>NC_140483.1:55942500-56327500 GCF_964271855.1 Acomys minous
CTTGAGTCCCAGCAGAGCAGCAGAGAAGGGAGCCCCAGCCGAAGAGACTCCCACAGAGCCAGACCCCACCTCAGCCTGAAGTGTCTCTAGTTTCCTTCCTTGATTCTCTGAAGAGCTCTTCATTAAGTTCCTAGCACTGGGGGGGGAGGGGGGGAGGGCTTCATCATAACAGAGACGGGCAAGGTCTCTTCTCTGTGGGGGAGAAAATAAACACTAACAGATAAAGGACATAATTCACAAAGGGAATATGCTCAGTCGTTGGTCTCTCTACTAATTCAGCTACAAGGGAGTGAGGGAACGGGTGATCTGTGGCTCTCCTTGAGCCCACAGTGTTTTCTATTTCTTATTTATTAATGCCACAAGGGAATGCGGGTGGGAAGGGAGGGTAGGAGCTGGTGGCGTTCGATGGGGCACTCAGGGGAGATCTTTCCAGGTGGTGAGAACTGAGCAGAGAGACGCCATACATAAGAAAACAGCAGCCCGCACAGTGATGGGAACTGCTCTCCAACTGGCCAGAGCAGAAAGAAGCATGGCAAATTTGAGGAAGGGAGAGGCCATCTGTGTGGGCAGCCATAGCTGCTGGAGGCGGGCTCTAAGATGTAACAGCACCCACCCACCCCCCACCTCCCCGCTGAACATGAAGATTTGTAGAATGCTGTGGTGTGATGGATGCTTCTCTGAAAACGCTCAAATGCCCTCCACCCCTTCCATTCCCAGTAGTCATGCTAAAAACATACAAACCAGAGGGTGACAGTGACCAGAGCAAACAACAACTTCTAAAAATAAAAAAATAGAAATAAATAAATTTAAAAAAGGAAGAACATGTTGCTTCGCTACCAGGCCTTGGATGCTGATGGATAGAAATTGGGGAACCGATAGGGAGGGGAGACACCCTCCCCCCTCCCCTGGGGCCGCTCATGGGAACAGCTGCAGAGGAGCAATGCCAGCAGCTTCCAAAGGGTTTGGGACCTTGAGGAGGGGGTAACAAAGACGATTTTAAGGGTGCTTAGCATGCTTAGTGCTGTATGATCTTCCTTTGGTCTCTGTCTTAAGAAGACACCATCAGGGTGCCCCTTGTTTTAGTCTGGAGTGACAAGCCGTTGTCAGCCACGTGACATGGGTGCTGTAAACTGAACTTGCATCTTCTGAAAGAGGAACAAGTGTCCTTAACCCCTGAGCCGTCTCTCTGCCTGCTGGGCAGAGAGACCAACTATTAATCCTCAGAGGAGGCTGGAGAAATTTCTCCAAAGACAAGTGTGTTGGACTTCCTATCCCTGGGACAAAATACTGGCCATAAACAACCTAAAAGAATGGAGATTTGCCAGAAATTTTAGTCTAAGGCCAGCAGCATCCATTGCCTTAAGTGAGGCATGTGGGATCCTGCTGTAAGGTCGAAGTCTGACATTTCCAGATAGCCTTCGAGCTTGGTATGTGGCGAAGGACTCCCTGCCCCCTCTTCACCTGATCTGGGAGACTCTAGAACCCCTAAGGAGTGGCACACAGCCCTCAGGGAAGATTACAGGCCTGACCTTTTCCCTGTAAGAAATCTGTTCGGCATTCAGCAAGCACCTGGGGATTCCTGGAGATACCTACCCTATGCTATTAAGATGTCTAGTGTCGGGGGCTGGAGAGATGGCTCAGAGGTTAAAAGCAGCTTCTGCTGGCTGCTCTTCCAAAGGTCCTGAGTTCAATTCCCAGCAAGCACATGGTGGCTCACAACCATCCATAATGAGATCTGATGCCCTCTTCTGGCCTGCAGGAAGAGTACTGTATACATAATAAATATTTTCAAAAAAAAGATGTCTAGTGTCTTGGCTTTGAACCAATGACCTTTTAACTGTACCTGGAGATTCCCCCTCACCACAGGGCAATTATGTACTGTTTTTCCCTCTTACAATAGGGTTGTTTTGTTATGTGTAGATTAAGTATCCCTGGCACTTCTAGCCCCAGAGAATCAGACACATTTGCCCTCAAACCCCTCCCCACTGCCCGAGGTTTATAAATCCCCGATTCATGAATAAAGGCTTTCTGGCTTGCTCTCTCACTCCACTCCTCCACCACAACCCTCTGAGGCTCATTTATTCTGGACAAGAATCACCATTGGATGCCTGGGGCTTGACTGCTGATCAGGCAGGAGGGTGGAACTGCCTCGGCAACCGCTGAAGCCGCTCCATTTTGGCAGGCTCTGTGCTGACCTCTGGTGGTGCGCTTGCCTGGTCTGTGTCTGTGACTGGTTTGGGGCATCCATCTGCTTCCTCTGTCATGCTCAGCACTGCAGCTTAACAAAGAGCTCTAACAGTTTTGGTATCATCAGGGGCTTGTGGAGCTCTTGGGTTTCCACTGCCATTGATACCACCAATCTCATTTTAAAAGATCTAACGGTAATACCTAGTGGTCAAATGATCTCCATGCCCCACAACCCCCACTCCCGTAAGACCAAGCACTTTGCCTAGTGCACAGGCCTTGCCCTGAGTCATCTAAGCGGCTCCTGAGAGAGAAACAGGACCTTTGATCAGGAAGTCCCCTTGTTCCTGCCTGGAAGCAAATAGCGTCTGGACCCGCCTGCTGGACACAGAACACAGGCTACCTCTAGGTGTGGACCGACAGAGGCAGAATGGCAGTGGCGATGTGCAGAAGAGGCTGCTCACCTCATGGCAGCCAGGAAGCAGAGAGACTAACAAGAAGGGGCAGGACCAAGATACGCTCTTCAAAGACAGATCCCTGGTGACACATTTCCTCCAAGCAGACCTCACCTCCCACGGTGACACCACCTCCTAACCGTCTATCCAAACTATAACAATCTAATCAGATGATGAAACCAGTGACTGGGTCAGAACCGTCCCAGTCCAACTGTCTCTGGAAACAGCCTCACAGACACACTCAGAGGCATGCCTCCCTCTTCTTGCCATCCAGTTAAGGTGGCAGACAGGAGGAAGAGTAAGCACCTAGCTGGGAGTGTATCTAACTCAGAGGTCAAACACTAGCCGGGCCTGGGCAGTGCCCCTGGGTTCTGTCTCCAACACTACAGAAATAGGGAAGGGAGAGAAAGAGAGAATATCTGTGACCTGCCAGGCTCAGGTCCAGTTACCTGAAAGGGACATGCACTGGGACCAGGTTTCTCTGTGTAGCCTTGGCTGTCCTAGATTCACTTTGTAGACCAGGCTGGCCTTGAACACACAGAGATCCGCCTGCCTCTGCCTCCTGAGTGCTGGGATTAAAGGAGTGCGCCACCACCGCCCCGGCTTTGTTTTGTTTTTCAAGACAGGATTTCTCTGTGTAGCTCTGGATGTCCTGGACTCACTTGTAGACCAGGCTGGCCTCGAACTCACAGAGATCCACCTGCCTCTGAGTGCTGGAATTAAAGGCGTGGGCCACCCCGGCCTCCATAAGCTTCTCTACAGGTGCCAGGACAAGACACACGAAAGTAAAGGAAGGGACAGTGTGCACACAAACACCTCCTTAGGGAAACGGTCTGTGGGCTCCGTCGATGAAATAGCCTTGAATTACAGAAAAGCCCCTTTCCCACCAGGTGACAGTGACACTTGGGAGAGCCAAGGTTCCAGTCCTTGTGGCCCTTCCTACCCTGCACGCCCCAGGACAGAGCAGTCCTGCCCTGTGGGGCCCCTAGGGCTCCCTCTCCAGCCCGGAGATAGGTTAAAAAAAAAAAAAAAAAAAAAAAAACAGCCAGCCTGCTTTCTCATGCGCAATAAATGCCTCCCCGCAGAACCTGCTGCGTGCCTTTCCCACGTCAGTAATCAGCACACAGAACAAGCAGGCGATGTCTCCTGCTCGCCTCCCCCGCCTCCTGTCTCCCTCTTCCCTTACTCCTCCTGCTTTCTTCCCACCAATCACAGTCACTGCCACCTCTTGGGACGATGGGAAGGTTTATCAACAGACCAAGGTTGTCGTAAGGAAAACGGGTTCATTTTCCTCACTCTGAGAAGGCGCTGAGGGCAGCAGAGAGGAGGGTGTTTATGCTCCTCCCACCCTCGCCCCCTGTGGCTGAATCTGGCGCTCTCTCCTAGCTCGCCTCGGAGCTTCTCCTCTGACTGACCGGCTTGCTCCTTCCTTATCTATGGATATTGGTCCACCCAACCTGTCCACTCCAAATCCTCTCCTCGCTCTCGCCCTTTCACAGTCAGTAATTTGGAGTCCTTCTGTTTATGTGCCAGGAATCCCAGGGGCTGGGGATATGCGACACACGGAGCCATGAATAAACCATTAACATACAACGTGGTAACTGAGGCGACAGAGGCGCTCGCACAGCCTCCTGGCAGCAGCGCCCAGGGGAGCAGCTAGTCCGTGTGGGCGTAGAGAAGAGGAACAGCATCGCGGCATCGGGGAGGCAAGAGAACCCAGAGCAGAGGGCTCTGGAACAGGACGTAGGTCTTGACGCAGGGCTGTGAAACCAAGTGGCATCAGCACCAGGGAGCACAGCCGGGTGCCGAGTACAGCCGGAGCTGAGCTAGGGGTGCGGGGCTAGGCCTAGGGGCAGGCCGAATAAGGGGTAAAGGCTTTGGTGAGCTTCATGAGGTTGTAATCTGTCTGGTCAGGTGGGTATCTGGGAAATTCCGCAAAAGCAGATTTAAAGAGAAGGAGCCTGTGGTAAGTGGCCAGGAGGCCTACCCTGCGGGGAAGAACAAACGGCAGGGAGATTGGCCTACACAGGGGTAGCAGGCACCCCAAGAACCATTCCGGTTTTGCAGATGTGGCCTTCTTCAAGCAGCAGAGTCAGCTGACTTCAGGGAAGGGTGGGGGTCAGAGGCAGAAGAAGTCTGTGGGAAGAGCACGTGGCCAGAGACAGGCCAGGAGATGCCACAGGGGTCTGAGAGCAGAAGAGAAACCACGAAGTGGAGGGCAGCTGGAGAACCCGGCCACAGGCTAGGTGGGGAGGGGGGCGTGGCAGCCTTCTCAGAACAGACCCTTGTCTTGCAGGCAAGGCTGCAGCTTACTATATGGGAGGGGCACTGCTCCTGGTGACAGTGTTGTGTGCAGGCTGGGCTCCCTACTGCCTACCTGTGTTACCTCTGTTTACTCACGTCTTGGATCTTCCTAGGGATGAGCCAGGTCCTTGTTCTGTCACTCATGAGAGTCATGGTGCCCACTCTACCCTGAGGGCCCACTAGATGTGGCTGGCCATCGGCTCTCTGTAGCTGGGCTCTTGTTAATAGAAGAGAAAGAACCTTCATGCTCAGAGAACTTCCGATTTGATGCAGAGGACATGCATAAAATCCTATCAACCTTAACGAGAAAAAAAAAAAGGGCAACATCACTGCAGGAACGGGTTCCATGCGAAATGAATGCAGAAATGCATGCTAAAGGGACACCAGACAGGAGAGACGCCTGAGGATGGAAAGGCAGGGACATTCTCTGTGGCTCCTCAGCACCGAGACCAACTGGGACGTGACATCCATAATTCATAGCCATCAATCCTGGAGGGCCTGGTGCTCTGACCCTTTTGGAAGGCGCTCTTTTCGCTGACAGCTGAGCCCTCCTTCTTGGAGGCCAGGGGCAGGAGGTTTTCTCTGCGAGATGGACTGCAGTACCCTGTAGCCAGATGATGACGGATGAGGAAGCAAGAGCTGCTGGGGCGGCAGAGGCCAGCAGAGAGGATCAAGGAGAGAAATACGGCAACAGAATGATCTAGAAACAAGAGGGACTAAGGGCTGGATGAGGGTGGGAAGCTGGAGCCTGCTGTCTCCCATCTTAATTTCTCTGCCCTTCTCTTCCGTTGGATCTTCTGTTCTATGACACAGTAAGGAGGGTGAAAGGTGAAAGGTAAAGGTGGAAAAAAAAAAGGTCTTCAGAGCTGTCTCTTTATCTCTTTGGGGCCATAGCTTTGGACAACTCTCAGGCTTTTCTGAGGAGCCAGTCGCCCACAGGTAGCTCTGCTTTCTGTCTTGTGTCCCAGTACCTCAGAAACAGCTCCTGGCTTTCCCTGTGTGGATTCAGGCTTTCATCCAATCCGGCTTTCTCAGGCAGCGCAGGCAGACACCGGGCTAGCAGCTAGCAGAGAAAAGGAGCATCTCCTGGGATCCCGGGCCCTTTCAGGACCCCACCCCAGGTCTCAAGGTAGCAAAGACCTACAGCCAGCATCTCTGGGAGTCAGGGCCTCCAAGTTCAGCTCCCTGGCAGGCGTGGGAGTCTGTAGGTGTGATGGGCCAAGGCTTTCAGCCCACTCTTTCCCAGCCGGCAAATTCCATTTGTCCATTCTTTCCATGGGCACACGGGACATCAGGGAAACTGACAGGTTAACATTGGCCTCCCACTCCTGTAGGCTGCTAGAAGCCACAGGGGAGCAAAGGAATAGAAAGTCATAGAGCACCACTTCTTACAAAGCAGCTGACAGGACGGGATGCTGGGTTTCCCTGGCTGGGGTCCTCTGGTGCTATCGGTCTCTCCTGCCCAACAGATGGGGAGGGTGGGGGGTGGTAAGAAGGGCACTTTGGTTGCGTAACCAAACAGTCTCTCTGAAAGTGAACATGGAGCAGTCTCAGATCCGGGCCCCACCTCGTGTGCCTCTTGGAATTGTAGGCATGGGATTTATACTAACGCATAGAATATGGACCCTGTCCCGGGAGCTTAGACTCTGGAGCAATAGGGGCAGGCAGTGGTGTTAACATTAGTTAGAGACACAGCCAGAGTAGAATAGGCTGGAAGACCTGATAGAGAAGAAAGCAAGCAGACTGGCCGAACGACCCAGGTGACCCAGGCGACCCAGGCAGGAGCACCCCTGTGCAGATGGCTGCTTAGTATAAGAGTCTGCAGAGCAGGGAAGGGCCTTGCACAGCACAGCACACATCTGTAGGAAGGATAAGAAGATGCCCACAGCCGGTGTGTGGCTGCAGGTGAGCAGCGGGAAGGTGGCTTCCGTGAGGGACTAGCCACATCTCTCTCATCTTCCTTTATAGGAGGAACCTTACTTATCTAACATCTGTCCCTCTTCACCTGGCTCCCTGGCAGGACCCTGGAAAGGCCTCTGGTCAAGTCTGGGAGGAGAAAAGCAAGGATTCCTCTCCTCATCAAAGCACGGTAACCAGGACACGTGGTGATGGGTCACGGAAGCTGGAGGGAGCAGCTGCCCTCAGCTAGTAGGGCTAGGACATCTGTTTGCCCAGCCAGACCTTTACGCCAGCCTCATCCTACCTGGCCCTCAGATCCCTGCAGAGGCAGCCTGCTCAGCGCCCACTCTGTTTGCCCCTCCGCCTCTCCGACTTTCTCCTGGCCCACCCAGATCTATGCCTTTCCAGGCTGCTAAGACCACATGGCTGGTCTGTGGCTCTGGGGAGGCCAGGGAAGCGAGGCATGAAGGCCTCACTACTCTCTTCACACGTGCTGCCAGCTCCCTTCTAAGCTGCGTGGCAGTGCTCTTCCTCCAATGCCAGGAATCCAGAGGTCCTGCAGGGCAGCCCCCTCTACACTGGCTTAGGGGCCTCTCCAGGTCTTAGAAACCAAGGTTCTGCTCCACTTTCTTCTCAGGGCTCCACCTTTGCCAGTTTCCCATAGTCCTACCTGGCTTTGTGTCAATCCTCTCCTGCTAGATAGACACCAAGGAATGTACATCTTGCATCTGCTTTGCTAGCATCAGGAGAGCTGTGGAGAAAACTGCCTTAGATTCAGTCCCTTCTAAGGTACAGCCCAACCTGGTTAATATGTAAAGACTCTGGGTTCGAATCTTAGTCCTGCCAGTTGGTAGGTTATTTGTGTGTTTTGCTTACATTTATAAAATGAGATACTATGCCTGTCTGGGCTTTCTAAGGATTAAAGTTAAGGGCTGGAGAGATGGCTTAAGAACACTGCCCGCTCTTCTAAAAGTCGTGAGTTCAATTCCCAGCAACCACATAATGGCTCATAACCATCTTTAATGAGATCTGGTGCCCTCTTCTGTCATGCGAGCATTACATATAGGTAGAACACTGTATACATAATACATAAATAAATCCTTGTTTAAAAAAGAGTAAACTTTTTTTTTTTTTTTTTTTTTTTTTTTTGGTTTTTCGAGACAGGGTTTCTCTGTGTAGCCTTAGCTGTCCTGGACTCACTTTGTAGACCAGGCTGGCCTCGAACTCACAGCGATCCGCCTGCCTCTGCCTCCCGAGTGCTGGGATTAAAGGCGTGCGCCACCACCGCCCGGCTCAAAAAGAGTAAACTTAAAAGTAATGAGCACACACGTAGGGCTTGCCTTGTTTGGAGCACAAAGCCCAACAAAGGAAACCACTGTCACTCTGATGCTGAGTTTTAAGAAAAGTGCGGTGGGGCAGTGGCAGGGCACACCTTTGATCCCAGCTCTCAGCAGGTAGAGGTGGGTGGATCTCTGAGTTCAAGGCCAGCCTGGTCTACAGAATGACTTCCAGAACAGCCGAGGCTATACAGAGAAACTCTCTGTCTTGAAAAAAATCCAATAGAGAGAGAGAGGGAAGGCGGGGCCTTTTGGGGGACCAGTCATGGTGATGAACATATGAGGGTACTGTGGGCTTCAGGGAAGTTGGGTTGCAGACCATTCTCCTGGAGTCATCCCTCCCCTTAAAGGTTGTCATCCCAGGGACCCCCACCTGCTGCCATCTGAACAGACAGGAGTAGAGATGTCCAGGTATCAAGAGGGGCAAACAACAGAGGTTTTTTGAATCAGAATCCCAGGGAGCAAAGCCAAGGACCAAGGCAACCTGCCTCTCTGATACATGTCCAAGATTTGCTTGAATTCATTATCATAACCAGGTTCCCGGCACCAGCGTCTTTTATGACTCTGGTATCAGCTTGTTGTGACTCATCACCAAGTCTCAGGGCCTCTCAGGAGCTATTGGGCCATGCAGCTTCACAAGACACTCTTTTGGAGAGGTGGGGGTTGGGGGGGAAAGACGGAAGCTCAGAACCTCTAATAGCACAGCAGCAGCTTGGCAGCCCAGTCGCAATCAGACCCACAAGCCACCTGCCCCAGCAGATGTGAGAGACAGGAGAACAGGGGAGCTAGAAAAAAGGAAATGGAAATCTGTTGCCAGGCCTGGGAAATGCCCAAGGTATGACAGCCACCGGATGAGGTGCTACACACACACAACACACACACACACACACACACACACACACACACAGTCTGGCTTGATCTTGTCTCATTCTCATCCTATCCCCCATGGGGCAGTGAGGACCACCCGAGGCTCATCAGTGTCCCCTGCTCTACTTGATGACACACAGCTCCTCAGTCAGACACCAGTTCTACCCCAGACAACTGCTTCCTCCAAAATATACACGGGGGATGGGGGTCCCAAAGGGGCATGGGGCCTCAAGAGAGGAACAGTTGGGCACTCAAGTAAGGAAAGCAGAGTAGACATCAGAGGGAAACACAACAAGAAAAAGCTGGTCATGCCAGTGGGGCTGAGCCTGACATGTAGAGGTGGGCACTGTACATAGAGTGAAGAGTGGGATTCAGAAGCAGGGCACGGTGAGCTCCAGAGGCCATGTGCAGCCAGTAGGCCCAGGGTATGTCCTCTGTTCTCTGAAAGGTCCAGAAGAGCTGGTGTTTTTTTTCAGAGAGAAGAAACAGAAAAGAAGCGTCAACAAGTATATTTTAAAGAGTATAAAAATGTCATTATGAAACCCATTGTTATGTATAATTAATATATGCTAATAAAAAACATTTTCAAGAAAGGAAGAGAGAGGAGGGACAAGGGGGGCCAGAGACACAACCTGGGGGTAGGTGAGACACACTAAAGAAGGTTAGGCCAGATCGAGGCCCTGGCTGTGCCCAGCGAGAGCAACAGTGACATGTGGGCAACTTTGTTGGAGGCACAGAAGCCGTCCTGCCAGCAGGACCTTGGAAATTAGGCATCGGGTCAGGGAAAGTATGGGCAAAGGTCAAAGGGGGAAATCCACACAAGCAGCCTGGCCAAAACTGGTCAGGCTGGTGGGCCCTCCGTGACCACATGGTATTAGATTCTGAAGGGAACTGGAGACATAGGGAAGGATGGAAAGCCAAGGGATCCAGGGAGACACGGAGGAGAGACAGCCTAGAGCTCTCGGCATAGCCCGTGGTGGACAAAAGAGACCCTCCCCAGGGCACAGTGGTGTTCTTAGTTCTCCTCCATCCTGGTTCTATTCCAACGCTAGATGGGACCCAGGTGTCTGAGGAGCTCTAGAGTGCTGGTGGCCAGACTTCCAAGGCTTTTTTTTTTTAAAGTACAGACATTCAGCAATAGCACGCCTGGGGTGACACCTGTCCCAGCTCCTCTAGCATGAGCAGGCGGGGGGGGGGGGTCCAGTTGGACCTGAAGTTCACCAACATCAACCACAAAGGCCTGCAATCATTTTTTAACCGGGAAAGCATAATCTGCTTCATATTTTTTCAGAGCTGAAAAATATTTACATTATATACCAGTCCGTGGCTGTATGCAATCCATTTTCCTAATGCACAATATTTTTTATTTATTGAATTCTCACTTGACTTTTATTGCCCACTCTTCCCTCCTCTGCACTTGGAACAGGGCTCGATGTGGCTATGACTTGGAGGAACTCAGCTGGTGACATCATGATGTTCTAGACAAGAGACGGTGCCCGCACGGGATCCCAGGCCTGACAGTGCCCTCTAGGGTGTGGTAGACAAGGCCTTCAGCCTGGCACAGTTGCTGTACCTCGGCACACAAATGGACCAAGAACCCAGAGGGCACACAGAGGGCCAGCAATGAGCCACAGGACATTCCTGGACAGTCCTGCACACCAGACACCACTGCACAAACCTACCTCTCTTGGGCCTGTATGCGAAGACTATGGCCAGGTGTGTTGATGCGCACTTTTAATCCCAGCACCTGGGAGGCAGAGAAAAAGGCAGGAGGAACTCTGTGAGTTCAAGGCCTGGTCTATACAGCAAATCCCAGGACAGCCAGTACTACATAGAAAGACCCTATCTCAAAAAAGAAAACCAAAAACAAGCAAAAGAGTCTAGACTGAATATGGTGAAGGAATGACATCACATAGGTCTGGAAGATTCTCCATCATATGTAAAATGGCGATTTTTGTCATCCACAGAAACGTGAAGCCATAGTCCACTCTGGTTCGGTTTGATCCTAGCTGAGTGAGTTTGAGCAAGCCTCTTTGGGAGTCTCCACATCTGTACAATGAGTGTGCTAAGTGATACACCTGGAGGAAAAGATGGGCATGCATGGGGCAACACCATGGCTGACATCTGTCAGGGACAGGTTCATCCTTACACCCGCCTGAGCCCTGGTCAGGGCATCACGGTTACATCCCAGCCAGGCTACAACGTCACCCTCCAGCGTAGGAGTCCTCCTGGTCTCCAGCTCACTCACTGTCCCAGCTGCCAGGTAACTGTTAAAGGTACAGAACCTTCCCAGGCTTCAGAGAGGTTGGCAGCCTACCACGAAGAGCCAACTGCAGCGGGAAGCCACTCAACCTCTGCAAAGAGAAGCCTCGAATGTCCCAGTTCCCTCTTCCTTCCGCCACCAGACAGAAGTAAGATGTGTCTGAGTTGAGTGCCCTGTGTGACTGTCACCAGAACCCTAGAGGCCTTGCCTGATGGCTGAAAAGGTCCCAGCGCCCTGCTCTGCACCTGTCCGGGGGCCCCCAGAGGCTTGTGTTACCAACAATAGCTCCAGATTCCTATTAAGATGCTAGAGCGGGGAGAATCAATAACCATTGGCAGCTGAACCTCTAATAAGTGTAATAATCACCATTAAGGAGAGAGTGGGGGAGTGAGTGCATGCGTGCCTGAGGATGGTAATACAGTGATCATACTAATCTGCCTCGGGAACTCTGTAGCCGCCTGCTCCGGCAGGCTTGCCTTTGCCTCTGAGTCCACCCGGAGCACGCAGGCCTCCAGCCAAGGTAGGCAGCCAGGCTGCACCCCGCCCCTCCAATTGCCTCATCTATCAAGGGGAACAGAAGTTCCCTGCTGGGTGGGAGGAGATGAAGATGAGAGCAGTGGCGAGGAGGGGCCAGTGAGAGCAATAGCTTAGGTAAGGGGGACAGCTTTTGACTGCAGAGCCCCCCCCCAGTCTGGGCTCCAAGATTTCTTTTCACCATGTGAGCTTCATGGCCCCAAGAGTTTACAGGCTCTCTCTTTTAAAAGCAACTTCTCCACAGTGCTTGCCATGTGCTAGGCGTCGCTCTAAGCCAGTGGTTTCTCAACTTTCCTAACGCTCTGACCCTTAATACAGTTCTTCAGGTTGTGGTGACACACACACCCCCCCCTTCCCCAACCATAAAATTATTTTTGCTGCTACTTTATAACTGCAGTTCTGCTACTGTTGCGAATCATTACATAAATATCTATGTTTTCTGATGGTCTTAGGTGACCCCCGTGAAAAGGTCATTTGACCCCCTCCCCCAAAGGGTTGAGACCCACAGGCTGAGAGCCACTGCTGTAAGCGCTTTGTAATTCCGCGTTCCTTTCATTCTGCTGCAGCCCACCCCCACCCCCACCCTACCCCACCCCACCCCACCCCCCACCTCACCCCCCCCCCCCCCCGCAAGGCTAAGGCTGATGAGAGTCTTTCCTTTGCAGATGAGAAACTGAGTCACAAAGGTGGCTAAATAATTCACCCCAAGTAACTCCTTATAGGGCAGACCCCCACCTAGACCAAGTAGCCATCTTGCTTGTCCTTACACTCAGCCTCTGTAGCAGAGCGGGATGCACAGGACTGGCTAGGGAGCTTGCCTGGTCCAGGTCTCACCTTCTCACTCCCAGCTATAGTCGGCTCTTTCCCTTTTTTGTACTTGAGTCCCTTCCCGACTTCTTCCTTTTGACTGATACAGAGAGACAGGTCTTGCTATGCAACCTAGGCACTCCCGGAACTCATAGCCTGGGCTCTCCTCAAACTCACAGTCTTCCTGTCTCCGACTTCTAAAAGCTGGGATCACAGGAATTAGCCACCATACCTTAAATGTCTTTAAGGACAGCCCTGGCCAGCATGAAAGACACCCGAGCCTGTGAGAGAGCATCCCTCATGCCCACCTCGGCTAAATCTTGAACGTGGACACTGCCCTTCTTGTGGCAGTGAGGACCTGGTCCCGGCCCAGTGTGCCTCTCTGGTGACATACTTGGGTAATTGACGAATTTGTCCGGGTGCTCTCAAAGGCCTAAAAATAACTGAACTGGTTTGCTCAGCTTCTCCATTCCAGAAGAGTGTTTTCTTGGTCTTGGGGACAAATCTGGAGAAGGGTTCATTAGGAAAGGCTGTGCCCACACTATCCACACAGGACCCAGCCCCAGCACGCAGCAGAGAAACCCAGCCCCAGCATGCAGCAGAGAAACCCAGCCCCAACATGCAGCACCCGGCACATAGACATCTGTCTGCACTATCTCAGACAAATTAATGGGAGTCTATGGGACTGCAAGTCCCAGTTCAGATCAGCACTGAAGGATGGATGAGGGTCCAGGGTACTCTCTTTTTTTTTTTTTTTTTAATTTATTCTTGTTACATCTCAATGGTTATCCCATCCCTTGTATCCTCCCATTCTTCCCTCCCTCCCATTTCCCCCTTATTCCCCTCCCCTATGACTGTGACTGAGGGGGATTACCTCCCCCTGCATATGTTCATAGGGTATCAAGTCTCTTCTTGGTAACCTGCTGTCTTTCCTCTGAGTGCCACCAGGTCTCCCCCTCCAGGGGACATGGTCAAAGGTGAGGCACCAGAGTATGTGAGAAAGTCATATCCCACTGTCCACTCTACTGTGGAGAGTGCTCTTGCCCCACTCTGTATCCTGTACCTACACGGTGCTTTTATATATATATTATCTTTCACTACACAAACCTTCTTCTTGGTTTCATTTGTATCTCTTATTCCACACTCCAGGTGACTTCTAGCTAAGTGAATTAAATTTTTATAAAAGGGAATTTTAAAGATATTTTAGACTTCTGCAGTTCCCCAAGTCTCTCATATCCACAGCCTCCAGAACGGCCAGGCAAACACTTTACAGCTGAGGTTTATACCTCCAACCCAATGCACAGTTCTTCAGTTGTGTAAAATACCCTCAGCATAAAATTTTATTTTGAGACAAGACCTTGCTATGTAGCCTAGCCTTGGGCTCCTGAATTCGGGGGTGCGTCACCAGTCCCAGCTCTTCGGTGTTTTTGTTTTGTTTTTTGTTTGTTTGCTTGTTTTTTACATTTTAAAGAATATAGTTGGCATCCTTTGCGTCACCACGGGCATTCACAGTGTGTGACCATCACCGCCACCCACTTCCAGAACTCTGTTTCTCTCAAGCAGTATCACCCTGGCCCCTTCCTCTGGCTGCTCACTTCTCTCTTCTGTTTGAATTTGATGGCTCCAGGTACCTCATACGTTTGAGGAGACAGCTCTCTCTCTCTCTCATTAAATAACTTTTATCTTATTAGGATTGAACTTACAGACTTCCCCCGTTCTTTCCTTATTATCTATAACAAGGCAACAAACGTACTTGTGCAAGTCACTTTTTTGTGTATGGAGGATTCTTTCCTTGGGTTTGATTGTCATCGTGGGGGATGCAGTGAGGAGCCAGGGATACAGGTGTGAGGTGTAGCATTTAACTAGCAGGAGCACGCCTCAGCTCAATCTGCAGCACTGGAGAAAAAGTTACCTTGGGAAAGATAAATTGATATTTCTGTATTTTTCCATGCACATTATCAGTCAGTCAGTTATCCTAAGGGATTTTTAGCAGTCTATATATTCAATCTGAAACATTATATTAGCAGTGTATAAGAAAGCCCATTCTTAACACCACTTGACTCATTTCGAGAGCATTGCTAATATGTTAAGCAGATCTATATCTCGTTGCTAGACTGAAAGCGGCTTGTGGCAAAGAGAGTTGAGTGGAAATCACACTGAAGCAAGAGCTGGATCTATTTTCAGAAGGAGTAGCGGGCAGAATGCACCCTGAGCTGAAAGGAAAACAAATAGCTGCTTCTCTTCAAGAGCAAGTGGCCTCTGCGAGGGGTGAGGAGATGGAAAGGCAGAGAAGAGCCCAGAGTCTGCCACAGGCTCTGCCTGAGGGCCTGAGGAGGTGAGGTCAGTGAGGCAGCCTCTCCATCCACTCCAGCTGAATAGACTTTTTCAAAACCCTCATTTTCTAGATGAGGGAACTGAGCGGGGAGGGCTGTAAATCACATTTGCAAGGCCAGATTCTCACCAGGAACAGTGTCAGCTACTTCAGGCTGGACGCACTGCTAACTCTTGTGTTGTTCCTGGCCACGAAGCTGGTCCCATCTGCTTCCGTGGTATAGATCCCCCGGATAACAGAACCAGGAGCCTGAAGCATCCATCCTACCTCTGGCATTTGACACCCAGACCTGTCTGTGTGCTCCATCATATCTCAGAGCACCAGGTACCCTCTTGCAGACATCACACAACGCCCTAAGAGTATCTCCCTCCCTTTCCTTTGCCTGTTTGGGGTTTTTTGCTGTTGTTGTTGTTGTTGTGTGTGTGCATGCGTGCGTGCATGCACGTGCTCTGTGTGGTATATGCGTAAGCGTGCACGTGTCTGCGTGTAGAAGCAAGAGAATGACATCAAGTGTCTTTCTCTTTCAACCTAGTCCTTTGAGACAGGGACTTGTTGGGGGTTCATCTGGTGCTATGTATTCTAGTGCTAATTACTGACCCCGAAAGCTCTGGTTGCTGTCCAGACAAGCACATTCTCACACACCCCAAATGATGTCATGTAAACTTTGCTCGCCAGTATTCTCTGACTAGTTAAGTAAAGTAGCTGACAGCCTGTGACTGGGCAGAAGGTGTAGGCGGAGCTTCAGTTCCTGGCCTGGGGTTAGGGAGGGACCACGAAGCCAGGAGCAGAGAGAGGATAGCGTGTCTCAGGAGGAGAGGACTCCAGGAGAAGGAAGTCACCATGGTGCTGTGTGGACCATGAGCACATGGCCATGAGGGCTGGCCTGATGGAGCAGAAGCAGCCCGGACAGGAGCAATTGTGGCAAGTAACTTGGGGTGTGTAGGTGGGAAATAGCAAAATAGCTTAGAGAAGTGATACTTGCACAGTTATGGTGCCTAAAAGCTTTTGTAAAGCCAAAAATTCTCTGTCTCAATTATTTGGGAATTATGTGCGGTAGAGAAGCCCTCCAGAGTCTAATATTCAAATACACAACAGGGGCACTCAGTTTTCAGGGAGATCAGCTGGCCAGCAATCCCCAAAGATCCTCCTGTCTGCCTCTGAAGTGCCTGAGTTACAGGCAGGCATTGCCACACCAGGCTTTATATGGGTGCTGGGGATCTGAACTCAGGTCTACCAGGCTTGCACAGTGGTGTACTTACCCACTGAGCTATCTCCCAGGCTCCTACTTAGAGCACTTTCCTCTATTTGGGAGGATGGACAAGCTCTGAATCAGCCCTGGCCCACTGCGCCTCCAGTGTGCCACACAGGACGTGTTGTGCTGTAATGGAGGCCAGGTGCTGCAGCCAGTGTCGTGGAGATCTCAGGCTGTTGGGTCTTTGTTGGTGGCGGTTTGGTTTGGTTTGGTTGTTTTTAATCTCCACATGATGTCATGTCCCGCCCCTGGCACACAACTGGTCAGATAAAGACAGGAGTGAGGTGAATGAATACAATCTCTGCCATTTAAATCCAGGCTTGGCCCACCACAAACTCCCAGCAGCCATTTCCAGCATAGGTGACCAAAGGACAGTGCATACAAAGCCAGAGTCCCGGATTCGCCTCTTGAGTACGTTCACCCTGAGACCCCCATACTCCATTAGCAAGCCATGGAAGGAGGCTCAGCGGAGAGGAAGGCCTCAGCCTAGTAAGAGGGCAGTAATTAAATTTCTCTGCTAACAAGCGCATAGCGGAACTGCCTCCTCTCCAAACTGAGCCTCTGGGAACAGGGAGCTGCCTGTTTTCTTTCTCTGCTGCCAGAGCTGGTAGCTGGCTTTCTGACTGAAAGTTCAGGAGGCCCAGAAGCTGCTAGTCACCAGCAGGAAGAGAACGGGTTCTGGGGATGTCAGAGAACACCGTGCTGCTTACAGCCTGACTGTGAGGTTCTCAGGATAGGCTGGGGGGGGGGGGCAGGGGGCTAGTATAAGGATATCAGGGTTCTAGTCTCTCCTTAAAAATGGGCCTGCGGGGGCTGGAGAGATGGCTGAGATGTTAAGAGCACTGGCTGCTCTTCCAGAGGTCCTGAGATCAATTCCCAGCATCCACATGGTGGCTCACAACCATCTGTAATGAAATCTAGTGCCCTCTTCTGGCGTGCAGGTGTATGTGCAGGCAGGACACTGTATACATAACAAATCTTTTTAAAAGGGGTGGGGGGACCTGCAGCTGGGCATGCGGTGGCCTGTGCCTTTAGGAGGCAGAGGCAAGCGGTTCTCTATGAGTTCGAGGCCAGCCTAATCTACAGAGTGAGTTCTAGGATAGCTAAGGGTACACAAAGAAACCCCGTCTCTGGGGGGGAGGAGGGCGGGGAAGGGCTGCCACTGACAGGAACCCAGCAAAGCAGACACCGACGAAAAAGAAATCCCGCTGTCTTCACAGGAAAGCTAGGGCTCCTTCGGCGGTCCTTGCCTTAGTTTAGATCGTGTTGAAATTCATGTTGCGCAAGGGCGGAGGCAAATATTGTACAGGCTTTGCAAACCCCAAGACCTCATAAACATCTTACTCTGCTCTGGTAGGCCCAGGGGAGATGCGTAAGTGGGGGCGGGGCTTGATCCGGGGATCAGATCAAAGAAGGCTACTTGAAGGAGAGTAAAGAGAGCTGGATACACCCCCAGGAAGTCAAGCACTTGGCCCAGTTTGTCTCTCATTTGGCCCGGGTGGCGCCTCACCCTCCTTTCTGAGACTCGGTGTCCAAGCCCAGGGTCAGTGGAGGCGTCGGCTGCCCTTTGCCCAGCCGCAGCCCCGTGGGCTGAAGGCAGACGGTCTTGTTCTAATGACCCCACTCCTCCTACTTACCGACATTTCATCTTTGGAGAGGAAAGTTACCAGAGAGGGCGAAGGAGGAGGGCCCTGAAGAAGGGGGGCGCCCGACGACCATACTCCCCCCCCACACACACACTGCAGGATTTCAGCAACAGGGTGTTTAAGGATGGGGCTGAAAAATTAAAAAGCAAAAACCAAAAGCAACAATCCAATTACTCTCAAGAAACTTCCTTGAAAGGAAAGGGGGGTGGAAATCAATATTTAATTCAGAAGGCATTGATTCGCTAGTTGGGGACCACAGTCGGCTCTCGGTTCCATCCAAGTTTCCAGAAGAGATTATGGAGTTTGTGGCAATGTATACTGAGTGTCTCGGAAAACTGGAGATGAAAAGGAGAAGCAGAGGCATCTGTCCAAATCAGCCTTCTGACCTGCACCTTCCCCAGGACAAGGAGAAACCCCTATCCCGGCTTGGGGAGACTCAGGCTGGGTAAGGGCTGAGTATAAATAAAGTAAACATGGGCCCTCCTGCACCTCTCCTCTAAGAACAGCCTGCAACACCCTCACACACACACACACCCACACCCACCCACACACACACACACCTTCATCAAAACAGCCCTAAGGCCACAATTTTAATCCCCAGCACTCAGGAGGCAGCGACAGGTGAATCCAGCCAGCCTGGTCTACACTGTGAGACCTCATCTCTAAAAACAAACAAAAATACTCACCGCTAATAGCAGTCATTGTTGTTTTAAAGAAATAGCCCTAGTGTTTCAGAGACAAACCAGTATAGAAATGAACTATCACATTTGTAATTTACTTTGAAGGAGAAAAACCCTCAAAACATCAGTCTCTCCCCTTCCTTTTTCATTCATCAGGCCTTCTAAATAATTTCATCTGTGTAGCATCTAACCTAAATCCGTATCACTGAAATAAAGCATGCCCTTCGAGCATTGCATAGCCCAGGCAAAAAGCTGGAGGCAGCCACAAACGTGCAGCCTAGCCTCGGCCAGCACTCCACCAAGGCTGGGCCCTGCTGCTCGGCAGGAGCCTGAGGGGAGGGGCAGGTGTAGAAAAGACAGAAGTGGGAGTTTAGCTCCAGTCCCCCACCAGCCGGTCCAGATGGAGAGCAAACCGGCATTTAGGATCAGCGAGCTCCAAATCAGCATGGCTGGCAGCACAGTGGACACACAGATAGAAAATAACAAGATATCCCACAGAGTTCCCTTCCAGACCTTCAGAGTTTGGAAGGTCCTCAGTGCACATCTCTGACCTTAGATGGCTGTTGTTTAGAATATCTGCTCCCATTTTACAAAGGGAGACGCAGAGATGCAGGACTAGGACAGGGCAGTGTGGGGACTAGGAGCCACCCTGCTCTACAGCACTGTGGCTCCATGCAACACCTTACCACTTAGGGGCCTTCTGTGGGTACCACTGTGCCTGCCAGTCCTTCTGCTACCATTGCAGGCCATCTTCCTAGCCCAGCACAGACACTGCTTCTCTGAAAGCTCACCTCCAGTCTTCCTCTCCAAGCCAGGATCGTACAGGACTGTGTGGGGGCTGTCGTGGGTGTGGATTCCTGGCTTCACTTCTCAGTCTGGCTCCACCCAAGGAATCTGGGGGAAATCTGTTCTATTCTGAAGCCCCAATACACCCATTTGGCCCCGCCAGTTCCTGTGTTCTTCCTGCCTCTCTTTTCTAACCTTTAGAACAGCGGGTTCTCAACCTGTGGGTCGCAACCCCTTTGGGTGTTGTATATCAGATGTTTACATTGCAACTCATAATAGTAGCAACATTGCAGTTATGACGCAGCAACGAAATCATTTTATGGTTGGAGGCCATCACAGCATGAGGAGCCGTATTACTAGGTGGCAGCATTAAGAAGATTGAAAACCCTTGCTCTTGAACAAGCGAGCAACTCAGCAGCTGCCTGTGCCCCGGAAGGTTGCCACCACCTACCCATCTCCTGGATATCTATACAATAGGATGCTGCTCCCCCAGTTCCTAGTTCCTTGTTACCCCCAAAACTATGGAGCTCATTTTTCATCCCTCGAGAGTGGATGGAGGGTGTAGAAGGAGCCAGTGAGGAGAGAGGAGAAAGCTAACAAAGTCTGTGGCCCTCGCTCTGGCCTGGGTCTTCCTGTGTCACCTCTCTCCTGAGGTAGCTGGAGACTACAGCGGCCACTTGTTCCCATCCTGTGACCGGCGTGCCCCAAGCAGGCTCCACAGCGGCCTCCACCTTCTGCTTACCCCGTGACCACCGATCACACCCGGTCCTCTAGGTCATTTCTTCCCCCTCATCACTCTGACTAGAAGACCAGACGGAAGCGATGTAAGAGAGGAAAGGCTTATTTGGGCTCACAGGTTCAGAGGGATTAACTCAGTTCATGGAGATGGGAGTTGTGTGGTGAAGGCTGCTCAGACCACAGCCGACCAAGCAGGACAGAATGCAGCCAGAAGCTACGGTGTTTGCAACCTTCAGAGGGCCAGTCCTACTCTTTTAGTTGGGCCAACCAGGCCACAGTTCCTAAAAAGTTCCACGCCCCTCAAAATAACACCGTACAAACCATAAACCTGTGGGTTACACTCTAGACTCAATCGTGGAGCTCCCCCTACCCCCACCCCCCTTCTGCCCCTCTTTCTCAAGCCCAGGACCCTAGGCCCCTGCCCTCTGCTTGATACTGGCTCTCTGTCTTGCCCCAGTTCAAATCCTTCTAACAGTTCTATTCTGGCTGTGTGGCCTTGGCCAAGGCACCTTGCCTCTTGCAGCCACAGATTTCTCATGGCTAGAAGGAGCCAAAAATACCAACCCCGCTTCTCAGGGTTGAGGTAATGGATCTGAAAGTGCCTTATACATTACAAAGGGCAATTCGATGATGAGGTATTTTGTTGCAGCAAGATTGAAAAAAAAATCAATGTCTCTCATTAATAGCTATAATTTATTAAGTGCCAACTAGGTGCCAGCCCTTATATTGAATACAGTAGATACATTTTCAATAGTCATAGAACGGTAAGGAAGACACTTGACCCCATTTTAGAAGTAAGTTGTCTAAAGCATTCGACCGAGTGGCAGAGTTGAAATCAGATGCTAGTGTATCTGCTTGCACACTTTGACACTCTTGCTCCCCTATTCTGCCTTACAAACAACGCCCTATATCACGCACGCATGTGTTCCTCTGGCTGTGTTTATCGCATTGCATTTGTAATTGGCTTGCTTGCAGGTTTTCTCTTCGAAGACCATGAACGTCTATGGTCCAAAACAGTATGTCTTGGGCCATTTTTGTGGCATCAGTTGTCACCTTGTGCATCCAAACAGCAAGCATCCACCGGAGGCTCACTGGTTATATTGTGTGGCTTTTCACCTTGTTGCTTCGGTAACCCTGCGTGGGCACGGGAAACAGAGCTGGCCGAGCCTTCTGGATTCTCCACCAACCGGGCTCTAAATCCAGAAGCTGTACCCACAGCCTTTCTTTCCCCATATTTCTAAGAGCTCATACATATTCATAACAAGAGAAAATACTGAGAAGAGCTATTTGTTTTCTTTACTAAACTGGCATCTCAGCAAATTTATAGCAGAAAGTGAATTGTCTGCTTCCTCCTGTGTGTTCGTAGTCTGAGAGTTGAAATCATAGCGGAGGGAGCAAAGAGATGTAGCCCATCTCCCAGTCAGAGTCGTCCTGAGGAGGAGCCATGCCGCGAGCATGCGCACCAGTGTAGTGGAGTAAAGGGCAAGGAAGAGGCTGTCCAGGGGCATGAGAAAGGCCGAAGACGTAACAGCCCTTGTGGCAAGGACATACCTCAGAGGTAGAGTGCTTGCTTAGCATGTGAAAAGCTCTGAGTTTGGTCCAGCACTGAAAACAAAACAAAAACCCCAACATTATTAAAATTTGTTTTAAAAAAAAAAAGGACTGTGGCTTGATGCTGGCTTCTGGGTGCCATGCTAAATGATGGTCTAACGAGTCCACCCAGATGCCCTACACCCCAGCCTCCAAGAAGAAGCAGGTTTTGCTTGACTTCATGCAGGCTTTGTATTAGACCCCAGAACCAGGAAACATTCATCATGTGTTAATTCATAGATTTTTGTCTGGTAGAAATGCAAATGATTTCTGTTTAGAACAATAAATAATGCAAAGGCTGCAGTTTCATTGCACTGTAGGATAATAACTGGTTTTGCATCTAATTTAATAAATTTGCCTCTCCATTTCCTTCCTTTCTGTTCCTCAGATGCTCCTTCCGAACTTTTAATATTTTTTTTAAAAATGTGTATGTGGTTGCTTGTCTGTGCACCGTGTGTGTGCCATGTCCACGGAGGCCAGAAAAGAACACGAGATGCCCTGGAGTCAAAGTTGCAGATGGCTCTGAGACACCACGTGGGTGCTGGGAACTGAGCTTGGGTCCTCTGCTACAGCAGCCAGTGTTCCTAAGACCTGAGCCATCTCTCCAGCCCCTCATTAGATACTTAATCAGCTTCAACATACTGTCAGTTCCCTTGTCGGTAAGGGAAACAGATCTCTGATCCACATCCTTTCTGTATTGGCAAAATTTGTTATTGGTTTGTTTTTCCTTTCGTGAGTGGGGGATCAAATCCAAGGCCTCACGCACACTACGCAAGCACCCTACTGCCTCACTGACCTCCAGCCCCGACCCTGGAAGCAGGGTTTGCGACTCCTTTGAAAATCAGGCCACTTCTACTCCACAGAACGTGCTTTTGATGAGTTCACCGCGCAGCAGAGGGAGCAGTTCACGGGAACAGAGCGCAGGAGCAGTCTTCAAAACCGTAACGTGAGCCCCGAGAGGGACTACACTGATAGAAGGACACAGAGCAATGGAGATCAGAATGCCAATGGTGGCACCAAACCACACTGCCCCAGCAGACTGAGGAATGCACAGGTCTGCAGGTCCAGCCCTAGCACCCCAAAACTGTGTTCCATTCCTACCACTGTCACACAGTAACCATCGGACTTCTGGATGTTGCTTGTTTACACGAGCGTCAATTTTCTATAGGATACAGTTAAATGTGCCCTGCCTGCTTTACAGGATGGTCTTGAAGCTCAAACAAGAGAAGGTATGGAGAAAGCCTTTATGAACTGCGGGATCTTTGCTGGTGAGAGGAAGCCCAAGACCCAGGGTGAGGAGAAAGACCTGTGCTGGGGCTCCTTGCAAGGAGGACACAAGAGCAGGCCCTGTGCCTCCCGGCTCTGTGCTGCTAAAGGAATCCAGGGCTCAAGGCATGTAAGACAAATGTTCTACCACTGGGCCCCACAGCCTTTGGATCCTTTCTTCATACAGCTAAAATTTCCTCTGCAAGTATGTGCCAGTGAGCAGCTTACATAGGAGTGTTTGCTGCCTGCAGTCTGGGTTGGATCCTCTGGCAGACAGAAATGGCACAAAGAACTAGTGGGACGTGTACTGGGCACTTCTGAGCTCCTAGGGAAGAAGAAAGGGGCAGGATCTGAAGGTGAATTTTGGCTCTGTCGCTTGCTAGTCATGTGATCTGGGGAGGTCACCTTATCTGTGTAAGCATTGTTTCTTCGTCTGTAAAATGGAAGAACACCAGAAGCCTCATTCCGTAGGACCAGGATGAGTGGTGTAAGAGCCACATTTAAAAATACACACACACACACATATATTCCTACATTACATATTTAGTTTCAACTTAAAATTGCTTGGGTTGTTTTGTTTGTAGATACAGATCAGTAGTAGAGCACTTTGCTAGCATATGAAGCCCTGGGTTTGGCCATCAAGACTACAGAGGAAATGTTGTTTATATGTGATGAGTATGGGGGCACACACCTACAATCCAGCACTAAGGAGGCTAAAATAAGAGGGCCATAAGATCCAAGACAGCCTGGGCTCATAGCAAGACCCTGTGTCATAAAACAAAACAAAACAATAACAACCAGAAATTAATAATAGAAGAAAGTACTAGGGTATGTGTTTGGCACCCCCAATGCCCTCAATATAGGCCAAGCTGTTTTTGTTTCGTTTGCTTTTTGCCTATTTGAGGCAGAACATAGCCCAGTCTATCCTCAGACTCACTATAATCCTCCTGCCTCAGCCTCTCAGGTACTGAGAGTCCAGGCCTGCACTACTGTGCCCAGCTAGATCAATCTTTTGATACAAATGAAGCACTTTGAAACTGGTTTGGTTTCAAGACACTTTTTTTCAAATGAACCATGCTGGCAGTTCAAAGTCCAATATTTCCTTAAAACAAAACAAAAGCTTAAAAACTCTTCAGAAGAAATGTGACAAGGGGTAAAAAGATAGCCACGCATGTACTGTCCTTACAGAACCCCAAATTTGTTTCCAGCACCCACACCAGAGAATTCATACCTGCTTACAGCCCCAGCTCCACAGGATGTGACACCTCCCCAGGTTCCTACAGTCACAGGCACACACACACACACACACACACACACACACACACACACACACACACACATATACACACCCCTACACGTAGTTACAAATACTAAAAATAGGGGCTGTAAGGATGGCTCAGTAGCTAAGAGCAGTCACTCACTGGCTGCTCTTTCAGAGGACCAGGGTTCAAATCTCAGCACCCACTTAGTAGCTCACAACCATCTGGAACTCCAGGTCCAGGGGATCCAATGACCTCTTTCTAACCTTCTCAAGTACCAGGCGTGGACATCATACAGAGACATGCATGTAGGCAAAACACCGATGAACATAAAATAAACGTCAAAGTTAAAAAATAATAAATAAAAATAAAACTTGGTATGCATGACTGGCTTTTTACATGGGTGCTGGGGATTCAAACTCAGGTCTTCCTGCTAATGTGATAAGCACTCTTCTCCACTAAGCTATCTGTTCAGCCCTTGATTTTGTTTACTTCCAAAAAAACCCTTGTGTATCCCAGGTTGGCCTCGACCTTCCGACCAGCTTGCTTCTACTTCCCAGGTGTTGGGTTTATAGGCATGCACCCACCACCAAACCTGAGTTTTGTGGCAAACAGTGAGCAACTCTTACAAGTACATCCAAAACTGTCAGCCAGGAACATTATTTAAGGAAACAGTATCTGCTCCAGCACTCAAGGCCAGATATGTATAACGGTTCAAGAACAATAGGAATCTTGGGGACTTTGCACATAAAAGCCCAAGCAGTTGCTGCTAACTGGCAAGCGGCTGGCCTTTGCTGTGGTCCTGCAGGCTTCACACCAGCAACATCCAAGGCCCTGGCTCTTTCTGAGATAAGGTCTTCCCACACAATGCTGGCACTCACTGTGTCGACCAGGCTGGCTTCAAACTCACACCAGTCCCTTGTTGCTGCCTCCTGAGAGAGCGCTGGGGTTGCAGGGCTGGGCCACCACGCCCAACACTAGGTACTGCTTTTGGATGAATCACGTTGAGACAAAGAGGGGGCGAGGGAGGAGGACAAGGACAAAGAAGGTCTTCTGTTTCTGGAAGTGGCACGGATGACGTCTGCTCACATTCCAACGGCAAGGAGTGGCACGCGTTTCCTTCCAGCTCAGAGTTCTGAGAACTGTCCTCCGGTTCAGGAACTCATGGGAGCTGAGTCGGTGAGGACACAGCCAGTCTCTGCCGAGTCTGCGGTGGCTGTCGGCTCCCTTTATCTTTGCATTCACGTTTCACTGATTAATGTCAATACCAAGATTGGGAAAGTCTGATTTATGTAATAGACGGCCAAGTTACGTAACGGCAGTAATAAGAACAGCTCCAAGTCTGGAAACAAAAGCAGCTTGGTGAGCGCAGCTCTGATGGGAAAGATGTTAAACAGCTCTGGAGAGCAGCCAGGCTTGCGTGGTTCCTGTACCGAGGGCGGACATCGTTCCAGGTGATGTATTGGAGGATGTCGGCTGAGTTAGTGGGTGATAAGTACTGGGCATCTAGGCACTTTCTACTGTTTTTACCTTGTAGAGTTTTAGGGACTATTAAGATAATCTGCACAAGGGCCTTTCTCTTTATCAGACTATACCTGTAGTCAGCTTCAGGCCTGTCTGATTTGTCCTGTCAGACCTGTCCTGACTGATTTGTTGTAGGATGCTCAGCAGTATCTCTGTCTTCTACCTAACCCGTGTCAGCTGTAGGTGTCTATATGTGATATCCAAAAGCCAGAAATGTTCCCAAATGGGGCCGTGTAGAGTTGTAATCCGCTGCCCTGTGTGTGCGCAGGGTATGTTGATGTCTGTTTACATATTTGGGTACGATTGCCCAGCACGTGTGGAGGTCAGAGGTCCATGGCGGGTGCTTTCTTCTATTGTCGTCCACCTTACTTTTTGAGATAGTCCTCCCTGCTGAACCTGGAGTTCACCATGTTGGCTAGACTGGCTGGCCAGGGAGGCCCTGGGGTCTGATTGTCTCTGCCCTTCCAGTGCTAGGCTTACAGTCCCGGCTTCTACAGGGTCCTGGGCGTCCATGGGCAGATCTTCAGGCTTGCTCATCAGCCTGCTCACTTGACCCATCGAGCCAGCTCCCCAGCCTGGCGACCCCTGCTCTCTATGATGCCAGGCCTTTACCCGTAATTGTTACCGTAATTTCCTTCTCAGTATCTCCCCACCTCCACACTCCACTCAGGATTCCTTGGCCTCAACCATTTTCCATGAAATTGGCAAATGAAGTTAACAATAGCCTGGATTCATGAGGCCTTTTGCCAGGGTGTTTTGTTTGTTTTGGTTTGGTTTTTTTCTGATTGATCTTATGTGAGTGATTTAAAGTAAGATTGCCCTCTGAGAGTTAAAGAAGTAAGCTCGTGCACAGTAAAGGTAGAGTGCTCTCAGGAAAACATGACTGAAGAGTTTGGAAATGCCTTGGACTTTCCTTTGAATAAGCAGGATGCCCATCCAGGTCTATAGCTTGGTAAGTGCAAACTTAGTATTGTATTCTTTTTGAAGAAAGATGGACAGAAATAGAGGACAATCTAGGCTTGTTTGGTTTGTGGTGGTGTTGTTCCTGTGACCCACTAAGGAAAATATTCAGATGCCAGTATCAAAAATGTATGCGCTGCACCCACTTATGCATGAATGCACACGGGTATGTTTTTTCTGCACGGTGACTTGCTAGGTACTGCTGAGCTCAGTGGCACATCATTTAATCCTGGCACTCAGGGAGGAGAGGTGGGAGAGCAAGACCAGCCTGGATTCCACAGTAAGACCCTGCCTCAAAAACAAAACAAACATAAAAACCCTCCATGGGTGTGTGTGTGTGTGTGTGTGTGTGTGTGTGTGTGTGTGTGTGTGTGTGTGATATCAAATGTATGTATGATGGACACTGTACATCGCCTTCTAAAACCTTGCTACTAATTTATATTTCGCTTATTACAAGGCAGTATGTGAGAACTGGCCACGATGGTGTGTTCCTGTAATCCCAGCACTCAGGGGGACTGAGAAGCCTGCCTATCTTGTTTCTGTTGCTGCTGCTGTCATTTGAGAAAGGTCTTGCTGTGTGGGCCACGCTGGCCTCAAACTCTGAATCTCTGACTCCCTTAGCCTCACACAGGAGGATGCAGGCAACCTACAGACCCTGTTTCTAAAAGGGGAGAGGGGCCAAGGAGTTGGCACGGACACTTAAGTGCTCGCACCCAAGTAAAAAGCTGAGAGTGACAGCACACGTTGGTAACCCCAGCAGTCCATGGAACAGAGACAGATCCTTGGAGCCAGCTGGTCAGCCAACCTAGGTGACTCAGTGAGCTCCAGGTTCAGTGAGAGAACCTGTCTGTAAACACAAGGTATGGAGCTCCTGAAGGGAATGTCTAAGGTCAACCTCTGGCCCCCAACCAAATGTGCACCACACGTATGCGTGCGCACACACACACACACACACACACACACACACACACACACACACAGAGAGAGAGAGAGAGAGAGAGAGACAGACAGACAGACAGACAGACAGACAGACAGAAACAGAGAAAGTAAATAAATAAAAAATAAAAGGAGGGGGCTGGAGAGATGGCTCAGCGGTTAAGAGTACTGGCTGCTCTTCCTGAGGTCCTGAGTTCAAGTCCCAGCAACCACATGGTGGCTCACAACCATCTATAGTGAGATCTGGTTCCCTCTTCTGTCATACATGTGAATAAAATACTCATATAAATAATAAATAAATAAATACTAAAAAAGGATATGTGTGTGAGTTCATTTCCCAAAGCCTTGATAATATAATATCCTACATTTTATCTTAAACCAGTGTGATGGCTGGCAGATGTGTTTCTAACTCAGTGTTTTGTTATAAGTTATCTTCGTAGTACACTGTATTCTTATCCATTTGTAAGGAGCCTTTTATATATAACTGATAGTAACCTATTTCCTAGTTTATATGTTACACTTTCTTTTAGCTTATTGCTTATATTTTTTATTTCTTTTTATTGTTGTCTTATTTTGTTTATATGTCTGGTTTTTGTTTGTGGTCTTGAAACAGACTGTCACTGTTGGAGCTCAGGCTGGCCTTGAACTAGCAATTCTCCTGCCTTGCCAGTGTTGGTCTCAGCACTTGTCATTTGATTAAAATAAAGCATGAAAGTTTTTATTTATTATGCTTACTGTGCGTGCGTGTGTGTGTGTGTGTGTGTGTGTGTGTGTGTGTGTGTGTTGCACACCTTTGCACGTGTGTGGAGGCTAGGGGGACAGCATTCAGGAGCTGGTTCTCTTCTCCTACCCTATGAGTCTCCAGGGTTTGAACTCACCTCATCAGCCTTGGTAGCCGCCATCTTTACCCACTGAGACATCTCCCCAGCCCCTTGGGGTTTTTGTTTGCTTGTTTCTTTCATAATGTCCTTCTTCAAAAAGGAGTTTAATACTTCTATACCAAAAACTTTGATAATTTCTACTTTGAGTTCTTGTATTAGTGACCAAACTCTTTTTTAATGTTATTTTCTTACATTGCCTTTATATTTTGGGTTTTCCCTCCATATATGTATGTGTGTGTGTGTGTATGTGTGTGTGTGTGTGTGTGTGTGTGTGTGTGTGTGTAATGCAAATATATGTATGTATATATACACCTATACACATATGTCTATGCAAATAATATACATACATAAAAATATATGTATTTATATAAGCATATATAAATAAATATATAAAGTTCTCTATATAAATAAATATATTTAGCTCTATAATTCACTTGAAATTTTATTTTAAGATATGGTATGAGGCCAGGCATGGTGGCACACGCCTTTAATCCCAGCACCTGGGAGGCAGAGGCAAGTGGATCTCTGTGAGTTTCAGGCCAGCCTGGTCTGCCCAAAGCAAATCCAGGACAGCCAGGGCTACACAGAGAAACCCTGTCTCTAAAAACAAACAAACAAAAAAGATATAGTGTGAGGCATAAATTATATGCCATTTTAAATGAACCTCTATTATTTTCATTGGCTGATGGTGATGTCGTACTTTGCATTTTTATTGACACAATAGCTGTATACATTTATGAGTTTCAGGATATTTTGATGTGCACAGACAACATTTATTTGGCAAATGGGGTGATTAGCATCCCCATCGACTGCAGTGATTATCGTTGGGAGCATCCAGAATCTTCTGTTTGAACTATTTTGAAATGTAGAATAAATTATTGTTTAACTACAGTGACACTGCTGTACTGTGGAGGGCTAGAACGTAGCTTTGCAGGTCCGGACACAGGGCTCCCTGGCACACAAACACACAAAGGCAGCACTCCATTACTGAGCTACAGCCTGGTCTCCCTCTAACCAACCTGTCTCTATCCCCTTCTCCCCTCTCCCCTTCCCAGCCTCTGCTAATCACTCTCCTCAATAAAACAAGCACCTATAAGATCCCACCATTATGAATCAAACACGCTGTTTGTCTTTGGTGGAGTGCATCATCTCATTCCATATAATGTCCTCCAGAGCTGCAGATACTGCCACAAGTAACAAACTTTCGTTCCTTTTCAAAGCTGAATAGTAACTGTCACGTGCGCCTCGATTCCTTTCTGCATTCGCCTGTTTGGTGAGTCTATAGGTTGACTCCATGTCTTGGCTACTATGAATAGACACCTGAGGACACAGGGATCCTCGGTCACCTGTAGAGGGACTATTGATCACAATGCCATACTGTTTTAGTTCTGGAGCTTTGGAATTGGTTTTGAGGTCTTCTGTCATTGTTTTTTCTCTTGGCCTACTCTTCTTGAGCCCTTTCTCCTCCAAGCTTTTAGATTTGTGTTCTGTGTTGCAAATGGATGCTCTCATGCTCTGCCTCGGGGTGTAGTCGCTCACTTCTAGCAGATGCCTGGCAACCACTGGGAAGGTAGCGTTCCCCAAGCACGTACATGTGAACATGGTGGGCTATCTGGCAGTTCCGCCCATGGAATTCTGCTAGGAAATAACTAGCTAGTTATTTAGAAATAGGACCTGATGAATCTGGAACAATCACTTTAGCCAGATCTTTGTTGCTTAGCAGCGACTGGGCTGTGCCAACTTTACCTTTTGTTTCTTATTCCACTGCAGGAGCCAGACTTCCTTTCTCATGTTTGCATTCAAACTGAACACCCTGCCCTTTCCACACACTTGTTTCCAGTCAAAGAAGGTATTTATGGCGGCACGCATCTGATACTTGTTTGGAGCCTGTGCAGTGGGGAGCTCTCTGGAGAACTCCCAGTTTCCCACTTCTCACTTAGACACATCCCCAGCTAACCAATTTCTTCCTTTCCTAATCTGGACACTGAACCACAGAAAGGGCCTGGCAGAGAATTCAACTGTTTCAATTTAGTGAAAGCAATAAATAATTTCTCAATATGGCATGTGGAGGCCTGATAGCAGCAGAGAGGACGGTGTTTTACAAAGGGTCTGGCCAGGCACTTGCTCTGTGTCTCTGTGTGTTTTCAGCCGGCAGCCTGCCACTCCCTTGCTGCACTCAGTGCAAGGGTGCAGGGAAGAAGTGCCAATGCCAATCCCACTGCCGTTCTGCACTGGTGCATCCCCTATCCTCAAAGCTTTCACCTCGGTGAGGCAGTCCATGAGGGGGAAGAGGACCCAGACTGTGCCATCGGTCACCTGCCCTTGAAGGAAGGGGTCTCCACATCAGCATTGCATTCCGCTTCCGCAAGAGCTCATGCGCTACCTGCACTCACAAGCCTTCCTGTTCTAACAGTCTGCAGGCGCCAGATTATCTTCCTTGAGCTGTATTGTCTTAGAGTAAAACTCCCCAAATATGGTGGTGCGAGGGACCCATGTGCACGTGCCATGTGCCTGGGCAAGATTGTGCCATATAGGAGAGATGAATGGGAAGCAATGCAGTTTGATTGCGGGGAGTAAACTTCATCTGAGCTCATTTTAAGAGCAGAGGCGGAGCTTCACTGGCAGGTTCTGAGGGTGCTTCATAAAACGAAGAACACGAGACAATCGAGCTCTGCAAAGCCGGGAAGTGAAGTGGCAGCCTCTCCCTCCCAGCCCCGCTTCCTGACAGACCTGCTCTAATCCAGAGGAAACCCACAAGAAAATGACAAATGATTTGTTAAAATGTAAAGAGATCTGTGAGACGTCCTAGCAAACAAAGGCGCTTGCTGGGCCACGCTAATGACCCGAGGTTCAGCCCTGGGACCCATGTAAAGGTGCAAGGAGAGAATCAGCTCTACAAAGGTGCCCTCTGATCTCCACACATATGCCATGGCACATGTCACCCCCCCAAAAAAAAATCCAGAGCTTCCTCAGCCGCAGAGTCACTGAACTTCCCAGTTCTAGGTAAGGCAGGGACTCTGACTGTCCTGGACCCAAAATTTTGAGAGGGAGGGAAGGAAGGGGAGAATCACACACAGAGGTGGGGGTGGGGGTGGGGGTGTGGGGCGAGGGATGGAGAGACAGACAGACAGACAGACAGACAGACACAGAGTGAGGAAGCAGGAGGGAGGGGGAGGGGGAAGGGGGGAGGATATGCCTGGTTTTAAGTGTAAGAGGGGTCATCTGGTTTTGCATCCCACCAACTTACTTTAAGAAATATGAAAAGGTGAAAAATGGGGTTATGTCTTCGTGAGCAGGGCAGGAAAAAACAAACGACTCCCCAATTTACCACTGAAACATATGGAACCTGCAAGCCTGAGGCAGCCCCCTGCTCTTTGGTGGACTTACTTAGCACAGGGCCCTCTACGAAGCCTCTGTGTTGAGTGTTGCTGCCCTACCCAAGTGTGTCTGTGCAGCTTTTAAATCCCCAGCCGTGCTAACGTTGCTAGTGAAGAGCGGGACGGGAGGGATGGGGGTGGGGGGGAAGGAGGCAGAGACAATTACCTCAATGTCTCCTGTTGGAACAGAGCGAAGACTGCTATGGGGAAATGGTATCTCAGGGACACCAGCCTCAGAACACCCAACTATTTGCACATTTCCATCATGGGGACAGTTTCCACTTCCTTGATTTGCCCTGACCCTCTGGGCTGCCTCCCACTAGGAGCACGGACTGGAGTTCAGACAGGGATGAATGGAGAATGCTTCCACAAGAGGGTAGGGCAGCTCGTAGGGTTTGCTTCCAGGAGACTGCACGGGAACTCCGGGGGGATTTGGCATAGAGAGGAACCACACCACAATTACCATGTGTGGGGCTGGGCTGACCCCAGATCTATCTGCTGAGTTCCAAGGAGGTGGGGCAGAGAGAGGAACCAGCAATACAAAATTCATTCGGACTCCTGAGTCAGGAAGCTTTTTGGGGTCCTACCTTGCCTGAGCCACTTGACAGCTGTGGGACATCAACCAAGCAACCTAAATGTCACTAGGACCCCGTTTGGTCTGTCAGATGGGAATATCGTCTAGTGGCGTTGTCGAGAATTTCTAATGGGATGGTACTTCCGGAGCATCATGACTAACACTCGCCACATTGTTCACGTGATGAAGTGATGCTGGACAGTTAGGGCTGGACCTCAGAGACAGAGAGCATATCGGGGCTCAGGCCCTGTTTGATTCCCTGCCACTGTGGGGGATGGTGGCAGTGGCATGGGTTGCATTTGTCAGTCAGCCTGTCAGTAAATTGTTAGATTATTTTTCCAAGCACAAGATGACTGCACTGTATGTTCTGGGTAGGGGTAATCTCCTAGACGCGAGGCAGCTAGGAGGAGGAGGAGGGGTACAAGTCATCGCAGGACACTGAGCCCTTGCTCTGTATCAAACCTCCTGCTCTGAAAGAGTTTATCTTCACCCTGCAGCACAACTCCACGTGCAAACTTGACAAGCACCGCACAAACAAGCCAGCGGATAAAGAAATGAGGAAAGAAGACAAGGGAAACGCAGCAAAACCAGGAAAGAACCCAAAAAGCCTGCGGAAGAGCAGTATGGGAAAGGGGCCTCAGGATGGCCTGACAAGCCTTTATTAACAGAAACTTCTGGAAGCCTCGCGCAACACACCCCCCCTCCACAACTCCCTACATCTCTTTACATTTTCCCCAAAGATAATGTTCACTTTGATGTTGGGAAGCCTCGGTTTGTTTTGTGTTTCCACGCTCCATAATTGAATGGTAGGCCATCCTTTTGTATTGCAAATTGGCCTGACAAAAAGGAACATTATAACTTGTGAAAAGGCAAACAAAATCTCCCGGCTCTGAAATTCTCCTCCTCAAATGCTGCAGTTCCTCAAAAACAGGGCTGGGGGTTGGGAGAGTTCACTGGGCTCCCTGCCTTTTGGGGCACAAGGCCAAGGCTCTCCAGGGACACTGAGTCCCTTTGTTGGCCCCTTCCTTTCAGGCTGGCTGGCACTAATCTTCCTGAGAGTCTGGAGACTGAGGATTTGTGTGCCCTGCTTCCAGGTGCCACGAATTTGGTGCAACTTGAGCCTGGATCCTCTGACTTCACAAAGTATTTTGGGGGTTTGAGGGCCATTATGCTGTGCCCATGCGATGACTTCCACGGCTCGGGCGGCATCTGGGTCCCTTTCCCGTTCTTCCCTGCTCCATCCGTGGACTTTCCTGGGCATGGACATTAAGGACCTGGGCCTCGTTAGAAGGCCCCAAGTGGAGGTCCTCCTGGAGAGCCCTCTGTCTATCAAGGGAGGAAAGCAACACAGAATGCACAGAGGCAGCCATTTGAAGCTGTCCTATATTTCTCCTGGCAAATGTGCATTCCCAGGCACACACAGCCTTTCCCCCTTTCAGGCCAGTTGAGGGTGGGTAAGTGTGTGATTTGGAGGTGTGTGTGCGTGTGTGTGTGTGTGTGTGTGTGTGTGTGTGTGTGTGTGTGTGTTGGGAGTTCCTTTCCGGTGAGCTGCTTAAAATGGGTCCTGTGAAAAAAGGAAATCAGCTGAGTGCAGGCGGCTGACCCCCAAGTCGGCCAAGTCATTCATTAATTCATTAATTTACCTCAGACTCACTGGGCTTTTTGCTGAGTGGGGGGGGGGGGCAGGGGGAGGAACGGACCTTGCAGGGAGGCTGATGCAAGGCAAGGTCCTGCTCAAACCCTAGAAAACCAGGACATCGTTCGCCAGCGCAGGGAAGTAAGAGTTGTAACCTGCATTGCTTTGATCTCAGCCCTTGGGCAGCAGAAAAGGACTCAAGTTTGTGGAATCTGAGAAAAAAAAAATTTAATCAATGCACAACAAACACAGGCAGGACTCAAAAATAACTGGAATGTGGGATCTGAGTGCCAGTCAGAACCGGCTTCCTCTCTGTTGTCTGCTTCTGCCTACATGCTATTCTTTCCATAAAGACTAGTAGCTCTGTCTGGTTTGATGGTACACTCCTAGGACCCCAGCCCAGCCCCGCCCCGCCCCGCCCCGCCCCATCCCTGGGAGGCTGAGACAGGATGATCATGACTTCTGGGCTAGCCTGAGCTACACTATTTAAAAAGAAAAAGAAAATTGAAAAAGACTAATTCTATTCATATGCAGAAAACCCAGGGAGCAACTCCCAGGCCTAAGAACACTCATTTCTTTCTTCCTGCTTGAGAAAGCCGTGTGGAGCTCCCTTGGTCGGTGGGCTTTCTGTGGGTGCCTTTTTTGGGCCAATGTTGTAGTAGTGATCTGCTTTCTAAAGAAACCATTTACTCAATGGGAGAATAGAGGAGCAACAAAACAAAGGCAGGCAGATGCCTTCAAGGTCCGCCAAAGAGATGGGAGGAGCACCTTCTGTCTGGGGTAAGGTCGCCAGATGCCTGATGTGTGGTCATTGCACTGTGCTCAGAGCTGTCACTCACAGCCATCTGGTATTCAAATGTGCCTGGGTGACCTGCATTTTTATTTACTCAATTTGGCAGGGACTCTCACAAGGGAGACAGGTCCAGCTTCTGGATTGCTTGACAGCAACACTGTTCAGTGGGTAGGAGGGTGGCTAAAATCTCTGCCTGGCTTACTGCACTGTAACCCCTAGGGCTGACTTAAGCAACAATGGGGCTTTCTTTACTGGAAAGCCACCATTTCACACAGCTGCAGGGGCGGCATACAAATAGTGCCGAACCCTATCACGGTGATGTCCCGTGAGGCTGCTCTGGTACCTGGGGATGTTCCCAGAATGGAAAGATGTCTGGGCACCCATGCCTGGGAAGGATCCCAGATCACAACCTTCATGCAGGTGACATCAGGGTTCCTGCCTGTTACTTACCACCCGGATGCTTCTCTCTGCTTCTCGAGAGTGAGTGCCGTTACCTGAGGAATAACCTTCAACCTTCCCTAACTTATACATTATAGAAACCCTGCTTGGAATTAGCCCTGCTCGCGGAATTCAGAAGAGTAAGTGTTGGTAAACCAAAAAACACCCACATTCCAGAACCAGGTGCTCCCCAGTCCGCCTTCAGCAACTCAGCTCCAACTTAGCCACGTGACTCAGCCACATGACTCAGCCCCGCCACCACCAGCTGCCAAATGCAACACACTTCCACCGTCCTGCACCCTTTATAAAGCCCGCACCTTCGCAGTCTGTTCCCTTCTTTTCCATCCTCACTCAGAGGCGGCTTTTGCCTCCACCCCTGCGCCCCCTCTCCCCTCTGTTACATGGTGACATCTTTGTGGCATTCCTTGGCCCTCTGACAGAATCAGGTGCAGTGGCTGGGGGCTAAAAATAAGAGCTCACACAGAAGAACAAGACTAAATCCTAACCGCTGTCAAGTTTTCCTAGCTGGGCCACCATACTGGATTCCCTGAAGAGCCATTCTGGGTCACATATCTAATCATCAGAGAGTATGGACGTTGGACCCTTGGAAAAGGCAGCGTTTCCCCGGAAGTAACGCAAGGTACCGCTAGCAGGAGCAAGTGCATGGAGAGACAAGCTCAGTGAACGCCTGCTCTGGTGCCCCTGCTGTACGTGTCCCTGTTCATAATGAGGAATGACACTCACTTATCCTTACTCTGTGCTGCTGCAGAGCACAGGTGGGGAAAACCGCCAGGCTAGGGGCTTGGCAACCACGAAGCTGACCCCCAGCGTGGCAGCTTGTTACTGACAATGCTGAAAGGTTAAAGCCCACACACTAAAGACCATGCCAGGACAAATCCTCAACATCACTCTGGCCAGGCATGGAGGTACACCTCTGTGACCCTAACACTGGAGAGGTAGAAACAGGGGACTGGGGATTGCAAAATCAGCCCAAGCTACTATATAGCAAGACTTTGTCTTAAAAAACAAACAAACAAACAAACAAACACCCCCCACAGATTGGGAGAGAGCTTGGGAAGAAGGGGTGCAGCAGGAGTAAGAGGGGGGCAAGAGAGAATAATGGGGGTCATACATTCTTAGAGTGCATATCTGGAATTGTCAAAGAATCTTTAAAACTATAAATAAATAGACAAACAAGAAAAATGTCACCGTGACTTGCTCGCTCTGCAATGGGCATTTCTGACTGGGAGAAAAGAGTAGAGATTGACAGGTCTCAGAGTCCACTGCCACAGCCACCGGGAAGTGACCAGCAATCCCACTGTGCAGGAGCTATTTTTTTTTAAAGATTTATTTATCTATTAATACGTATACAGTGTTCAGCCTGTACCAGATCACATTAGAGATGGTTGTGAGCCACCATGTGGTTGCTGGAAATTGAACTCAGGACCTCTGGAAGAGCAGTTGGTGCACTTAACCTCTGAGCCATCTCTCCAGACTGCATGAGTTATTTTTCTTTTTTATATTGCCCAGCTTTTCTACTAGATCATGGTGAGTGGGACTGGGTGTTACCATGAGTGGGACCACAAATGTGGGGTCCTCTGAATATGGGAAAGCAATGAGTCTTGAGGGAGGGGGCTGGGTCTTAGCCCTAGCAACCTCCCCCGGCCTCCACTGAGGTCAGTGAGGAGAGGGGAGACAGTCCTACATGTTTAGAGTTGGGATGGTCTGATCGTCCTGCTCGCCAAACCAAAGTCACACAAAACATACAGAACACTGGCTGGCATGGTAAGGTCCGTGTCCCTACCTGTCGTGCTATTTACTCAGTTAGGTATAGCTTTCAGTGACGGGGCATGCCTCTTACCTCAGCGCTCCAGAGGCTGGGACAGGAAGACCTCAAATGGAGATCTGACGTGGAGACTGGAGGAGACCAGGCTGGGCCACACAACAAGACCCCATCTCAAAAGCAAACAAACAAAACAAGGGAGGCTCCCAGTTGCTGTCGTAGTTAACAGTGGCTGAAATAAGTCTGAGGCCCAGCCTCTGTCAGCAACGGTCTGAGTAGAAGCAGCTCAGAACTCAACTTGGCAGTCTCCCAGGCCCAGTGACCCAGGCACATCCTACCCTGTCAGTCTGCAATCCTCACCGTGTGGAGTCTATCTTGAGGCCTGAGATGCCAGGGCCAGCTCCTGCCATATTACGTGCTGATCCAGTCAGGGAGCCAGGAAGCATACATCTTTCTCTCAAGGATACAGCCCGGAAGGGACTCCCATCTCTTTCTTCCCCTGATTTCCAAGGCTTTGCACAGAAGCCAGGAGAAGCAGTCTTGAATGAAGGAATCAGGTGTCTCCTTAAGATTCTGTTTCATGGGGGCTGGAGAGATGGCTCAGAGGTTAAGAGCACTGGCTGTTCTTCCAGGGGTCCTGAGTTCAATTCCCAGCAACCACATGGTGGCTCACGACCATCTCTAATAGGATCCGATGCCCTCTTCTGGTGTGCATGAAGACAGTGTACTCATAGACATAATAAATAAATACATTTTTAAAAATATTCTGTTTCATGGCTAAAGAAAGAAGAAATGGCCTGGGGATCCAGCTTACTGGTACAGTCCTTGCCTAGTATGCGCAAGGAGACATGGGTTGGATTCTTAGTACCATCACACACACACACACACACACAGTGGGGGAGGGGGGATTAAGTACCTTCTTGTTGGGTGTTCTTGGCTCAGATATTTTTTTCCTAGCCTAGGCTGGCCTTGAACTTGAACTCTTGGCAACCTTCTGCTTCAACCCCCTGCGTGCTGGGATTATGGGTGTGCACCACCAGGCCTAGCTTTGGCTCAGATTTTGATGCTAACTTCAAGGTACCTTTCTTTCTTCCTACCACCCTTTGGTCCATAGTCCAGCTGACTTTTGTCCAGCCTCCTTCTTTCTACCCACTTCATGTGTAACTTCTAGACCAGACTTGTGTCCCTAGCACACATCTCTGGAAAATCCAGGTCCTCAAAATGAGGACCTGGACTTACCTTGGAGAGAGATAGTCTTCTTGGACTCCGCTGTCTGCTGATCAATAGACTCTACCACGGGCCCTGGCAGGAACTCAAAAACACAGGCCTCCTCCCAGCTGTACATGTGCCTGCCTCTTCCATCCCTCTGCCCAAGGAACAATGCAGAGACAGCGAGGAGGATACAATGGTCTTGGTTCCAGCACCTACCAGGAGGCAGCTGGCCTCCTTTGGCCTTCTTGCTTGGCCCACCTGGGGCATTGGCCATGTCGCCTCCACACACTCCCTTCCAGAGCCACCCCCTCCTCCCTTGCCCAGTCTCTTCCCACCATTTAATGAAGTCCTCTGCCCCAGGCAGGCTCTACGCCTGCAGAAGAACCCTACCCCCGTTTTCTGGCTGGGACCAAACAGGGCTAGGTCACCCTGGGCTTTCCTGGTAACCCATAGATCAAGGACGCTAAGTAGCAACCTTGTTCAGCTTTTTCCAGTCACAGGGGCAGGTGGAGGCCACATTTCCGTGAGGAAGAAAAGAGAAAATCAGTCGGGGAGGGGATGGAGGATAATCCCAAAGGATGCCTCCTGCCATGTTTGGTTTGAACTGGTGGGTGACTTAAGAAAGGGCAGATGCGGCCAGGGTCTCAAAGCCGGTTCAGGGATGCCTCCAAAATCCAGGTGAAAAGGAGAAATGCCTTTTTTAATGGCAAATGAAACTCCAGCAGAGCCTGTTGGGATCTCCTACAAAGGCCCCCAAGCAGCTCGTCCAAGTCCCATGACCTGGCCTGACCCAGGGTGACAGTGCCCGCGCCTTCTGTTCTTGCTGAAGTCACTGGGGTTGGGTCAGTATTAGGTCTGTGACTGGCGGTCCCAGCAGGAGAGAACCTCATGTTGTTGTGTGACTCAGTCGATAGGGATCCCCGTCCACGAGGGATTTGCATGCATTTGCCTAAGTTATGCGTCAGCACAGACTCTTGGCCTATATTTAGTTGTAAGAAAATAACCTCATCCTTTCTCAAACGGAAAGTAGTCAGAGGTCTCCTCTTCAATTATGATGCACCTAATGCTGTAAGGAGGGACATACAATAATTTGAATAATTGAACAGCCCCACGGCACCCCAAAGAAAAGCTTCCTCCCTTCTCTTCCCAGTGAAGTTTCTCAGCTTCTTAAGTGAGAAAATGAGACCCCTCCCGACTTTACAAGGTGAGAAAGGTCCCGGGGAGTTCTCAACAATTAACCCCCAAGCCTGCTGTATTTGCTGTGAGAAGAGGGGTTTGGGCACAGGTCACCAGGGACAACAGGACCAAGAGAACCAGGCGGAGGTTCAGTCTGTTAAAACCTCGCCTCTTTCTTTTCCTTACAGGGCTTGCGGCTTGCAAGCTGTCAGCAGCCGGGTGATTCCGGGTGCAGGGCACTGAGTAGGGTCAGGGGTTACCGAGAGAGTCATTCATCATCACAGGCCAACAACAGCAGTGTGATCAGCTCGCTGTAGGAGCGCAGAGAGGAAGCACCCTCTGCCCGGAGTGTAAGTGTATGAGCTGAGTATTTGCAGAAAAGAGAGAGAGAGAGAGAGAGAGAGAGAGAGAGAGAGAGAGAGAGAGAGAGAGAGAGACAGAGAGAGACAGAGAGAGAGACAGAGACAGAGAGAGAGACAGAGAGACAGAGAGAGAGAGAGACAGAGAGAGAGAGACAGAGAGAGAGACAGAGAGAGAGACAGAGAGAGAGAGACAGGGACACAGGGACAGAGAGAGACAGAGACAGAGACAGAGGGAGAGAAGAAAAGAAGAAAAAGAGCTGTGGAAGAATAAGTAAGACTAAGCCAGGTGGTGATGGCACACGCCTTTAATCCTAGCACTCGGGAGGCAGAGGCAGGCAGATCACTGTGAGTTTGAGGCCAGCCTGGTCTACAAAGTGAGTCCAGGATAGCCAAGGCTACACAGAGAAACCCTGTCTCAAAAAAACAGAAGAAGAAGAAGAAGAAGAAGAAGAAGAAGAAGAAGAAGAAGAAGAAGAAGAAGAAGAAAGAATGCTAAGACTAGAGGGTAGGGTGTTCAGGCAGAGAGAAAGGCATGAACAAGCATGGAGGCTTGAATGAGCACGGCAGAACCAAGCCTGGCCACCCAGGCAACACCGGCTACAGGAGAGAGGACCCTCCACATCCACCTCGGCCTTGACATCATCATCCTGTGGGCAATTTTAAGCTAACGGAGCTTTGGTCCTTTTACGCTTCTGCATAAGGTTGGGGGGCCAGATGGAGGCCAGTGAGGCAGCTGTTGCAGACATCCAGAAAAGTGAAGCATGCAGGCAAAGGCAGGGCCAGGGGAGAGACGGAAAAGAGGCAGAGCTCAGAAAAACCTAGCCGGTGAATCAGAAGGGCAGGTTGAGTGGGTGTGGACCAGGAGATGGGAGGGTCCAGGCCTCTTCTGAGGTATCTGCTGCAGAAGTAGCTTTTTTCTGTCGGAGAGAATGAAAGAGGAGGAGGAGGAGGAGGAGGAGGGGGACGGGGAGGGGGAGGAGGAGGAGGAGGCGGCTACCAGGGAAACAGAAAAGAAGGGCAGTTTTGTTTTGTTTTTTTAAGAGGCCAAATAGAGCTGTTAGGCGCCACTCAGGCTGAGATGCTTCCTGATTGGTGAGTCGGCAGCTCCAGCCGCTTCCAAACTCAGGCATCATCCTGCAGCCTCCGGAGGACTTAATTCAATTCAACACATGCTAATCGAGCACCTACTCCTAGTGTGGGGAGAGAAGAGAGAGGCCCAAGCGTTATTGACTACTTAAATTGTGTTAGCAGAGTGTTAAGTGCGTTTACGTGTCGCCTCACCTCCAGCCAAGGCTGCCTCAAGAACCTGCCGTTTACCTGCAGGGGCCTGAGAGGTCAAGTGATCTGTTCAAGTTAAAAGGGTCCTGCCGGGATGCTCCGGGGAGTTGGAAGGTTCCCCCTTTTTCTAAGACAAGTCATTCCGCAACCAAATCAGAAGGTTGCCAGTGACTGATGCACAAACTATTTTAAGCAAAACGGCGAATGCACTGGCTCCCTTAACTAGAAAGCTCACGAGTCAGCTGTCTCCCGGCTCAGCTAAAGCCAACGCTCCTAGCACGCTGTCAGTTCTCACACTTGCTCATAACGAGCAAATCCTTCAGCTCGCTTAACGCCTTATAGGTAAGGCAGCATAGCTGCATAGCTTGACGGCTTTGGATCCCCCCCCCAGGCTGAGTTCAACTCCTAGCTCCAACAACCTAACTTAGGTGGGTGGTGGTAGGCCCATCGCTTAACTCTTTGTTTTCCTGCTTGATGTCTTCACACCTGGGAAGCATTTCTCTCAGACAAATACTGCAAGCAGCCTTGGCCTTGTAAAGTGTGTGTGTGTGTGTGTGTGTGAGAGAGAGAGAGAGAGAGAGAGAGAGAGAGAGAGAGAGAGAGATCTCGAGCTCTCACCGTACAACTCTCTCTCTCAGGTTTTTGTGTGCTACTCGGATCTCGGATGGAATGGAATGCAGGGCTTCGGGCATGCTAACAATGCCCTTCTGTGCGATCGGCTCACTTAACCTGCCTCCTGTGATTCTTTCCATCTCTGCACCTGTTAGGGTGGGTTTTACTCTCTTCCCTTATATAAGCCCTCTTCCACGTAGAGAGAGCTGGACAGGGGACTCTCGCTTGTAACACCCTTACAGCCTCCGGACTCAGAAGAAAGACTGTTCCTCTGGTCATGATGGTAGCACATCTCCAGGCAGACTGCTCGGCTCTGGGTAGGTGTGCGCTTGTCCCAGCAGCCCTCTCTGAAGGCAGAGAATTCCCACTAGCCAGCCTCATCTGTGGCCCCACTCTGTGGGGGGTGTGGGCAAGCGCCACAATTCACAGCTCTACTTCGGCCATGGAGAAGTAGGAGGATCCCTTAAAGATGACATGCCACTGGGTATGACGATGGCACAGACCTGTAATCCCAGCTCCTCAGGAGGCTGAGGCGGGGGATTCAGGGTTCCAGGACAAAGCCTAGCCTGGTGGCGCACGCCTTTAATCCCAGCACTCAGGAGGCAGAGGCAGACAGATCTCTATGAGTTCAAGGCCAGGCTGGTCTACAAAGTGAGTCCAGGACAGCCAAGGCTAACACAGAGACCCTGTCTCGAGAAAAACAAAAAACAAACAAGCAAGCAAACAAACAAAAACAAAACAACAACAACAAAAAGGAGTTTGAGAAGGCAGGGGAGACAGCTCCATAGAAAAAGTGCTTGATTTGTAAAAGGGTTGCATGCCTAACATCATTATAAAAGCTGGGCGTTGCAGTGTGCCTCTATAAGTCAGTACTAGGGGACAGAGACAAGCAGATCCTGGGAGGCAGGGATTAGGGATGGAGATAGCTTCCTGGTCAGCCACTCTAGGTTCAGTAAGAGACCCCATCTCAAAAAAGTAACGTAATTAAGTGTTGGGAGCATGAAGGTCTTTGCACACATGCATCTCCAGGGAAACCAGGAATGTTAAGCACACAGGATTGTCCCCTCAAAGGAATAGATAAATAACCTGTTCTTCCACAGAAGGCTGGGAACTAGACATAACTGACATTCTGGTGATCTGTGTTATCTGTTGGACCAGGCCCCACATCAAGCTCTCACAACCAGGACTGGAGATGGCTAGTAATCTAAGTGACTCTTACATTACCTGTAGCTAGGGACTTTGTCCCTCAAGCTCCCACAGTCAGGACTGGAGATACCTAACAGCCTAAATGACTCTTACATTATCTGTATTGCCAGAAGTTCCTCCAAGCTCTGTGTAACCAGGACCTGAGGTGCCTAATAAGCCAAATCGACCTCTATGCTATCTATAGGTCCAAGACCAGGCCAGATTCTTCCTTAATTCTTAAGCTAATAAAGGCAGCCTGTGCCCAGAACCCATCTTCTTGGGAGAAATAACACATACTCTGAGTTTAGTTTCAATGGGATTGTGCTTTCTTGTGCACTGGGTATTGTATTACACCAGGAGACTTTTTCCCCCCAAATTATACTGGGTTTAAATATGCTGGGTATCAAGCAGACTCCCTGAAGTTAGATCCAGGTTAATACAATTCATTTCTCAGCCTGCCTTGACACCTGCAGAGACCCCCCCCCCCTTTGGAACTAGTTTTCAGGAGAAGTTTGGGACATTTTAAAGAACCAGACCCAAGAAAACCTTAAATGCTTTAAGCGGCGCTTAGGGGATGTTGCTAGTGGGAACTCAGAAGGCAGGCAAGACTGGGATCCTGTGGTTTCGGATGCTAACACGAACCCTGTTGGCTTGGGTGTAGAGGTGACCTTCACTCACATTGTATTAAAGTGTGTCTCTGCGTACTCGATTGTTAGTTGCTAATTGCAGAGAGCTAAATGCTGACAGAGTCTGGTATTGTCATTGCTCTTGAGGAATCTCCTGTGTCCATGTTGTGCGAAAACGACTCCCCAGTTATCTCTGACTGGTTGATAAAGACCCTGAAGAGCCAGTGACTGAGCAGAGCAGACAGTAGATGGGACTTCTGTTCCCAGTCTGGGAGTCCCAGGGGGGAGAGGAAGAGGGAGGGAGGAAGGGAGGGAGAGAGGGAGAGGAGAGGGAGAGGAGAGGGAGAGGAAAGAGAGAGAGAGACAGAGAGAGACAGAGAGAGAGACAGAGAGAGACAGAGACAGAGAGACAGAGAGAGAGAGACAGAGAGAGAGAGAGAAAGAGAAAGAGTATTATAGAACATGAGACTGGGCCAGAAGCAGAAGGTCACCATGCCTTGAAGAGGAGATGACCGTAACACTTGTCTATGTTTAGTCTAGAGACTTTGAAGGAAGCTGAGTTTAAAGGTGAGAGAGTACTCTGACAAAGGAGATTTCATGACTATGGCAATAGGCATTGCTGGCTATTTCTAGCCAGGCTTATTATAAGAATTGGGAGTTTAAAACCAAAAAACAGAGTGAAAGCACTTGAAGAGACTTGCCGTTTGACCAGAAAGGGAGCACATTAACTATTGCAGACAAGGAGGCAGCAGTGGATGCAGAGGTCAGGGCCACCATAAAGAAGGACTTTGCACTGAGCATCAGGGTGAGGACGCTTCGAGAACTAGCCAGACCCCATCTGCAGGTTCTGTTTCTGTGATAAAAACACCATGACCAAAAGCAACCACGGAGTTAAGCAAGAGTTTACTTTGCCTTACAGTACCAGAGAGCCAGAGTCCATATTATCAGGGAGATGGCAGGGCAGCTGGAACATGAGCTGGCTGACCACAGTTGTCATTCACACACAGGAAGCAGAGAGAGCAAGCAGGAAGTGGGGCCAGGCTAGAAGCCCCCAAAGCCCCATGCTTGTCATGTACTTCCTTGGGTGAGGCTGGACCTCCTAGAGATGCCATGATCTCTCCCAGGCAGCACCAACTGGGGACCAAGTATAAGAACAAATGATCCTATGGGGGATATTTCTCATTTAAGCCACAATGCCACCCTATCAAGCCCCAGGGCACAAAATTATAAATGTGAAATCCTTTCCCTTAAGAAGATGATACCTTAGAGGCTTGCACCTTGCTTCTACAACGAAACCTAGAAGCTTGTTTCCACGGGATTCATTTCTCATCATGGACCAGCCATCCAGGCACTCACGGGTCCATGGGGCAAGGGAAGCATGATGGTTCTCCACCCCCCATTAGATCCTGGCATCATCCAAGCAGTGTTGACTTTACAGGCATGTAGAACCTAAGAGTTGTAGGCTCACAAAAGATTCCACTCAGATTTCAAAGGAAAGCCTGGAGAAACCGGCAATGAACACCTGCGTCAGATGCCCAGGTAGGAAGCCTCTGAGAAGGTGACAGAAAGTTATGAGTGAAGCTGAAGGTGCAGAGAGACTCCAGGGTACCGGATAGGTCAGCACCGTGGAGCGCTTTCCAAGGAAAGCCACAGGTAGCAATTGGAGTCAGCCCCGCAGAGAGCTATGTGGGCTGCACCTGGGAGGCCACAGGAGTGGAGACAGATGCCCCAGCCCTTTGGAGATGATGCTGTGTGCATTGCTCTGGTTGCTATGGGGTTTAATGCTTGTCCCGGTGGGTTGTGGTCTTATTTTGGTCCTATCTCCTCTTTTCTGTAGTCCCGTTTCCCCGCCTCAGAATAGGAACGTGGGCTGGGAGGTGGCTCAGTGGATAAAGTGATTGCCGTGCAAGTGTGAGGACCTGAGTTCAGATCCCCAGAATCCACATGAAAGCTGGGCAGGCATAGCAGCTGCCAGTAATGCAGGAGGCAGAGGCAGGGCGCCCCTGGAGCCACGTTGGCTGGCTGTACTAGCTAGAGCTGATGAGCTCTGGGTTCAATAAGAGACCCTGCCTCCATAAATAGAATTGGAAGGTATGAAGAAAGACCCTTGACATCAACTTTGGGTCTCTGCAAGCACATATGTACATGCACCCACACATGTTCCTGCATTCGTATACACATGCATGCACACCACAGAGTACACATCCAAAATCAAGCAAAAGATAGAACTGTTGAATCTTTTGCCGTTGTGTGTTGGAAATGGAAAGGAAAGCTGAGTTTCTCATTTTGCAGGGACTCATAGCTAAGAGTTTGCCTTGAGTTTCGGAGACTTTGAAATTAAACTAGATGATGATGATGATTTTTTTCAAGACAGGGTTTCTCTGCTAGCTGTCTTGGAACTTGCTCTGTGGACCAGGCTGCTCTTGAACTCAGAGATTCACCTGTCTCTGCCTCCCAAGTGCTGGGATTAAAGGTGTGCGCCACCATTGCCTGGTGTGAAATTAAACTTTGAGCAATGTTGGAACTATTGGGACTTTAGGGACTGAGTGTATTTTGCATTATGTATGAACATCAGTCAACCTTTTGGAGGCCAAGAGTGGCATGTTATGGGATGGATATGACCCTCAACAAGGATCTGAAAATGTGAGTCAGCATAAGTCCTCCTTCTCTTTAAATTTTTGTCTTGGGTATTTGTCGGTGATGAAATAGTAACATAGAGCAGGGTGTGGTGGCACACGCCTTTAATCCCAGCACTCGGGCACTCGGGAGGCAGAGGAAGGCAGATCGCTGGGAGTTCCAGGCCATCCTGGTCTACAAAGTGAGTCCAGGACAGCCAAGGTTACACAGAGAAACCCTGTCTTGAAAAACAAAAAAACAAAAAACAAAAAACAAAAAAAAAACAAAAACAAAAAGAAAGAAAGAAATAGTAACATAGTAATATCACAGAGCCAGGCAAAAATAACTGTTGCTTACTTGTTTGTATGTAGGTGAAATCCACTAGGTTTTTGTCCTTTTTATTTTATTTTGTTGTTGTTCTCTTTCATAGTGTTGGGGTTGTAATTCACTTGAGCGTACTAGAGAAATGTCCCACCACTGAACTACAGCCCAGCCTCTAGGTCCAGGAAGGACGTACACTAGTCAGTTGGGACCCTTGCTCGGGTCTGTGCAGTGCCACTCCATCCTTTCTCTCACCTCTCATCCCACAGGCCCTGCTCCTGGCTCCCCTGTTTCCATCCACCCTGAGCAGTGCCTGGGCAGGACAGGTTTTTATCACCAGAGCCCTAAGCTCTACAACCTTAGTGACCTGACAGATTGAGATGGGACGCGAGCCGTTCAAACCTTCAGTTACAGCATCTCCTGCCCTTTCAACTACTTGTCACCCTTATTTCTGAAGGAAAAATCGATTCATGACATGCTGAGGTGCCTTTACTTTGAAATGCCAACAGGAGGTAGGACACAGTAGGGACTCCTGGCTAACGCCAACTTCTCTTTCCAGCCCTGCTGTTTGTGATGGGAGCCTGAGCCTGAAAGCAATGCATCACTTAATGATTGCTGATGTCGACACCTGGTGACTGATGGCAGCAGTACCTGCAGGCCTGTCCTCCTGGCTCTCTCTCTCACTAAGCAGTAACTGTGCAGGGTTGATGGAGAGGAAGGTGACTAAGGGCTGAGGCAGGGAGAGTAGCGCTACCTCTCACTGAAAAGATAGATGAGTTGTTTGGTACCTTCCGAGATGGCCTCAGGGCTGTCCTAAAACCACACCCTTGTACCTGTCCCAAACACCTGACAGCACGTAATGTCCCAAGCTGAGCTCTTGCCCCCTTGTCCCTAGCACCTGACAGCAAGTGATGTCCCAAACTGAGCTCTTGCCCCCTCAAGGATAAAATAACTAGGAACCAATCATGTTAAAGGTCAACTAACCAATCATGTTTGTACTAAGTTCTGCTTCTGTAAGCGTATAAAAGACCCAAGCCTTGCTTACTCAGGGTCTCCAGCTCAATAGAGCTTGGTAGACCCCATCAAGATGGATCAATAAAGCATCTCTTGCTGTTTGCATCGAACTGGACTCTCGTGTCTCATTGGGCTCCAGGAAGTAAGACCTAGCCCCCCAGGTCTTACATCATCAGCCCGGAGGCAGTAGAGACAGAAGTCAATGGTTGAGATGGCTCAGAGAGAAAATGGTGAATCTACCTGTTTAGAAGGGCATTTCTTTTTTCTTGATTTATAAACAAGGCTGGTCTTGAACTCACGATCTGCCTGCCTCTGCCTCTGGAGTACTAGGATTAAAGGCTACAGAAGGGCATTTCATTCCTTCCTTTCTAACAGCCTCTGAGATGCTCTCTCTAGGAAAAAAGCATCTGGAAAGCCCAGTCAGTGCCAGGTGGGTACTGTGGGGGTAACAAACCAGGAAGAGGCTGTTCCAGGTGCACTTCATGAGCAGACCAAGAGGAAGGACGGGGCTGCAGCAAAATGGATCGAGGTAGGCTGAAGGGGGACATCAACCTAACGAAAGTAGATCAGGAGGGGGCTGGAGAGATGGATCAGAGGTTAAGAGCACTGGCTGTTCTTCCAAAGGTCCTGAGTTCAATTCCCAGCAACCACATGGTGGCTCACAACCATCTACAATGTGATCTGGTGCCCTCTTCTGGCCTGTAGGCACACATGTAGGTAGAATACTGTATGTATAATAAATAAGTAAATCTTAAAAGAAAAGAAAAGAAAAGAAAAAAGTAGATCAGGAGACAGTTTATTTTCCAAGGAAACACTCCAGAAAGCTACTCTGTGTGTGGTGGGGTGAAGGGGGCGCGTAAAAGCTCTGGCTTAGGCTGTCCAGTGCTGGTGTGTTCTCAGGCCATCCAGACCTGTGTTCACTGGTGGCCAAACTAATAGAGATCTCACCACGCCCCTACCCACCCCACCTACCCCTAACCCCACTGCCACCACCGCCAGAGTAGGGTGTAAACTAAGGGATGCCATGGGTTAAAAAGTGTCTCCTCAAAACATATGTCCAGTGAGGAGTGGTGGCACCTTTCTTCCCCTGGGCTACAGTGGGATCTGAGGATGAAAGGAGCCTGCCCCAGTTAAGTTTCTATTGTTGTGATAAACACCATGACGGAGGAAAGGATTTGTTTCCGCTTATAGGTCAAAGTCCTTCAGGGAGGGAAATCAGGGCAGGAACTCAAGGCAGGCGCCTGGGAGCGGGAACTGAAGCCCAGGCCCTGGAGAAGCACTACTTACTGGCTTGCTCAGCCTGCCTTCTTATCCACGCAGGACCACCTGCCCAGGGTGGCACTGCCCACAGTGGCATGGGTGCTACCACATTAGTCAGTACCCAAGAAAATGGCCCCCACACATGCCTATAGGCAATAGGATGGAGGCATTTTCTCAATTTAGATTCTTCTTCCCAGAGTCAAATTCTCTCTCTGTCTCTCTGTCTCTGTCTCTGTCTGTCTGTCTGTCTGTCTGTCTGTCTGTCTGTCTGTCTGTCTCTCTCTCTCTCTCTCTCTCTCTCTCTCTCTCTCTCTCTCTCTCTCTCTCACACACACACACACACACACACACACACACACACACACACACAGCCCAATATAACAGAATTCCCTGGAAGGGAGGTAACTGATGCCATGTTAAAAAAGACACATTGCCTAGATGATGTGGAGACAAATGGACTCTGTCCCTTCACCAGTCACGATGGGGCAGCTGATGGCAGGGAAGTGGGCGGGAACGGTAATCTTTCCCTGCGATCTTCTGGTTTCCTGGAAGGAAAAGCCAAGTAGGTCTTAACCACCACATCTTGGGAGGTATGGCTGAGGAGATGTGAAGCAAGAAGAGGAGGGCCAAACAGGGGCAGCTGCAGCATCCTGGTCACATGATCACAACAACCATTATGTCCCATGCCAAGTGCTCTGCCCCCTTCTTCTGCCCCAAACCCCAAAACTTGTCAGACTGCCTGTCCCAACTGCTTGGCTGCTCAGCTGCCGTCCTCCAACCCACAGCTGGTCAGAGCTGGTCTAAGACTTGAACTCTGACCCCTTCCCCTGGCCCAAGCCCTTCCTTCCCAGGAGCCTTCTGCACGACTCATGGGAGGAGGTTAGGAAAGCACCAGGCCCAGGGACTACAACCTCTTGGCTCTCCTCACCTGCTCCCTGAAGATGGAAAACCTGAGCAGGGTCCCCCTCCTTGGTGCCTGCCTGACACCAAGGTCAAGGTCTCTGTGCATGTAGTCATGGGACTAGGAGAGTGTCAGGCTATTTGGTTTTTGGTTGGTTGTTGGTTGGCTGGGTTTGTTTTTACTATTGTACCACACCTTCAGAAACTTCCAGATGTCCTGGCAAAGGAATTCTATTGACAAGGCAAGAGCAGCCAGGGGCCAGGTCTAGTGAAGTCCAGTGTTCTGTTCTCTAAGGAGAGGCCACGAGCTGTCCAGAATTGTTGCGCGTGGGTATTTCCCAGCTGTGCTCTGAGAGCTGGTGCCATGGGCTCATTTTCCAGGGAGGGGACCTTCTAGAGGGGAGGCAGTTCCACTAATTACTAATATAAATGTCTTTTGTTCTTAATGAACAGTCTGTCTTCTGCTTCCGGGCTCCCGGTTCAGTCTCCTGCTTTCTAGGAATGGAGCCCTGAGGTTCAGTGGGGGTGGGGACACCCACTCCTTGTTCCCCTGCAAGCCATATCCTTTCAAAGAACCCGGGAGCGTGGCCTCTGCTTTTCCCTGGAGGAGTTAGTGAGGAGAGAGGTCCCGGAAGCAGAAGCGTTGGGGATAAGAAAAGGAGGTAGATGGGGGGGGGGGGAGGAAGACGCATCATCTTGGTAAGAAAGGTGGGCAAGCCTTGCAGGACTCCTGCAGGAAGCAGCATCTTAAACCTCTTGCCTTTTTCCTGTGACGGCACCTGTGTCCCTTTATCGCTCCTTCACCTCCCTCTTTCCCAGTGGCTCAGGAAGGAGAATTCTAGAACTGGCTCACATTTTACTCTGGGCTACGCTGAAGGGTAGGAGGTGGCAGAGGGAGACAGAGTGGTTAGGGCCCAGGCTCTTGCTCTCTCTCTGTTCCCACTCTGCCCTCCCCCACTGTGTTTTAAGGTTGCCAAGGAAACCACACAACCGATCCGCGATCCGCATCTTCTATTTTGTTACACCCCCACCAGCAAACTTTGTGAGGCCGAATCAGTGGGAGTGTTGTCACAGCCGAGATGATGGGCAAGGAGGGGGTGCCGATGTCCACCCACACAGCTGTACATGCCTGCGTGTGCAACACACACACACACACACACACACACACACACACACACACACACACACTCCAGCCTGAACATGCAGAAGCTTGTGCCAATCCCTAAATATCCTCCCTCCACCACACCTACTTGAGTAGAGAAAATGAAAAACAACCTGGAGAAAAAAATCCTTTGCTGTGCCCTACCATCTCATGCAGGGGAGCTAGCAAAGCAGCCCATCTTAGGGATGAGTCCTGGGGAGCCAGGAAAAAAAGCAACGGAATGATCCAGAAGGGCTCCTGTGGGAGTCCCCTGTGTGACCCTGAGAAAGACTCTGAGATTGCTTCAGTCTCACAGCTGCTCCATGGCATGACAAGTTCAAGCATGTCCTGGGTGCCAAACAAGGTCAAAATGATCTGAGGTTTCAGTTCAGCTTTGTACTCTCTTGGTGCATCGTGGCGTGGCTGAGGCACTAAGGACAAAGGGACACTTTCTATATATCAGCCACAATGCCTGGTGATGTATATAAGTGTATACATGTATATGTGTGTATGCACATATGTGTATGCATGTGTGTGCATGTGTATATGTACATGTACGCATGTGTATATATGTGTGTATGTACGCATGTGTGTATGTGCATGTGAGTGTGTTTACATGTGTGGGTGAGCATGCATGTGGAGATTCAAGGTAAATTTCTGGAACCATCTTCCATCAGTCATCTACCTAACTCATCGAGGTAAGATCGCTCAGTCATACCCAGAGTTCAGGGAGATAGTTCATCTTCCTAGACAGCTCACTCTGAGAACCCCCAGTCTCTGCTCTCTGAAGCTAGAACTGTAGGCAGAACACCATGCCACCATTTACATGGGTTCTGGAAATCCAAACCTTAACCATTAAACAGTCTTCCCAGCTTCTGTGACTGTTCTTCCTGGAGGGCCTGAGTGTTTGATGTGTGGACAACTGTGGAAGAGAGGGAGGCATCTGATGTGAGGTAAGATGCTTGCACAACCACCCTGGGGTGAATCCTGTCTAGAAAGCCAATGTCTGTTTAAAATTAAGTCATAGTGCAGGCATGGTGACATGCACCCTTAATCTCAACACTCATAAAGTAGAAGCAGGAGCATCGCTGAGAGTTCCGGGCTAGCCTGGCCTACATAATGAGCTCCAGGACAGCACCCTGTCTCAAAAGACAAAACAAAGAAAAAAAAAGTCAGGAAAAGGGGTGTTGGCAAAGGGAGGGAACACTTTTGTTACATGGCAGGGCTTCATGATAGGGTGCCAGGCTAGACCTGTTCCTCACTGCCCACATCCCACCTCCAACAGGTAATGGATGCTCAGGTATGCTCGCTCCGCACAGGCCTGGTGTGTCTGTCTCTACCAATGCATTCTTGTTGGATTGTCTTATCTTCCCTTTTGTCTTCCTCGCTGGGCTAAGCGTTTCTTTGCGGGTCTTAGAATGACCCCTTGCCTGTACCCGCTATTCCCTGACCCCCAGAGGCTGGCCCTAGTGAGAGCTCAGGAAATGTGTGAGCGAATGAACGTGAAGATGTGAGACTCCTCCCATGGCAGGAGCTCGGTTTACAATGTGTCAAATGCCAGGCTGAGTGGGCTGCACAGGAGCCTCACCATGGAGACGAGGGCTGAGAACCAGAGGGAAGCTGGGTTCTTACGCTTTGAAGTTCTAGAGAGGAAGGCAGTTAGCAAATGCCCCTCTCCACCAAAGGGCCGTGCAGGTACATCTTCTAAAACGCTCTGCCGAGAGGGGCCTGCTGGGTGTGCATCCAATAGTAACCAGGAGGCTTCGGTGGCTGTAAACCCGGAATCATGTGGATTGAGATGCAATTGTTTTACAGTCATTAAACCCCATTGTGAAGGCAATTATACAAAGGCCTGCTGCAGATACCTGGGCCAGGAGTGGGCTGGAACTTCCTGGAGCGCTCCACCTCCCCTGTTGGGGAAAGGATCTAGAGAGATATAGGAAGGTAGCAAGAACTACTTAAAATAGAAGGGAAGAAGCAGAGCGAAGGGCGAGAAGCACCGGGAGAAGGAGTATGTGGGGGCCAAAGCTGGGCCTGTTGACAAGAGCAGGGAAGGAGGAGCCGGCATGGAGGCGAGGAGCCAAGGGCTGGAATGGAAATACTTGTAGAGATCTCTACGGCACAGAGTGAAGCTTGCGGCCATTGCAGAGGGTCAGAGAGCGCCCGCTTCAGTTACGCAAACACTTGTCACACGCCTTCTGCCTGTCCCACGCACTGTGCTAGGGCGGCGGGCACACAAACCCTTGCCTTCCGGGCTATACAGCCTAGTGTGAGAGAGGCACGCAAAGACTAGAGTTGTAGACATTGATTTGGTGGGTGTATACAATTGCAACAAGAACACCTTTCAGGGGCTTCCCCAGCCTGGAGGGGGTCTGCTGAGCTCAGTGTTGAAGGATGTGCTAACCAAGGAAGGAAAGTAAAAGGGACACACACACACATGCGCACGACAGTAAGTGCAAACAACTAGAGGCTTGGTCCAATGGGGACCAGCACACAGATGCAGACAAGGACAGCAGGCGAGATGGAGAGGACCAGGGAACAGAGAGTCCCATGTGCTCAGCCAGAGTCTGTCTGGATTTCGATTCACAGGCGATGGGGAGTCACTGGTGGGTTTTCTTGGGACATAATATGGTAAGGTTTGAGTATTAGGAATGTCTCATTGACCACTGTAAGGGAGGTTAATTCATATGAAGGAAAGCTGTAGTTGGGGAGATCAACTAGGAGTTGGGTACCAAAGTGAAAGAGATGTGCGCCATTATCTGAGATGAAGGGCTCAGAAGAGGAGCGTGTGGCAGCATTGAGAGAAGAGAGTGACATGTGTGTACATCACCTGAAACAAAGTGAGCGAGCAAGACTAGCTAGAGACCAGGACTCAGTCTCCACAGGCAAATCAATATGGTTTTGGTAAATGAAAGCAAATAGGCACTCCTTAAAAGATAATATCTAAGACCAAACTGGAGTTGGGGATGCACTTCCTCCAGCAAGACCACACCTCCTAATCTCTCTCAAGTAGTGCCACTGCCTGATAACCAGGCATTCAAATCTGTGAGTGTATGGGGATCATTCCTATTCAAACCACCACAGGCATGTGGCTTATGCCTTTAGATCCTGGCACTCAGGAGGCAGAACCAGACAGATCTCTGTGAGTTTGAAACCAGTCTGGTCTACATAGAGATTTCTAGGACAGATTTGGCTACATAGTGAGGCCTTATCTCAAACACACACACACACACACACACACACACACACACACACACACACACACACCAAAACAACAAAACCCATAAGAAAACAATCCCCACACACAGAAAGAATAACTTTATCATTTTAGTGATGTGGTAAGTTTCCTTCTGACCCATTCTCTCTAGTTTCTGCTGCTGTAAAATCAGAACTGAGCCGTGCACACAGCCCTGCACCTTAAAAACCCATCACGGGCATTCTTGTCACGACAGAACCATATACTCCAACTTCATTCTTCAATTCTGTAGGCCCCTCTTCTCAAATTCCTGCCCTCTCCTGCGCGCGCACATGTGTGTGTGTTTGTGCATATATAAAACAAATATATATGTGAATACATAACTACAACCTGCCAAGTCTGTTAAGTGCCGCTTGTATGTATGATTTCAGAGCTGGCACTTTGTATTGGGGGCTTATCCCTGGGGAAGACCAGCTCCCCCTCTCTCGTCATCATCAGTTGCCTTTGATGCTTTGTCCGGAGTTGTTCAGGTCTTGTTTAGCAGCCACGTTGTTGAGGTGTCATGGAAGGAGCATCCCTATTATATTTAGGAGACACAATCTCAGCAAGTTTCCTGGTCCTGGTCCTCTGGCTCTTACAGTTTTTCCACTCCTGTTCCCTGATGCAACCGAGCCTTGGGTGTACGAGTTGTGCTACAGATGGAGCCACTGGAGCTGGGTACCCTGTAATCAGTGGTCCTCTGCATTTTGACCAGGCTGTTGCAAAGAGAAGCTTTACCGGTGAGCCTCGGAAGCTGCATTTATCTGTGGGCATAAGGATGAGAATTTAGGTCACTGTTAGGAATTATTCTGCTTTAGTAAAGTGGTGGTAATAGGTTCTCCTCTAAGACCCATTACCTCACTCAGGCAGTTGGCTACGCTTCCCTCCTGTTAAGTGGGCCTCGAGTCCAGTTAGAGATCTGTTGGTTACTGCCAGCATACGAATGCCACCCTTAAAGCTATCTTGCCACACTGGCCTTTGTGGTTCATAAGCATCACAGCTGAGCAGGATTGCTGGTTGCTCTCTGTCCTTGGCAGATTTTGTAGCACCTTCTGAGACTATGATAGTCCTCGGGTCAGATCCAGCTTGGATCTTCCGTGTCCTCTATGCCCAGTGTGTGATGTCCTCAGCAATAGGGACTTACCAGCAACATGTGGGAGGCAGCTAAGGCCAACAGTAGCCTATGGGTTTCCGTGACCAACACCTTGAAAGATGGTTTCTCATGCCTGGACCTGGAAATTTTATTAGGTAGTCTATGCCTCTTAGGGGAAGCATGGTCAACCCAAGTGGCTTAACTACTTCATTATACTATATATTGTTTAATGCCCTTATTATACATATACATGTATATGTCACACACAGGGTTATATGTATTATATGTAATAATTTGTGGCAAATAAAAATAATATGGGGACTGGAGAGATGACTCAGAGCTTAAGAGCACTGGCTGCTCTTCCAAAGGACACTGGTTCAGTTCCCAGCACCCACCTGGCAGCTCACAATTGTCTGTAACTCTAATTCCAGGGGATCCAAGCAAAACCCCAGTGCACATAAAAAATAAAAAGGAATCATTAAAAAAGTGTTTAAAAATAATGTAATTGCTTGTAGCCTTTTCAAATAACCTTACTGTTATTTTTCCATCCTCCTTCCCTCTCCTTCTGTCCCCATCCCACTTGTTTTAGTTTTTGAGGCAGGGTTTCTCCATGTTGCCTACCCTGGTCTCAAACTCCTGGGATCAAGTGATGCTCTCTGCCCCAGCCTCCTGGAGACATGGGGTTACTGGTACATATCATTAAGCCTGCTCAAATTGTCATCACTACTAAAGTTGGAAAACACAGCTCGGTATGATATCATACACCGGGGGTCCTAGAACTTGGGTTGTGGAGGCAGGAATTCACACACTGAGTTTAAAGCCATTCTCGGCTACACAAAACCTTGGTTAAAAAATAATAATGAAAACAGAGCCCTGGAGGTGGCCCAGCAGGTAGGGAGAGGTGTTTGACCCTGTGTTCTATCAGATCCCCAGAGCCCACAAAAGTAGAAAGAAATGACTTCACAAAGTTGTCGTCCAATTCCTGCATTCACACCATGTGTGTACTCACATTCTTCCCCCCCACGTGTGTACACACACACACACATACACACACACACACACACACGTGCGTGCTCACACACACATCTCTCATACACACACACACTAACAATTACAATAGAATTTTTAAAACTTAAATAAAATCACAAAGAAAACAACAAAAATTGAAACAGCACATGGCCTTTTCCCTGCCTCCCTTTAAAAATAAATGCTGCCTGTCTTTTCTGTCCCACCAACTAGAAGGTTGGTCCAACCTCTGCCCAATTCAGGCCTCCACCCTGGTCTCCATTAGAGTCCTACCCCAAGGCTGTGCACTCCTATGTCGATCTGCAGCAGCCCAGCACACTAAGTCCCTTGAGGATAAGACTGCTGTCTTGCTCTTTTTGGACCCCAGAGCCTGGCACTCATTGTGACAGGCACATTCAATAGATGCTCTTAAGTCACCTTTGAGTCAGGTATTGTGGCTCCCCACCTGCAAAGCCAGCATTCAGGAGGCTGAGACAGGAGAATCACTATGAGTTCAGATCATCCTGGGCTACAGAGGGAGACCCTGTTCCATAAACCCTGAACAAATGAATGAATAAATGAGTATCCCTTAATGAATCCCCCAGTGGGAGAGCGAGCATAGGGATTAGGTATCTATCTAGGGGTCTCCAAGGTCACATCTGAGCAGCCTGGGTCTCTCTGACCCTCCCCTGGCTGTTCTGTCTGCCAGATCCCTTCTCAGCAGAGCCAGCGGGGAGCACTCAGGGTGCTCCTTATTTAATGGTCAATGGCCCAGACTCATCGCCCCATTGATCACATGCAGGCTGCTTGGAGCCCAGCCCCGATTCCCATAAATGGAAAGCGATTTGCTCTCAGTCCCAAGATGAATCATTTTGTCTTTAATAGCCTGTCCTTTGCTGGCACTGCCACAGCTGTCTGCTCAGCCTTTTGGCCGTCTGTTGGCAGGATGCCCTTCCGGGCCCTGTTAATTACCAAAAAGGGGGTTATAAAGAGAAGGGAACCCCTCAAGGAGCAGGGGAGTGGTCAGCAGTGGGCCAAAGTTAATGAAAATGACACAACTGTCCTTCCTGGGCCCAGGCAAAAGTCTCAGGCAGGCAGGGAGCAGCTCTTAACATATTGCCCACTTGGGGAGCTTTTTGGGTCACAAGACAGAACTAATGGGATGGAAAATCCAGCCAACCTGTGCTGGCTAGTTTTATATCAACTCAGCGCGAGCCAGAATCATTTAGTAAGAGGGAAACTCAATTGAGAAAATGCCCTCACGAGACTAGCCTGTGGAACATTTTATTGGTCAATGAGTGACGTTGGTGAGGCCATCACTGGGCTGGTGGTCCTGGGGAGCAGAAGTAAGGAGCACTCTTCCTACCCTCTGCATCAGTTCCTGCCTTTATGTTCCCGCCTTCTGGTGCTGGCCTGACTTCTCTGGGTGACTATAAGCCCTTTTCCTCCTGACTTGCTTTTCATCACAGTGTTTTTTATCACATCAATAGAAAGCTAAGGACACCACCTGAGCCTCTAGGGAAACTACCCAGCCTGGGGTCCCTCTACACTGAACAGTCTGGTGGTGTGGAGTTCAGCAGATCTGGGCAGGATTTTGCATGCTGAAAGTGAACGGAGAAGCTTCAGGTCCTAGACTGAGTTTCACCTTTGCTATTAAGAAAGCATCATGGGGAGAAAGTCCAGTCGGTGTCTATAGGCCTTCGGAGGTGGCCGTTCTGGGACATATAGGGAGGCAGCCATAGATTCTCCTTCTACGTAAGAGTGCTGGTTCTACCCTTCTATGGGGCTGAGGCCAGCCCACCAGTAGCTAAAGGATTGGCTTCTGGCCCCATTCTCTGGCCTCTACCCATAATGCTGGTTCTGGGACCCAAAAGCTATGTTGCTAATGCCTAGGACCTGTCTCAAGGGCCCGGGGTCCCCAGAAGCCCAGGAGTGTGTTTACTCTTCCGCAATGGAGTACTTTTTAAATAAGAAATATGAGTCACACAACAGATATGATATGGAGAGGTTGATTATAGTGGTGGGGGTACCCCAGAAAGAGAGAGACAAAGATAGAAACAGCAAGAGAGAGGTAAGAGAGAAGAACAAGAGGAGCAAGAGGGAGAGGAAGGTGGGTTTGTCCTTTTCATATTCCTGGGTAGGGCCACGCCTATTGGGAGGCAGGTAATGACATCATAGGTTGCTAGGCAGACTAGGGCCAATATGCTAACAGGACTTATTGCTCATATCCTAACCTGGCTGGAAAGGCCGTGGGAAGACTGACTTTGAAGGACATTGACCTCCCTGCCTGCCTAACTAGTAAGTAAACACATGCCTGATGTTGGGTCAGGGGTGCGGGGGGTTGGGGGGGGGCGAGTCTGATACACAGGAATTGCACCCTGACCTCAGGAGACCACCTCTTACCTGAGGGACCTTGAACTTCAGAAGCTCACCTTGTTTCACAAGCCACAGCCTGGCAGGGAGGAAGAGGGAACCATGGCTTGTCCCCAGTGAACAACTGAGCCTGTAAGAGGTTTCCTGTACCCTACTAGCCCGCTGCTAAAGATTCTGTGGGGTTGAGAGGAAACATCTGTTTGCACAATATACAGCCTCTAGGGAAGATGGCGGACTGTCCCAAACTTTCCTCCTCTCCTACTTCCTCTCTTCTTGCCTCAGGCAGCCTGCCTCCTCCCCACCACACCGGATTTGTCCTGAGACTACAGACTCTTGGAGGCCCCAGCCTCCCGCGACCTTGTCAGAAGTTTGCTTTCAAGAAACCTCCCCTCACCCTCCTGCACTCTGACACACCAGTGTTTCCTCAGCAACACGGTGACCCTGAGGGGAGCCAGGAGCCCAGGTAAGCTGACTGAGAAAAGCCAGGATGCTCCGCTCTTGACTCACTCCCACATTACGGGCCTCACACAATGTACAAGGGCGGAGCCACGTGAGTTTCCTAGATAAGGCCGTCTCCGCAGAAGAAAGGGCCAAAGACTCATCCAATAGTATTTTCCGGGCACCTACTATGTGTCTAGCGATGTTCCAGGGACAGATGTGCACACACAGGAAACGCCCAGCTCTCCTGGAGCTTACACTCTGCAGCCCCTCCTCTAGTAGGATCAGCTGGTGTCTGAGCTAGAGAGAAAGGAAGGAAGGCTGGCAGACCCAGGATGGGCCGGCCCTAGGACCCCCTCTCCAGTCCACGCCCTGCGGGGGAGGGGAGAGTCTATCAACAGTGAAAGTGAGAGAAGATAGAGGTCAGGGCTAAGTGCCTGCCTAGCATGCGCAAGGTCCTGGCTTCTGTCCTCGCAGCACCACAATAAATAAGTAGATGAAATGAAATTCGAAAATGAAAATGTAAAGAATGAAAAAGAAGAGCAAAGGATACTGGGTAGGTTGGAAAGATGACCAGAGAAAGGGTCACCATGGCCATCACTGATCCTCTCTCTCTGTCCTCTTCCCCCCTATATCCTCCTGCCTCCTCTTCCCCCCTCCTCCACCTCCTCCTCCTCCTCCTCCTCCTCCAGGCCTGTCCCCTTCCCAAGCCTCCAGGTGACTCTGTTTGCTCTGTCAAGGCCCAACGCTGGGACAGCAGCCCCTGACAATTTGTTCCTGTGGTTCTGGGGCTCCCAGACAGCTCTTGGGAACAAAAGCTACCAGGGGAACACCAGCCTTCCTTACAAAGATCCCGGATGGAGCAGAGAAAAGAAAGGGGAAGTTGTGGGAGGCAAGGAATTAACCTGGACTAGATTAAACTATGTAAGATAATGTGTGTGAGGGCTCCAGAAACCCTGATGCCTCTCGTTCTCAGGAAATATTAATCTTCTTCCTTTCCTTGTCTGTGCTGGACAACTCAAATGCTTTATTAACCATTTATAACACCACCATAGTAATAAGATTCATAAAAATTCAAATTGTAGGAGCTTGGCTCTGCTCTTCTGGCTTCAGCTCAGAAAGCCACATGTCTCACCATCTGCTAGGAAAAGGGTGGGCATCATCCCTTGGAATTCTCTCACCCCATTATATTCTGAGCACGCCCCTTGCTTTAGATGACCTTGGGAAAGGCAAATGTCTCGAGTCTTGTCTGCCAGAAACAAACTGAGATAAGGGATGAGGAAGGTGGCCATGTCTAGCTCTCTTTCCCTGGCTGCGCTTTCAGAGGCCTCACCTCACCCCAGACATGATGCCAAGGACCTCACTGCACCTGTCTTAGATCCTGGCACCTGATCACAGGCCCTGGTCATAGCTGGCTTCTCTGTTCCTCTCATCTGTTTTTCATCTGTCACTAATGGATGTCTCCCCCATGAACTTAGGCACTCACAGATGCACCCTGACCTGGATGGAGTCTTTATGTCCGCCAAGAGAAAGGGAGGAGGGAAGAAAGGAGGTGAGAAGGACTTGGGGGTTGTTGTTGTTATTGTTGTTTATTTGTTTGTTTGTTTTTTAAGTAGAGTTGTGCCACAGTCCCCAGGACTGTGTTCTGAGAAATGTAGAGTTATCCACTATGGGAACATCATAGAGTGTATTTACACAAACCTAAGTCTGGGTCAGTCTCTCCGCATGTCTCTTTGTTAGTAGCATGTTTTTTCAGATAGAGCCTAACTCTACAGCCCCATATAAGATGTGTGTGTGTGTGTGTGTGTGTGTGTGTGTGTGTGTGTGTGTGTATTCTCTCACACATGTGTGGGAGCCCATAATGACCAGAAGAAGGCATCTGATCCTCTGGAATTGCAAGAGGTTGTAAGGCACCTGACGTGATGGCTGAGAACAGAACCCAGGTCCTGGCTTAGGAGTGTAGCTTAGTGGCACATTTGCCTAGGCTCACTCCCAGTTCTGGGGGGAGAATCAGATCCAAGCCCAAGTCTTCTGCAAGAGCAGCAAAGGAAGTGGATCTCTGCCTCTTAGCCGTCGAGCAATTTCTCCATCGCCCAGACTAACCTTGAACTCACTGGGCAGCCTAAACTGGCCTTGAACTTGCTACAGTTCTCTGGCCTCAGCATCTTGACTACTGGGAATGCAGGTGTCCACCACTATGCCCTCAAATCATGGCCTCGTCTTACGCTGTCAAGGAATAAAGTACAGATGATCCCAGCGTGGTGATACATCTGTGGAATCCCAACATTCAAGAGGCTAAGGGAAGAGATTTGAGGGGTTCAAGGCCAGCATGAACTATCATACGAGACTTCATCTCAAAACAAAACCAAAATCAGAGCTGGAGATGTAACTCACTTGGTAGCATGGCTGCCTAGCATGTAAAGGCCCTGAGTTCAATCCCGAACAACATATAAACCAGGTATGATAGCCCACACATGTAACCCGAGCACTCAGGAGGACCAGAAGTTCAAGGTCATCTTTGACTACAATACCGAGGCCAGTCTAAGCTATGAAAGATACCATCTCAAAACAAAACAAAAATATAGGAGCATGACACAACAGTCAAAAGTCGGCTGTTGTTATCAAGTGTTCTGCACTGTGTGTACGTGTACTGCACACTGCTGTACTGGTGTACTTGTACACGATTAGCAGCCTGGGAGGTTTGCACACACCAGCAGCATCACAGGCATGAACGCACAGCACACTCTGTTGGGACCTTTCCAGGGATCAGGACTCTACTATAGTCTTGTGGAACGGTTTTCATAGATGCAGCCCCTCCTTAGCTAAGCTACCATCCTGCAGTGCAGGACGATGAGTATAAAGTGTCCTCTTTCCTTCGGAGAGGCCACCCGGCTCTCAGTTGAACCAAATGAAGAAGCGAGCAGGGAGCTGGCCTTCCCAGGGGCTGACTCTATGGTAGAAAGACAAGGGCTCTGAACCTCTCCAGGCAACGCCAGATACACTTTTGACATCTCAGTGGATACCTGCCTGCGTCAATCCTGTCCCTTCTGCCCTTTCCCACTGTCCTCACTCCCAATTTCCCTCCCTTTTTCCTGGACCCCAAGCCCTGTAAATCCTCCTTGCTCTGCTAAACCAGCCCACGTTCATTTTTTTCCCCTTTGCTGTTCAGAGTCCCCATCCTTCTCAGTGAGAACCGGCCTTCCCACCTGTGATCCTGCTCCCTGGCCAGCCTACTGCCACCCTGTCAGTGCCACTACCTTACTTTGTGATCTCACTCCTAGTCTTTACAAGAAGTGACCTGTGTTCCTCAGGCTCCGTTGTAGCTCACCCACCACCCCCTTGAAGACCCTCCCCCAGCCCTCCCCGCCCACTTCTGGGGCTGGCGTTCCTTTCTTGGAGTGTTTGGAAACTTGCCTGGGTTAGAGCAATGGCTCTGTCTCATGCACACAACCCTTGTCTGACCTGTCTCACTACACAGACAGACTGAATTATTCATTAGCAGGAGCAAGAGCTGCTGAAACCACCTGCCAGGGCGGGGAGCTGGGATGTCTCGGTACCTCTTACTGATGCAGTGAGCTATCTTTCTGAGCTGCTAAAATTCCATCAAATAGGAGTGGGGGCCAAGATGATGGCCAGAGATAAAAGCCCTGTGCATTTGAAGCCTGACGTTGCCATTTCCAGGTTTGTGGTTTGTGTGTCTGGCCAAAATGCTTCATTTTCCCAGGGGTACCCAACTCTGGTGTACGGGAAAGGGGGTTGTTTTCTCCTCCTGTGTCGCAGACCGCTTTGCCCCCTGGAGAACGAGGTCTTAACAAAGTGCTTTGGAGGATCTGGAGAAAGAGGCTGCTGGTTTTGGTCAGCTTTCTTACCAACAAGGCGCAGGGACATGGCAGGCACACCCAATCCTGAAGGTGGGATGCAGGAAGCGGGTAAGTAGTCCATAGAGGGTACCATGCTGGAGACACCATTCTGCACTTAGGACATTTCTATTCTGCCAGGGCCAACAGGTCCAAGAAAGACAGGGGCATGAAACAGCAACTGTGGGTCCCAGAAACAAATACGATATGGAGACACACTCTTCCCTGGAGAATGTTTAGACACAGAGGCCAAATGCATGTGAATGTCTGTCAGACCACTGTTCTTGGTCACTGACTCCCAGCCCTATCTATCTCAATAGCTAAGAACCCACAAACATTAGGCTCTGGGCCAGTCCTCAGAGGAAACGCCCATGACCACAGCTTCAGGCCTCGGGTGTCTGCTTTATGAAGCTGATGGATGTAAAGATCCAAGAGCCTCCAGAAAGGCTAGAATCCTGTCCCAGACCATCCAGGTCAAACAAGTCCTCCTCTGAGAGAGACATATGAGATGACATGACCACTGTGGCCTGGGATGCCGCTGGGTGTGTGTTTGCCCACTCGCTATAGGCTGGTGGTCTCCCCCACCCCACTGTGCTCACAGAGATCTGATGGTCCTGTTCTGCCAGCCCCATATGAGCTTGGGGCAGTAGGCAGGCGGGGGAACGGGAGGATGAGGTTGGAAAGCCAAAGAAGCTTTGAACGTAAGGAATTCCCTGCCGTGTCACAATCCTCCTCACATCATGCAGAACAAAAGCAGTGGTCATACATAGCTGTTTTTTATTTTATGTGTGAATGCTTTGTCTGCATGTATATGTGTGCACCATGTATTTGCAGTATCCACAGAGGCCAGGAAAGGGCAATGGATCCTTTACAACTGGAGTTGTAGTGGGTTGTGAGCCACCACATGGGTGCCAGGAATTGAACCCGGGTCCTCTTTAAGAACAAGTGCTAGCCGGGCGTGGTGGCGCACGCCTTTAGTCCCAGCACTCGGGAGGCAGAGGCAGGTGGATCACTGTGAGTTCGAGGCCAGCCTGGTCTACAAAGTGAGTCCAGGACAGCCAAGGCTACACAGAGAGACCCTGTCTCGAAAAACCAAAAAAAAAAAAACCAAAAAAAAAAAAAAAGAACAAGTGCTTTTAACCTCCAAGCCATCTCTCTGGTCCTCAAGAGCAGCCTTTTAAAATGTATGCTATGTGGACTGGTAAGATGGCTTAGTGGGGAAAGGCATTTGCTAGCAAACCTGAGGACCTTAGTCAATCCCAGGATCCACAGGATAGAACGAGAGGATCAACTTCTATGAGTTGCCCTTCGGACTCCACATGTGTGTCATATGACACACATACACACACACATGCGCACGCGCGCACGCGCGCGCGAGAGAGAACATAAATCAAATATAATTTTAAATGTTTAAATAAAAATGTGTTAAAAGTAAGGAAAAAATGAATTTCAGAGAGGCTCAGCAGTTAAGAGTACTGGCTGCTCTTCCAGAGGACCCAGGTTCAATTCCCAGCACCCACATGACAGCTCACAGCTGTCTGCCATTCCAGTTCCAGGAGATCCAACTCCCTCATATAGACACACATGACACCCTCATACAGACACAAGTGCAGTCTAAACACCAATGTACATAAAATAAAAAATAAATAATTTTTAGCAATAACTTTGAAAAAAGAAAAGAAAAAGAAAAAAGACATTCCAAAGCTTGCCTGTGCTAAAGTGAGAACCCAGGACAGTCTGGGCAATTTAGCAAGACCTGGCCTCAGAATCAAAATATCAAAATGTCTGGCATGGCGACACATACCTGTAATCCCAGAACTCAGAGCGCTGAGGCAAGAGGACCATTCATAAGTTTGAAGCCAGTCTCATCTACAGAGTTCCAGGCCAGCCGTGGCTTCTCCTTTTCTTTCCATTCTGAGACAGAGGTGCCTCTAGGTTGATTCCTGGATTGGAGTTTATCCCACATCAGCCTCCTGAGCAGATGAAACCAAAGGTGTGTACCATCACACCTCGGAAGCTTAGTCTCATTCTTGGCCACCTAATCGACACACATCAGCCAACTCCTACAGAAGAAAATGTTCAGTGGGCTAAGGATGTAGCTCGGCGGCAGATGTTTGCCTAGCGTGTGTGGGGCCCTAGGAAAAAAGAACAACTTTCTTTCTTCCTTTTCATTTCATTGTTTTCATTCATTCGTTTGTTTGTTTGTTTTCATTTTCGGTTTTTGGCTTTTTGAGACAGGAATTCTCTGTGTAACAGATCCGTGGCTGTCCTGGAACTCTCTTTGTAGTCTAGGCTGGCCTCAAACTCACAAAGATCCACCTGCCTCTGCCTCCCGAGTGCTAGATTAAAGGTGTGCGCCACCACTCACAGAAAGAACAAGTTCTAAGGGAAATTCTTAGTGTGTTCATTCTTTTCTTCCTCCTTAGTTTGTTCTTAATCCTGAGTCCTTCATAAGCATGTTTGTTTGGAAGTAAACAACAATAAAAATTATAACAAACGCCAGCATAGGAGACAGGTCTGCTACTCCTCCCCCCAGAGCCCCTGTCCTATCCCTGCAGGGTCAGTGGGGTCGACAGTTGAAGTGGAGGCACTGGGATTATTATATGAACAGGGCAGAGATCACTGAAGGATGCTGCAAGGCCGGCGCCCAGACCTGTGCCGGATGTGTTCCTTAAACTTGCCACTCTTAGGATGCTTTATCTGAACTAAGGAAAGAACACCCTCCCTTGGCCTGGCTTGAAGAAGGAAAGATAACAAGGCAAAGTCTGGCTCGTCTAGGGCTGGCCTGTACCTTCCACAGTCTCGTGTCAGCTTCCCAAAGCCTGCGATAACAGATTTGTGTCACCGTGCCCCAACCTCTAGCCTCCCCTGATACACACTTGTGATGGTGGTACTTGGGTGTTTCAGTTGCGCGTGGCCTCAAACTCTTCTTGTCTCCATGTCCCAAGAGCCAGAATTACAGACAGGCGCTGCCACTCTCAGTTCGGGAATCCCTCCTGCAGAGCTTCTTCTTTGCCCCTGGGCAGCTCCAGACTCCACTGGATCACTGAGGTCTTCCTTGAGGCTGGGGTTGGATCCCATGACCTCTCCAGCCACCAAACGAATTGTCATAGATGGTAACAGCCATACAAAGAGATATCGAAGACGGCTCAACAGCCTCCGAAGAGCCGTACTTCACTTAAAGACATTGCTAATTCTGTTTCCTACACCCCGTGAGGCTGACAACGGCTCCAGATCCTTGGGGTGGGTGCTCACCGCCCTAGGACACCTGCCTCTCCCTTTGGACCGCCCAACTCCCTCACATCAGGACCGCATGATAGGCCGCCCCTCCTGCCCGGCCTCTCTAGTTCTCTGCACGGATGGCTGAGCAGACAATCAATATTTATCTGACTCTGCCAGGCTTGCCTCTCAGGAGGCCCAGCACGTCCCCAGCGTGGGCGGGCTTTAACGCAGACACAAAGCCGGTGAAGAGACCAGCCAGACTCCCCGTTTCTTGCGTCCTGGACTAGGTTGAGGTCAGCGAAAGCCAGGTGGCCACAGTCTTGGCATTCTAGTGACCACTCCCTCACAACTGTCAGGGCTCATCTATGCCCCTGTCTCACTGTGGCACCTGTCTTGTCCCTGACCAAGGCTTATGGCTCCCGTTCACGCTGATGTTGACCTGACAAAAATCCCTGAGTAAATCAAGGGGATAAGAGCAAGCAGCTGATTCGACACCAGGTGCACAGCAGGGCACAGCTGCCAGGCTAGAGGGGGTCTAGGGAAAGTCCATCTGCTCCCTGGGTCCTCTCTCTACCAGCTCCTCCTCCTGTGTATCTCATCACCTACCACTCTCTTGAACCTATCCCCCGCTCTGCACTGTCCCCCGGGGTCACCCACACCTCCGCATGGCCCCCTTGTTTTCCTGGCTAACTCCATCCTCCTCTGGATGTCTTCCCTGGCTAAGCCTCCCCAGCCCCGACCAGTTGCCCGTTTCCTTAGTTCCCACACGAGCAGCTGGCACCATGGTAATCTCCTCTCGTGAAGAAGCAAGCCTCGTGTGCTATAAATTGTCTCCCCTGCATCTGGAGAGCGGGGACTGTGGCTAACCGACCCTGGGCACTTGTCAGAGCCATTTCGCAAGCTCCACAAATGTTTGTTGGTTGACTGAATGACCTCTGTCCTCCACACATAAGCCAGAGAGTTTCTCAAGGATAAGATAGAACTAACTAATGCCCTATCTTTTCTTGGACTCTCCAAATAGAATCAATGAAAGGACACCCATCCCTAATTGTTCTTTGAGTGGAGAAAAACCCAGAAACATCTTTGTAGCTGCCCACTGAGCTTTCCTTCCCTTTCCCCTACTCAGTAAACTACTCCGAGGCCCTTTAAACAGCTAAAGCACCGGTCTTGATCTAGATGGGTCTCAGTTTGGTTTGAGAGTTCGTCTACTGATCCACTTATCAGCCTCTATAATAGTTGTATCAAAACCATCCCAAGGAGCTGGGCATGGTGGTGCTGGCTTTTATTCCCAGCACTCAGGAGGCAGAGGCAGACGGATTTCTGTGAGTTCGAGGCCAGCCTGGTCTACAAAGCAAGTCCAGGGCAGTCAAGGTTACACAGAGAAACCCTGTCTCAAAAAACCAAAACCAAACCAAACAAAAAAAACAAAAGCCATCCCAGGGTTCAGAGACTGTGACTCAGTCGTAGAGCCTAACCCTGGGAGGCCCTCTTTGATCCCTAGTACCGAGAAAACATTTTAAAACCCTAAGAGAAGAAAAGCAAGCTCCGCCCAACTTTCACGCTTCCCCACTAGCACAGGACTTTTACCACACACTCCGTCTTCATGGGTGGGTGTCGACTCTGCCGGCAAGGAAATCGAGGCTAAAGGCAGAGTAATAGATATGGCGTCTCTGTTTGGACAGTGTTCTTCCGACTCAGCCCACCACCGCCCAGCCCTTGTCTGCTCTGATGTGGGTGGCCCTTCTTACAAACCACACCCCCAGAAGCAGTCTCTGGTCCTCAGAAACAACGGAAGCTCCTTAAAGAAAAGAGGCTGGGATGGCCTAGAGTTCTACTCAGAGATGTTCATGCCTTGGGCTCTTCTGCTGGAGTTGGGGGTGGAGCATGGTGGTCAGGGGGCTCCTTGGCACTAAGCCCGGGCTCTAGGACCAAGCCATCTACCCACCCTCGCAACTCAGACGACAGTGCATCTTAGCAGCAGGGCCGTGCTCACAGAGGTCTCGAGACTCAGGAACCAGCAGAGCAGCCTTTTCTCTCTATCCTTTTTAGTTCCTTTCAGAGCCCACAGTGATCTAGGAGACCCCGATCAGGCTCAAGCTTTTTTTTTTTCCACCAAAAAACAAAGCAAGATAAACAACAACAAAACAAACAAACAAAAGTTAAAGAATGGAAATTCCTGATGACACGTGACATGGGGACTCAAAAGGTTCCGTCTTTTTTGTTGTTGTTGGGTTTGTTTGTTTGTTTGTTTGTTTTTCCAGACAGGGTTTCTCTTTGCAGCCTTGGCTGTTCTGGACTCGATTTGTAGACCAGGCTGGCCTCGAACTCACAGAGATCCACCTGCCTCTGCCTCCCGAGTGCTGGGATTACAGGCGTTCGCCACCGCTCCCAGCAAAAGGTTAAGTCTTAACACTTGAGGTAAATAATGGTGGTGTGCCTCATCCCCTCCTCATTCTGCTTTTTGGTGTTTTGTTTGTTTGTTTGTTTGTTGTTTGTTTGTTTGTTTTTAATACAGAGTCTTCCTGGGGTTCCAGGCTGGTCTTGGACTTATTCAGTAGCTCAGGCTGGACTTCAACTCACTCAGTAGCCCAGGCTGGCCTTGAACTTATTATCCTACTTCCACTTGCAAAATACTTCAAGCTGGTGTCCAAAAAGTGAGTGGCCCTTTTAAGAAGCAGAAGATACATCATGCAAGATAGTAACTATATGGAAATATGCTTTCTCTTCCCCCTTTCACACAGATGGCAGGATATTCTACATATTGCTGTGTGCTTGCACTTATTTTTACTAAACAATATGTTCTAGGGATTAGTCTGTCTTCAGACACAAAATGCTTTCATTTCTCTTGATTAAGTGGCAGATATTCCATTGTCTATAAACTCATTTAGCCAGTCCCCTTTGAAGGTTGTTTCAGGTTTGTTTGTTTTTTTTTAACCTTTTTTGAAAGAGTCTTTCTTTATAGCACACGCTGGCCTCAAAGGTATGATCCTCCTGCCCCGATAGCGCTGGGATTATAGCCACGGGATACCAGGCCAGGCTCCCATCTCTTTTTTCCTTTTGGATGGTAAAGGATGCTGGAGACAGGATGCGGGACCTCATTGATGCATGCTGATCATGCACTCTATTGCTGAGCTCCCTGCCTCACTCTGTGTTGGATGTGATGTGTTTTGCGGATATGGAAGGTCACCTTCAGGTACAAACCTAGATGGGAAACTGCTGCAGGAACTTAACTCCCTACATGAAGGGCGTAGGACAGTGAGGGGACAGACTACAGCCCTGGCCCTGTCAATCCCCTCTGGGCGCTCTGGTGAATTGCATAATTGTTCTCCCCTCATTGGCTTCTTGGTTGGCTAGAGAGCGTGCCCCTTGTGGGGCAGCTTGGAGGGTTGAGTGTTGAAGTTTTATGTATGCAATGCCTGGCACAAAGCCCTCATGGGAGCACTGAAAAAGCAGGAGCTTCACACCCTCACACCCCCACACCCCTACCCCACCCCTGCCAACCCAGCCTAGTCACCCTCTGTCCCTCCTTCCTTCATTCCTTCCTCCTTTCTTCTCCACTATTGCTGTGTTGGACTTTCTACAATTTGTTTGAAACAAATTGCTCTGTAGGCCAGGCTAGCCTTCTCAAGGCAATCCTTCTGTCTCAACCTCATAAGCGTTAGGATTACAGGTCTGACTCAAACCAGCACTCTTGAGCTTTTTACTGGCCTCCCAATGCCTCTTTAACACCAACTGCACAGCCACCTGGTTCTCTGCAAGGCGCTTGCCCACCTCCCAGCCATCTCCTGCAGGGCTAACCTGCCTCTGCTCTGCCATCTTACCAGGTCCTGACATACTGGCAGTGGTTCAGCAAAGGTCTAAAATGGACGGTTCCCTCCTCATCCTCCCAGACTCTCAGCCCTTCAGCAAAGAAAAGCAAGGTCTTTTCCAGCAGGCTGAAGAAGCCCAGCTTCCTTTTTTTCCCCCTGTGGAGCTTGGTAATGGGAAAAGGGTTTTAACTGTGTATTTAAAATCCCTAGTGTCTGCATACCCCGTCTCCCCACAGCCACCCACGCTCTGGAGGAGCCTGGTACTCAATATCCAGCTATTCCGCCTGGGGTGGGTGGGGGGAATTATTCCCCGGCCCCTCTCCGTCCTTCTCCCTTGTGTGTCCCCGGTTTGGACACACCACCAGAGACAGCATCGCTAGGGACTGCTGCTGGAGGGTGGAGGGCAGTGGGAGGAATTATTCTGGTTTCTCTCTGGGAGCATAAATGCTTTTTTAATTGCTGTCAAAGGCGGCTCTTTGGGAATGTATTATTGATAGCAATTGAAAGGAAAGGAAAGAAAAAGCAGCACTCTTCCCTTTGCTTGCTCAACCCTCTCTCCCTCCACAGCTGCCCACCCACACCCTTCCCTCCCCTCCAGACCCCAGGCCTCTGGCAGCCTCTTTCTCCCATGCTCAGTTTGTCAGCTAGGCCCTCTCACCTGCCTACTCTTCTTTCCCCATTTTCCCTGAGCCTGGTCCTCCTCCCCCCTCCTCCTCTCCCTCCTCCTCTCCCTCCTCCTCCCCCTCCTTCTCCCCTGCCTCTTCCTCCTCTCCCTCCTCCTCCCTCTCCTCCTCCTTCCCCACCTTGCAGGAGAAGTGCTGTGTTCCCTTCCTGTCTCTGGCTCTGCAGCTTCACAACTCTTGTGCTGCCCTGCCTTGCTGCAATTGGACCTCCCACCCCTCTCTCTGAAATGTCACCACCTAACCAAGGCCACTTCTGCTCCTTTCCCTTCCCGTTCCCCTCCCCTCCCCAACACGCTCCCCTTTCTGCTCCGGCTCTTTCTCTTGCTTGAGGCCTTCGGTGCTCAGTGTTCCCTCTCCAACCTGGAGCAGCTGGGGTACTTTCTCACTCCCAAACCTAGCAAATGACTTTTCTATTTCCATCTTCTTTGTACAGGGCGGGGCGCCTACCCCAGGACACAGTCCCAGGTTCTATCTCGTTTGTGTGTGTGTGTGTGTGTGTGTGTGTGTGTGTGTGTGAGAGAGAGAGAGAGAGAGAGAGAGAGAGAGAGAGAGAGAGAGAGAGAGACAGAGACAGAGAGAGACAGAGAGAGAGAGACAGACAGAGACAGAGACAGACAGAGACAGACAGAGAGAGAACTGGTCAGGGGCTTCCATTTGTCCTGCTGGCTCTGGAGGGGTCGGCACCAGCAGAAGCACCATAAACTATCTCTGACGGCAAAAGTGTTGGAAAGTTCTTTCCTGTTTCCAACCACCTCTCCAGACTGGCCGGCTCACTCATCTCACTGCAGTGGATCTCATTTCTTCCTATTTCCTCTACCCTGGAACGGTGTCCCTTGACCCTCCAGTTCCTCAGCAGGGTCCCCTGTGCCTTTAAGAAAACTCAACACCTATTCTTCCCTGTGTGGAGCCCCCACTTCAGAGAGCTTCAGAAATAATAGTTAATCTTCCCATACGGGGGCCGTCCTGCTCTTGTGGAGCCTGGGTAAAGGGCTCATTTACTCCCCACCAACCCACCCACCCACCAACTTCCCTTTACCCTCTCCCCTCACCCATTTCTCCCCGCCCCACCCCCAGCCTATAGGAAAGGAGAAAAGGGATAAGACTGAGGAGAGATTGGTCCAATCTCATCCTCTCCCTGAAGCTCGCTTGCTCTATGTCACCATCCACAAGTGTTTCCGGGGCCGCTACTGACAACCCTGCCAGCCTCTTCTCCCTACCCCCAGGTCCATCCTCACTGGCACAGCCGAGAGTCCTGATCACACACAACCAGACTCTACCTCCAAGGAGGACCGGCTGTTGCTGGGAAAGCACGGCTTGCCTTTGCATGTCCGTCCTAGATGGAAGCACTGCCTTGGGCCACTGAAATCTCCAAGTCCGGCTTCTCCTTCCCCGTGGTTGCCTTCAGCGATCCCTCTGTCTCCCCACAGTGATCCACTCTCGGGTGTAGCCACGGCATAGCTCACAGTGGCAGCCTACTCTGGCTCAGTTCAGCTGACTGACAGGCCTCCCAAGGCTGATTCTCACAAGTCCCTCCAGGCCGCCCCTCTGACTAGGTTCCACCACACTCCCACCTTCACTCTGGCCAGGTCTGCCTTGACTCTTGCCATGGCAGCTGCCTCAACAGTGAAAAGTCTCCATCCGTTCTTGGAACCCAGACTGCAGGAAGCTGGCTGGCCCCAGACTGCAGGGGTAGCTAAGGTAGACCTTGGTCCCTAATGAAGGTGTGGGACCAGGCTAAGAGCAGGAGAGTTGGGCCATTTCCAGTCAATCATTGCTACAGCATACAGACTCTAACAGAGGGCTCCAGGGGACCAGCCAGATGGGGGTTTGGTCTGGGGCTCTGTCTCTACACTGGGTGTCCTCACCCCGCTGACACCTGTGCTGAGCTCCACGTCCAGCTGGGAGCCCAGCCTGCTCTTGCTCTCTAGCTCTCTCTCCCACCCTCCCTCCCACCTCTCTACCCTCTCACCTCTCCTCCCTCCCTCCCTCCCTTCCTCCCTCCCTCCCTCCTTCATTCTGCCTAACTTCCCTTTCCTGCACTATTCTGCACTGCTTCCGCTTTTTAGCATCTTCCCTACCTTCCTTTACTTCTCTCCCTCGCACCATCACCACTGTCTCTTTCCTCTCTCCCACCTCTCTTCTCCCTCCCTCTGCTTAGATTCCCTCCAAATCCACACCACCTTCCCGCCTGCCACTATATTTAGCTCAAAGCTGGGGGTTTCGGATGGCGCCCGCTGCTGCCGAACGAATGAAGCTGGCAGAGCTGGCATCTAGTCTTGAAGGGTCTGTGGCGTTTCCATGAGAGGCTCCAATAGCCTGACTACATAACTGGGGCCTTTTTCCTCTGCCAGCACCAGGCCCTGGGCTGAAGGAGGGCAGAGATGGGCCTCCAAGTACAGTAGTCAGTTCTGGGAGTGGATCTGGACCCTGTCCTCACAATCAGGAGAGCACAGAAGGTTATGACCAGCTAGGTGAGGAGTGCCAGGATCTCACAGATAAAGCAGACAGTTCTCAACAGAACCATGGAGACCCCTCCCTCACTGCAGCCCACTGTGGGCTATGAACTCTGTGTGTGTGTGTGTGTGTGTGTGTGTGTGTGTGTGTGTTCATCATGTAGAGCTACAACCCCGTCTCTCATCATGTCTTTGTGTTGGGCATGTGTGCTACGTTTGTCATTTGTGTGTATGCACATGTGTGCATGCACATGGAGACTAGATTTCATGTCAGACACCTTCCTTAGTCATTCTCTACCTCATTTTTTGAGGCAGCTGCTGGGCTGGCTAGGCAGCAAGCCTCAGGGATCCTCCTGTCTGTGCCTCCCCGGTATCGAGGTCACAGGTGAACACTTCCCATCTGGCTTTTTATAAGGGTGATGAGGATCAGAACCCAGGTCCTTGTGCATACACAGCATCACTTTACCCACTGACCCATCTTCCCAGCCTCACAGCCACTTCCTGGTGTGATGTCAGCACTTCTAGAAGAAGAGCTTCTGTAAAAAGCGTGTCCAAAGCTAGGCAGGGTGGCACATGTCTATAGCCTGAGCATCCGAGAGGCTGAGATGTGACAATTGCAAGTCCGAGACCAGCCTGAGCTACATAGTAAGATCCTGTCTCAAAGGGAAAAAGAAATCATATCCCAGATGGGAGCCTACGGTCTCAGCTACTTGTGATGTTGTGAAAAAAGGACCGCTTGAGCCAGGCTGAGCAGCACAGCAAGATCTCACCTGAAAAGAGAAATCATATTCAGGGCCAGCAAAACGACTCAGTGGGCAAAGGAGCTTGCTGCCAAATCTGACAAGTTGAGTTCAACGCCCAGGACTCATGGTGGAAGGAGAGAACTGACTCCTACAAGCCGCCCTCTCGCCTACAAACACACACAGTGCAGACTCACACAGACACACACACACACAGGGAGACATATGCAAATACACCCGTATAAATAAATGAAAATTAAAATGTTTAAATCATATTCAATACTTGAGAGACACTTTACAGATACACTAGGTGGCTGGAACATACATTTTGCTTTCTGTATTGTTTTGGTTGGTTTTCAGATAGGTTCTCGTTCTGAGGACCTGGCTATCCTGGAATTTATTTTTGTAGACCAGGCTGGCCTTGAACTTCCAGTAACTCTCCTCCTGCCTCTACTCCCCAAGTCCTGAGGTGACAGGTGTGTGCTGCCATGCTCGGCACACTATTGCATTTGGTGCTTACAGTTATTATCAATGGTGATGTGGTCCTGACCTGTCTGACGCTGGGCCCGAACTCTTGGTGTCCGTTAATGCACCATTTACAATTATCCTTTTTTTTTGTTTTTTAAATCTCCTGGGGTTTTGAGGGTTAGTAAGAGGGAGATCACCATAATGTCAAATGTGTAGATGCAGAAGCCAAGGTTGTGAAGGGGGAACTGGCTTGCCAAGGTCACAGCTAGCCATTTCACTCACTCGGTCCTTCTATCACGCTACGACCTACTATGGGCTGACACTCCGCTTCGCCGCAAACATTCTCCACAGAGTGAGAACCAGAAGCCAGTGTTGTGACAGCCCGTCCCAATGAGTTCAACATGAAGAGGCCACTGAGATTCTTAAAAGGACAAAACTACTCCAGATTCCACTGGTGTGAGGGGCGTGGGGGTGGCGGGTGGACCTGGGCAGGCGATGAAACACAGACACAGGCCAGTTTGGATCACGCCTGACTCCTTGGCCTTATCCTGACTCAGTGGAGCAGGACCTTACAGATGCTGGTGAACCGGAGGACCAGTCAGACTTTGCCTACCATCTTGGGACTTCTCAACCTCTCTGTGTGACATACTTACTGACTTCTTCCTCTCGGTGGGAACGTCACTTATGAGACACTGCAAAAAGGCTAAGATGGGAAGAAGAACAAAATAACTTGAGGGATTATAAAGAGGAGCCTGGAGCGGGGAAGGTGTTGCCTGAGTCTCTGTGCAGCTTTTCTAAGTCGTACCCCTGCCAGCATCCTTCTACTCGCTCACCTCCGTCCCTCCACCCGCCCCTCCACCTGTAACACCAGCACTTGGGAAGCTGAGGTAGAAAGTATGGCCAGGAGTTCAAGGCTAGGCTGTGCTATAGACTGAAGCCTTGTCTCCAAAAGGAAAGAAAGGGAAGAAGTGAGGATAAAAGAGAGAAAAGCCCTCATCTGGAACTCTAGCTCTATTACTCATACTTGAATGACCAGAGCCTCAAATAATTGGGCCTCAGTTTTCCCATCTGCCAAATAGGCACAATAATAATAATAATAATGATAGTACATTGCCATAAGGATCAAATGGCATAATGGATGGGAAGCAGTTTTGTGAACTGTAAGCTGCCCCACTCCTGAGAAACTTATCATTAATCCCCTCATTTTCTTCAACACCAAAGACTGAAAAGCTGAGGAGAGGCAGTCAGAGCTGAGGGCTGAAGCATTCCATCCGAACCCCGCCCTCTGGCCTTCCAGACAACCGTGGGAAAGAAGCCCTGGAACCCGTGAGCCTCATCGGGAAAGGAGGAGGAGTCACCCAGTCAGCCATGTCAGCCCAGGACGAGTCCTTCTCGCAAACAGATGGCTCATCTCTAGCCCACAGCCATTTTGTTAGTCCGCAGCCACTTACTATGTGTTGAGCATACTCAGTGCGGTGGCAAGAGCCTGGTCCCCAGCAGGAGCAGGCAGCCTGGTCTAGCCCTTGCTAAAAGACTATAGAAGTCCCCACCCCTGCTTCCAGATTTCCTGCCCATGCTTCCCCTAAGTGGCTGACCTAAGTAGGATGGCAACTGACGTCACCCCTGAGGGTACTCCATACGCTCGGTGGGGCCTTAAATGACAGTAAAGGAAGGACATTCTGAGCAAAGGATGTCTTGTTACTGTCACTGCCTTTTGACATCTGTCTTTGTCCTGGTTAAGACTCCAGCTAACACTGTGGTCCCTTCACTGGTCCCCACAGCTTTGGCTAGTCTTCGTTCCCATCCATTCCACTTCCTGCTGTCAGACAATCTTCCTACAACAAGGCTTCCTGCTAGACACTTCCAGTGACTTCCTCTGTCACCTACAAGAAAAAGTACAATCTAAACAGCAACTTCAGTGTCAAACTGGCCAGGAGCAAGTCCCAGCTTTGCCCTTCGTGGGCAGGCTGCTTCAGCCTCGCTGAGTACCTCCGTCTCCATGGCAAAATGAGGCCAAGAGTACTGATATATTACTGCGATTAAACGTTAAGATACAAGTGTGTCTGTATCTGGCTCAGAGAATCTGTTCGGTATTTGTCACCGCGTCCTCTTTTGCTCTCCTTTTCTACTCAGAATCACAGCCCTCTACAGTCGCTTCTCACATGGGGCACAGGTGGAGGCTAATTGCACCTCCATCAAGGGAATTCTGGGAGACTGATCCTGGCCGCAGATGTATCACATGGACAAGGCACCAGGGGAGCTGAGAAAAAGATAAAAACGAGGGCTTTCTTTGAGGCCAAGGGTTGCCACATCAGGCTTAAAGCCTCAGAGGAGAAGGGGAGGTGAGGTTGGCTGCAGGACTGAGTTGTGGGAGCCCTGAGTCAGTAGGAATTAGCTCATCTGCAGGCAGAACACTGGTTCTTGATGCATACGACAACAGATAACATTAAGCAGAGCCTTAGGGAGGCTTAGGGAGCAAACGCTTAGGGAAGCTTCTGCTCAGCCTCTGGGGAACTCACATTCTTTCAAAGGCAGTATAGAACCAGGGAGTCATGGTTCCCACAAGTCCGGCAGCACAGGGAAGAGGGCAAGTGGGTGGCCAGAGAACCAGCCAACACGGGGACGGCAATGACAACAACAACACGATGACTTCACTTACCGAGTTGTCAAAACCCACAATGTCTGCAAACCACAGCATCTGCCAAGAAAGAATGAGTCATCAGAAGACACAGGAAGGAGGGGACTGGGGGAAGTGGGGGGGACGGGGTGGGCAGCATGGCAGATGAGAAAAGCAAGTATTTGACAACACACCGGTTCAAATCCTGACATAGCTTTGGGGCCTAAATTCTCAATCTCAGCTTTCCTTTGACAAATGGGGAATAACAAGAGTGCTTAGCTCATGAGGTTGTTCCCTCTCTCTCTCTCTCTCTCTCTCTCTCTCTCTCTCACTTATTTTAAGAATTTGAGATAGGATCTCACCTTGTAGTCAAGATAGACCTCCAATTCACAATCCCCCTGCCTCAGCCTCTCAGGTATTGGCATGGAAGGCTGAATCTCTCCATGCCCATCCAGAGATCATGCCTGATCCCTTTTTTGTTCCTTAGTATTGAGCTGCTACATGCTCCAGGCATGGTGGCACACACCCTTAGTCCCAACACTCAGGAGGAGACAGAGGTAGGTGGATCTCTTTGAGTTCCAGACTAGCCTGGTCTACATACCCTGTCTGAAAAAGAGAGGAGCTTGGCATGAAGTCAGAACATTGGCAGAACTATTCCCAGGGCATTTGAGGAACTCATGAATTGAAGAAAAATAAACACTGTTTAGTCAATAAAATCTCATCTCTCCTGGGTACTCAAAAGAAGCAGACCTCCTTGAAAAATTCTAGTTTTCAAAATGTAGCATTTTTATCCTCTGATAACTTGGATTAAGGCACTTGTGATCATGGGGCACAGTGTCACACTTGTGCAATCACAGAACTCTGGAGCCTAAGGCAAGAGGAGAGTGAATTCACAGCCAATCTGGGCTGCATAACAAGACCCTGACAGAGGCAGCTGTGATGACAGCCAGTGTGAGTCGGGTGCCCAGGCAGAGGAGGGTTTGCCTCTGCTGTTACAGAAGAAGGTGAGAGAAATCTCCCAGGCCACAGACCGAGTGGAAAGATGGACCTGGAAATGTGGCTGTGGAGGGCGTGGCAACCCCTCACAGGTGGTGGAGGGCACAGCGACCCACCATAGGTGCTGGGGACATCAGACCTCTCAGGGGCTGCAGGCTGAGCTTATCCACCAAGTGACTAGACCCAGGATCTTACATTCTTTAGTCAGGGAACTTGGGTTAAGTGCAAGAGAAGACAGGAGGAGGTAGGAATGGAGAGAAGTCAGATGCCTGAGAGTCATGGACGCCAGGACCACAGTCTTCTTAAAAGAACGAATGGGCTGGGTGTGGTGGTGCATGCCTTTGATCCAGCACTTAGGAGGCAGAGGCAGGTGGATAGCTGTGAGTTCGAGGCCAGCCTGCTCTACATAGGGAGTCTAGGACAGCCAAAGCTACACAGAGAAACTCTGTCTTGAAAAACAATACAAAACAAAAACCAACAAAAAAAAAAGAAAGAAAGAAAGAAAGAAAAAGAAAAAGAAAGAAAGAAAGAAAGAACAAATAGAGGTTGGGGTGGTGGTGGGAGAAGGGGGTGTGCAGGGTGCGGGGGACCAGACTGGAAACTGAGTCACAGCACATACAAGCTGAATGAACTTGGCTAAACTGCTGAACCAGTCTGGCCTTTAGTCTCTTCATCTATAAAATGAAGATAATAGTAGCCTCAATGTTGGATTCAAATACAAGGACGTAACCAAAGCTTGTAGTATAATTCTAGAAACGCTGGAGGTTATGGCCAGTGCTAGGGTGTACTTACGATTCTGTTCCAATATTTTTCTTGCTACAGATAGATTCGGAAATAGACAGAGAAGAGGGTCTGTTCCTAGAGAGGACCATTACACACCCATCACTTCCCAGAGTGGTTACTCATGGCTCTGCCCAGGTCAGTCCAAGCCAGGCGGCAGCATAATGCTGCTGCTCTTCTTCTTCTCCTCCTCCTCCTTTTTCTTCGTTTTTCAAGACAGGGTTTCTCTGTGTAGCCTTGGCTGTCTTGGACTTCCTTTGTAGACTGGGCTGGCCTCCAACTCACAGAGATCTGCCTGTCTCTGCCTCCTGAGTGCTGGCATTATAGAAGTGCCTCACCACCACCAGGCTATGATGCTCTTTTTAAAAGACCCCTCCCTGCCTTTGGAATACGTCAGGCTGCTCTTTCTTATAACTAGCTCTCCCCTTCCAATGCCAGCAGCCTTTACATTCATGCCACCTTTGGCTCATTCTTTTATTCTTACTGTCATAATTGCTGAGATATGTTCTTTCAGGCACCATGCCAGCCACCGAAAGTACAGAAAAGCATAAAATATATTTGCCTTCAAGAAAACTGAGACCCAGGCAAACCAGGCTAATAAACAGACTGTGAACTCTAAGTACCTTCACAGAGGGAAGCCCAGAACACTACAGAATCCCTGAGGATCCCATGTGAGGGAACTTAAGGAAGGCTTCACCGAGGAGCCGAGTCCTAGGGAACTCCCGAACAAGCAGATTTGCAGTGAAGTTAACAAACTGCTTACGTTCCTCAGCCCTTATTTCACAAGAAGCTCATTGTCACATTGTCAGCCAGGTGTGGTAGTGTATGCCTATAATCCCAGCACTTGGGAGGCAGAAGCAAGTGACTCTCCATAAGTTTAAGGCCAGCCTGGTCTACAGAGTTCCAGGACAGCCAGGCCTTCACAAAGAAACCCTGGCTCAAAGAAAAAAAAAAGGAGGAGGAAAGAGCAGCAGCATCTCATGGCCAACCTCATCGGTACAAGGAGATCATGTGATGCTGCACCTGAGTAGTTACGAGCAGAAGTTAATAGCCCAAGACCTACGGCCATTTGGGTGAGTGCTATTTTCTGATGCTGAAGCAGGTGGTCCAGGCAGGATGGACCACCTGAAGCCTCCATGTTCAATGCAAGCTACAGGAATAGAAGTCTATGCCTCACAGAGCAAGGTGGAAGCGTAGCCTGTGGGGACAGTATGGCTACACAAGGCTATTAAAGACCATGGTTTTCAGAACTATTTCCTGAGCCACCACAGCTGCGGCCCAGTGATTGCAAGGCACAGCCCTTTGGCTTTCCCTCAGTCTAACTAGCTCGGTCTCATACTACCAGAAAAGGCAGCCCATGGCGTTCCCCTCACTCCTTTTCTGTGATGCCACCAGCGGAACCCAGAGAAGCCTGAGGAAGCTGACCACTGTGTGAGTCAGGACCAGAGCCCTGTGGCCATCCACACGCCTCAGGTAGTACACACTCCTCCATGGGCTCAAATACGTTTAGCCTTTTCTCTCTATCACTTTCTCCCTGTTTCCAGAAACCACCCAAACCAGAACAAACCAAGGCATCAGATGGTGCCTGGTAGGAGCAAGCCACGGAACAGTCAGTCCCTCCTTGTCTCTGTGGCTTTGAAGCATCTCTCTCACTACCACACGTACCTCTAAGGGATGAAGACGACTCAGGTTGGAGCTCTAGGTCACTGATGGAGGTCTAGAGCAGGGGAAAGCCTGGAGAAGTTACATAAGTACTCTTGCGTTATTTCCCGGTAGGTTCTTGGATGAATCTGCAATGAAAAAGCCAAAGTGAGTCAGGTCTAACCAATCTTTGGACACTGTGACACAGTGTCATCTGCCAAGCTGACAGTACAGAACCACACCGCTGAGTTGAGAGAGAGTTTAGGGTCTTATACTGGGGTGCACTCATAGCCATCCTTTGTGACATGTGCTGTCTGTAGCCTCTAGCTGAAGGCGAGACATACTTGGGAGACCCTCTGACGAATTTGCCTCTCTCAGGCTGGGCCTGGTGGCACTTGTCTGAAACCTCAGGGCTTAGGAGGAGGCAGCAGGAAGATCTGGAGGCTAAGGCCATCCTCAACTACATAGAAAGTTTCAGGTCATTTTTGGACTAACTACATGAGGTCATCTCTCAAAACAAAACAAAGTCGGAGGTGTTCTCCTCCTCCCTCTCCATAAGGAGCCTGCAATTGTTAAGCCATGTGGAGGTTAATTCTGTTTGGAGTGGAGGTGGGGCTAGGGACCGAGTGACCTCCCACCAGCACAGGATACCTCTATTCCCCAATGCTTATTGGATACCCAGAGGAGTTGAGGGCAGAGCTGAACAGGTAGCTGTCAGAGAATAATGAATTTCCGTTGTTTTGTTTTAAGCATTTCTGTTCTTATGAGAAACTGTGTTCTGAATGTTTGTTTCTCTCCCCCCACCCCAGAACGTACACCTAGTCTCTAATGCAATAGGCATTGAGAACTGGTACCCCAGTAAAGACAAAGCCTGGGACTAGGTAGGGCTTAGTGGGAGAGTATTTGTCTAGCATGTGTGTGGCCCTGGATTCAATCCCCACCACTGAGGGCGCTAGTGTGCCCTTCCCACCATGTGAGGACAGGACCTAATAGGAAGGAACCATCTAAGAAGTCAGAGTGGGTATCCATCAGACACCAAATCTCTAGGCAAAGCAACTTCCCGGTGCCTAGAACTCCAAGACTACGTTTCTGTCTATAAATTACCCATGCTAGCTGGGCACGGTGGTGCTCACCTGTCATCCCAGCACTCAGAAGGCTGAGTCAGAACGACTGAGAACTGGAGGGCAGCCTGGGCACCGGAGCAAGACCCTGTCTCAAGAAAAGCCAACACCAAACACATAACTAAACACCACAAGGTGGTTCACACCCATCCTTACTTCCAGTTCAAGGGGATCTGACAACCTCTTCTGACCTTCTTGAACACTAGGCATGCATATTATGCACAGACCTACGTGCAGGTAAAACACTCACACACATAAAAATAAATAAGTCTGAGGTATGTAAGTAAGTAAATAAAGAAATAAATAAAATCACACACACACACACAAAAAACCAAACACAAAACAAAACAGGAGAGTCTGCAGAAGTTCCTTGGGTCAGCTAGCCTGCATACTCAACATTAATGCAACAAAGAGGCCCTATCTCAATTAACATGAAAGATAATGTGGGGGCAGGGCACCAGAGGCAATCCTTTCTCTCATCTTCCATGTGTACTATGGCACAAGAGTGCCCTTGCTCACACATGAATATATGCACATACACATTTGCATACATGTCATACACACACACACACAGAGAGAGAGAGAGAGAGAGAGAGAGAGAGAGAGAGAGACATAAGGAAGGAACCCTTTGTAAACTACAAAGAACACAGACGGCTTTTAAAGCCTCTGAAACAGGGTGTGCATGCGCTGGGGGACAGGTGGCAAAGGCTTCCTGTCTAGCCTGGGAGCCAGGAAGGGTTCTTCCATTGGGCTTCCTTTGATCTTCATTTGAGACTTAATGAGCACTTAGGGCATTGCTGACACTCTAATTAGGATTAAGACTTAAATGCAAAGCACATCCCCTCCCCTACACCTCACTCCCTTAGCTCTACTGATCACAGCCATTAAATAACAACAACAACCAAAAAAAAAAAAAAAAACCCTGTTTTAAAATGGCATTAATTTACTGTAGCCCAAAACAAATGAGAGACAAATATTTTGCTAGGAAAACAATCATGAAACAAACTAGAGTTCAGAGGGGGAAAAACCCCCAATAAAACAATAAGCTAGTTAATGAGTTCAAAGTGAAATTAAAGCCGAACCACTCACTGTAGCTTCCAAACAGTTGAACCAGAATGAAATTTGAACAGCAAAATATGTTCCCAGGAAAATCAAATGAACTCTGCATAACATCTCTCTGCCTTTCACCTCTTAGGCCTTCCGGACCAGAAATGGTGACACCTACCTGTAAACCTAGCACTTGCAAGTTAGAAGCCTGACCAGGCTGCACAGCAAGACCCTGACTCAAACTTGCCAAATGGATACATCAGTCCATAAAAAGGGATACAAGGGTGTTCTCCTGCATTTCACAGATGCACCAAATGTCTTAGATGTGCTACCACCAGCCTCAGAGAGGGAAAGAAAAGACAATCCGTTCCCTCCCAGAACCCATCTCCCAGCACCAGACCATCCTGGGAAACTGACACCTCCTGACCAGCACCATCCTTGTCCAACACTCATCTCCCAGGACCGAGGCGATCCCAGTGAAATGGGACTTGGCACGCCCACTCAAACGTCAATGCTGCCATAATCAGAGCATGAAACCAACAATGTAACAGAAAAGCAGCCAGCCAGCAAACACAACTGAGACACAAAACTCTCCCTGAAGACCGCGTCTAGGTCAGCGGTTCTCAACCTGTGGGTCACGACCCTTTGGGGGAGCCCAGCAAGCTTTTCACAGGGGTAGCCTAAGACCACTGAAAGATACAGATATTTACATTATGACTAACAACAGTAGCAACATTACAGTGATAAAGTAGCAATGAAATCGTTTTCTATGGTTGGGAGTCACTACAGCCTGAGGAGTTGTATTAAAGGGTCGCAGCGTTAGGAAGGTTGAGAATCACTGGTCTAGGTGGTTCTCCAAGACCCAGCTCCTTGAGCCCTGGGAGGAAACATCCTCTGCTTGCACTCAGATCCCACCCTTGCTGATGCACGTTTGCTTTTTGAAGGGCTCAGGAAGAGGCTGGCCCTTCCAAATCTCTCCACAGGAATCCCAGGAAGTGGGAAAGTGAAACTGTTGCTTGGGCGGTATAGATGGCCACCCACTCGCACTAAAGGGCAAGCTGGAAGGAAGCCTAGGCCCCCCTGCAGAGGACCCAGCAAGAGGCCACTGGTGAGGTAGACTGTTGGGAAGCTGCGTTTGCTAGGCTGCAGGTGCTGATGTTTTCCACTTACCTCTCTTAGGAACACAACCAGAATAGCCCATCCTTATGGTCTTAACCTAGAAGCCGCAGCCATTATTGTCCCTACTTGGGTCCTGACGCCATCTTCACACGGACTTGTCTTGACCATGGACAAGGATGGCTTGGGGGGTGGGGTGGGGGGTGCAGACTGGCTACTTGAATTCCCATCTAGTTGTCCAACCGTCCCCTGTCTCCTGCCATCTTGGCTCAGGCCAAGCTTAGGGCTATATGCGTGGTGTGTGCTTAGCATTTCCCCCTGGTCTTCCAGCTGGTAATCACTCGTGTCCCCTGTGTTTTGGACCAGCCTGCAGTCACGTTAGCACCTCAAGCAGTCCTCCTGTCCTGGTTTCTTCCTCATCAAATCCCTTGCTCTGATTACGTGTCAGAACACACCCAGGACATGAGGTTCGCCCTGCCTGTAGCCATCACCAGGCTCATTCTGCTGGTTGGTAGAAGGAAAACCATTTAGGCTGGGCATCTTGGTGAAAACCTGTAATGCTTAAGAAATTGAGGCAGAGAGATGTCTGCCATTTACTCCAGGCCAGCCAGGACTCCAGTGCACTTTCCGTTTCTCCGGCATTAAGCTTTCTCAGAGGTTTTCAACGAGGGCCAAATTTCAGACTTCACCAAAAACTCCATCCTGATTTTACCTGTTTTCAAGACCCTCCACAGCTGCACTAGAAGCCTCTGGAAGGCAGGAACTCTGATATAATTTAGCCACCTGAAAGATTTTGATTGGCTTTATTTTGTAATTCCAAAATCAGGTAACATTTCATTCTGTAAAGTAAAATAAACATTCCACCAATCTGTCTAGATGACGTGAGTTTTATAGATAGAGGAAGGCAGACAAAAGTCAAAACAAAGAATAAGAAAAATTTCAAAGTTATCTTGCTTGCCAGTCAAAAAACAGAGAGACAGAACAGAAAAATAACTAATTCGTTAACTTGTTTGCGTAAGGATTTGTGCTGGCTAGTTTTATGTCAACTCGATACAACCTAGAATCATCTGAAAGCAGGGAACCTCAACCGAGAAAATTACTTTATGAAATCTGGCTGTAGCGTATCGTATTAATTAGTGATTAATGATAGAGGGCCCAGCCCATTGTGAGTGGTGCCACTTCTGCGATGGTGGTCCCGGATTCTATCAGAGAGCAGGCTGAGCAAGCCATGAGGAGCAAGCCAGTAAACAGCACCCCTCCATGGCCTCTGCAGCAGCTCCTGTCTCCATGTTGCTGCCCTGTTTGAGTTCCTATCCTGACTTCCTTCAGTGATGCACTATGGTGTGGAAGGGTAAGTTGAATAAACCCTTTCCTCTCCAACTTGCTTTTGGTCATGATGTTTCATCACAGCAATAGCGACCCTAGCTAGGACAAGATTAAAGTACATAAAGATAGCTTCACCGTCTTAGCATTGGCGTTTCCTTTCTTGGTATCTTCTCTTTGGTCATTTTGTTTTATTTTTGAGAAAAGGTCTAATGTAGCCCGGCTGGCCTTGAATTCAGTGTGTAACAAAGGATTATCTTGTTTGGAGGTTCTAGCAGGGGAGCATAGCTACGTTTATATCAACCGAATCAACCCGGCCACCAGTGGGGTGACAGATATCGCAGCCAGATCGCCCTCCCATGCACAAAGGATGGTTTTGAACTCCTGATTCTCCTGCCTCCACCACCCTCTCCCATGCCTGGCGTATGGCATTTTTTTTTGCACCATTCCCAGCCTCCTCCATGGTTTTTTAGATAGTCTGGCAATAGTTGAGTTATTGGCAAGGTGGAACTTTAGTGTGGGTGACTCCATTTTGAGTTTCGGCCTGGTCTGTTGTGGTCCAATGCAGGAACTTAGTCCAAAACAGTTTCATTTAACATACATAACTTTGCTCTATGAAAATGCCCAGCAGTTACACTGTGCTGGGATTGTCCTTGCTCACCACTTGTAGGTTCCCCGTTCAACCTGCACACTACTACCACAGTCTTTAGGGCAGAGACACATGGACCTTACTCAGGGCCTGTTGTGCACTAGACACAAACCGTGTCCTCGGCCTTCATTCTCACTTCTCACTTCCTTGGCGCCTTGATTGCTCTGCCTCATCCTAGTGCCTCTCCAGACAGCCTAAGCTTACTCCTCAAGGTTGTTTGTGCACTTCCAAGCAGTTTCCTTCTCTGCGCCTGGCTCCTATTCCCATCAAAAGCAAGTTCCCCCTTGGAATGCCCAGAGAAGTGGACATTCATACCCAACCCAGAACACACACGCAGTAACTGTATTTGAAAGGGCATCCTCTATTGTGACTGTGCTATGAACACATCTGTCATACCCGTGTCTCTGGGTGCAATGGATGATGAAACAGTAAGCATCCAGTGTGGGTATACCGCACTGGATGGCAGGCATTCAATAGTCCTCACGGAACGAACAAACGTGATGAATGCGTGTATCAAAATGGAGGAGCCACCTCAGAGGGCTTCCATATTATGTTTCTATGTTACTTAGTACAAATGACGAACATCCCAGGTCCACACAGCTAGGCTTGGAACTCCTCTGTACCATGTATCATTTGTCATGGACCCCATCTGTAGAAAAGGAAGGGTGTGGCCATGTAGGAGATACCACTGACTCCATAGGCTCAGATCTCCCTCTCTCTCTCTCTTTCTCTCTCTCTCTCTCTCTCTCTCTCTCTCTCTCTCTCTTTTCTATGTTGTTGGGTTTTGTTCATTTTTAAGATGGGGGTTTCCGTGGTTCTGGCTGACTTTGAACTCATGACCCTCCTGCCTCTGCCTTCTGAAGACTGGGGTGAGGCCAGCCCTCACGCCTCAGCTTTCTTCTTTGCCTCTCTTTGCATGTGACCTTTTCCCTTCCCAAGACTGGGTCTTTCCCACAGGACATGGAGCAAGGCTTGCATGAGGCACTTCCAGTTCACTGATAAATTGAGCCTTTTCCTCTCTTTCTCTCTTCATCTTACATTCAAACATCCCAGGGAAGAGAGGCAGCAAATGCCTCAGTGGATAAGGGCTGCTGCTGCCAAGCCTGACACCCGAATTCGTTGCTGCAATCCATATGATGGAGGGAGAAAACTGATTCCTATAAGTTGTCCTCAGATCTCCACATTTACACCGAGACACACACACACACACACACACACACACACACACACACACACACTTTTTTTTTTCAAGACAGGGTTTCTCTGTGTAGCTGGCTGTCCTGGACTCACTTTGTAGACTAGACTGGCTTCGAACTCACAGCGATCCACCTGCCTCTGCCTCTCGAGTGCTGGGACTAAAGGCGTGCGCCACCACTGCCCAGTCCAGATTCATTTTTTTTAAAGAGTCCTGGATTGTTACCGTGTTCATCCAAATAGGAGTTATACCGTCTGCGTTTAAGGGAGGCGCAGAGGACTAATGAGGGGTCCTGAGTACCCCAAGGCTGAGCTCTCAAGAGTCAGGGTAACGTTCTGTGAAACACCTAGCACGGGAGCACAAGCCGCATCTTCTTCAGCTGAAGGATGAACCCCGGCAGCCTGACTATGAACGCTGAGGGCAGTGCCCCACCCCTTGCCCCAGAGAGGCAACTCCACTTTCCCACATCTAGTGGTTATTTTTATGGATAGACTTATTTTTATCCATTCTCGACCTCAAACCTGCAGCCAGAAGAAGCCAGACCCCAAGGCTTCTAGGTTCCCGGAGCACACAGGCTGCAGTGGCCAGGTCAGCTACAGAATTCAGACTGTGGTCTCTCTCCTCTAGAATCACCTGGAAAAGTAGAGGAGGAGGGTCCTCTTCTCTCATCCCAAAAGCCCAGCCAAGAGAAAGTGCTACTTTAAGAAATGAAGGACTTAAAAAAGACAAAAGGCCAGAAAAAGAGAAACCCTGTCTCGAAAAACAAAAACAAAAACAAACAAACAAAAAACAAAAAAGAAAGAAAGAGAAAGAAAGAAAGAAAAGAAGGACTTATGGCTTCTGTAGACATCAGTACCCTGGCCTACCAGCCTGGGATGGGACAGCAGAACTTCTCTCCCTAGCAACAGCCCCCCGCCCGCCCCCCACAATGCCCACAGCCCTGGAGCCCAGAGACCTTTAGGAGATGATCTTGCTTTTCACAAACTAGCCAGCTATTGTCATGCATCCATCACCCATGGCCCCCGGAGGCCAGGCAGCCAGAGTACATGTGTCCTGTCCTAGGATGACACATCTGGTCTAAGCTGCTATTCCCCCAAGACAAGCTTACCAAACAGTTAGGCAATGCCCTCACTTCTGCCACCACTGAGAGCCATAAGAATACTTTGATACATCCAGGAGCCGTTTTCAGAGACTGGCTTCCTCTTGATAAAGATGCAACTGTCTCTCTCACTTGGGCACTAAGATGTCAAACTGTTGCCATCCAGCAGGGAGCCTGACAAGCTGTTAGCTCTGAGTCCCTGCAGCTGGATCCTCTTCCTTCCCCAAGGACTGACATGGTGGGCTCCTGAAGTTGACAAGTTTTTGGTAGGACCTACCACATCTAATGAGGCACATGCTTATCTTCCAGTGATATGCCTAAGGATAGGAAGGAGACCAGAGGAGTTGGAGGTGTGGGGACAGAGAAGACCAGTGTCACCTTTAGTGTCTTCTAAGTGCCTCAAGGGTAAGAGCTATTTCCTAGGAAGTAATCCTTGGTGGGTTTTTTTCCCCCAGCAATAACTACTCTAAAATCTCCCCTTGCAACTGGGCGGGGGGTGGCGGCAGGGTGGGGGGCTGGGAGGTGGAGGGGTGAGGGTGGGATGGGGGTGGGGGGTGTTGGGTGCCTAAGGAGGAGAGGTACCAACACATGCAGGGCTCACAATGGATCTTGTGCCCATATTAGACAGGTCCTGAGTTCTGAGCCAGTTACTCCAAATAATTCCTTTACTTTGCCTGTTTAACGTCTCCCTACCTTAGGAAATAGGAGGTGGATAAGTTATTGAGAAATAGCAGAATATGTTAGGTGCTGCCATGCAGGCACATGGTCCCAGCAATTAGGCTGTAGAGACAGGAGGATAGGAGGACCAACGTCTTGGGTTCTTCCTGCTCACAGCCTCTGCGTCCTGGGGGCAGAAAGGGCCCCGTGCAACACAGGTGTGCAGTACTGAGTTAGTCTGGGCATTTGTTTTGCTCCTGTGGTGGAGACAGGATCTTTTTTGTTGTGTAGTTATAGCTGACCTGGCACTCACTGTGCAGCTCAGGCTGGCTTCAAACGCCTAACAATCCTCTTGCCTCAGCCTTCTGCTTGCTATGATTTCAGGGGTACTCTACCATGCCTGGCTAGGTGTGGGGGGGGGGGCTTTTTGAAGCTCTATTAATAGGCTGGAAACTGTGGTAATTCCCTTCCTCCTAGCATACCTGTGAGGTTATGTTAGCCTGCCGTTCGCAAGCATATAAACATGAGCGAGTATGCCTGCTGAAGTGGGTGTGGGAACGTATCAGTCAATGAAGACATGTTGTGTGAGGCAGCTGATGGTGCATGCTTGTACTTGAAAGCCATAAGGTTCCATGCAAAAGCTATGGGTGGCACTGTTGCACAATGCTGGTGGGTGTGTGGCACGGAGGTGTGATTAACAGTTTATAGGCTGTGTCTAAGTGTGTATGGGTGTCTCAGCGTACACAATCTAAAATGGAAATGTGTGACATAGTATGATACAGGGGTAGAAAAGCGCATAGGCACTGAAATGGGTCTGACTTGCCCTTGAATCCCGGTTGTGATTAACCAGATCTGTAACCTTGGGCAAGTCACTCAATCGTTAATTTCCTCAACCATGAAATGAGGACGGTAATGGGTACCTTTCGAGACCGCCACGAGGGCTAGAAATGATATTGTAGACGCAAAGGTTTGGGTGTGCAACCCACACACAGACAAGCAGCCGTTCTCTGCCCTGTGGACATCCCTTTGGTTGGGTACACAGGCAAAAGAGAGCGAGTTGTGACTTGTGACCTATGTGTGAAGGCTGATGAGGCACGTATGTGTGAGCACCATGAGCAATTACTTCGTCTTTTCCAGTGAACTCCCAGTTCAGATGGGGTCAGTAGGACAAATGCCCACAGCCTCCTGAGGTTCCTGGGTCCTGGGTCTAAATCAGTATGAGACTGAGAGGCCTGGGGCAGCTGCAGGAAACCTAAAGGCTTGCAGATACTTCCTTTATTTCCCCTCCACACAGCAACGGTTGAAGACCGCTGCCCACATCCAGTCCCACCTCCACCCACACACACCCCTGCTCTGCTCTCCTGTAAACAAGTACCAGCCCGGGAGGAAGCCAAGAAGTCAGAGGATTCCCCCTAGCCTTCCTCATTCCGCCTTAAGACCGACCAAGTAGCATCATCCCGCCGCGCCTTGCACTCGGACCACCTTAAGAGCTGAGCAATGCTCTGGCCTCCCGCCAAGCCCCACCCCCGCAGGCTCTCGCTCCGCCCCTTTCTCCTCCCGCTCTGCCTAGGGAGAGCTGGGGAGCCCTAGTCTGGCCGGAGTTGGCTGGAGCTGTTGCCATGACAAGCATTTTCTTAAGACAGCTCTTGCTGTTGAGCCGGTCTTAGGTTGGGGGTGGGGTAGGGGCACGAACTTCCTGGGGGACCATCCCTCCGAAGACACGGGAGGTCAGACACCCGCCCAGCTCCCTGCACCCATTTTCTTCCAGGAAGGTCTTTTGCGTGGAAGGGCTGAGGAAGAAGACCCAGCCCACTCCTCCCCGCGCTGTAGCTAAAAGGCCAGTGCGCAAAGCCAGCATCACTAGGTGGTTTGCCACACTGGGGAGAGCAGTGGGTGGTCACCCCACCCTGTTCGGTCCATGGAAACGCGGAGGGAGAGTCCCGCTCGGAGACACCTGGATCTTTGCTAGAAAGAGAGGTAGGCTTGCAGAGAATGAATTGACTCGGGATTTACAAACTTTGTTTCTTTCTTTCCTCTCAATGGTTTCTCAAAGTACCCGAATTTCCTCATGCTAGCAAATTCTGGGAGGGGTGGGGTGACGGAATGAGAGAGAGAGAGAGGAGGGCGGGGAGCGGGGAGAAAATGCGAACGATCTTTCTGACACTGAATTTCTTCCCTGTGTTCTGAAGAATCACATAATCAAACAAGTGATTTCTTTGCGTTTTCCTCTGGATCATGGGATGGGTAGAGGAATGGAGGGGCTGCCTTTTTCGCACCCAAATTAAGCTCCTGGAACAAGTATTTATTCCAGCCGACCCCCTTCCGCTCCTGCCCTCCCCCTCGGCTTGGGAACCAGTCGTAGAATGGAAAACTGTTGCAGAAAAAAAATATTTTCCGCGTCTGTTCCCTTTCTCGAAAGCCCCAAAGAGAGATGGGAAAAATAGAACCAAATAAATCTTCAGCGGGAAGCAAGGCCTTAGGGCCAAGGAGAGGGGACACGGGGGGGGGGGGGGCGGCATAGGCTAGAAGTTGGAGGGTGAGAACCAGGAGCGCACAAAATTAAATTTCTTTGGCTTTGCATAGAAACCTCAGCAGTTTCTCTCTGAGGCTTACAAAACATCCTCAGACTTTGACGTCTATAATTAGCTGTGGAAAAAGCTGGGAGTTCCCTCGCTCTGCTGTTGTTTGAGTGTAAGCGTCCAGAACCAACTGTAAGAGTGTCTCCGAGGGCACCGCCCCACGCGTCTCGGCTTCCACAGGGAATGAAAGAGAAAGGACTTGAAAAGTTTTTGGTTTAAAGCCCAAAGCTGTCGGGCTGCCTTGGGCCTCTGGCACCTTGAGAGGGTCCTTAAAACAGATCGATTAAGAGATAGACATTATGGGATTGCCACCCTCCAGCACCCCCACCCCCACCCCACTTTCCTCTCTCCTGTCTTGGACCACCTGGCATCTTTCCCTGAGATGGGTTGAGCCTTATGCTCTGGTCCACCTAAGGAAGAGTGCCCGCTTGCTTCTTTTCCAGCTGGGTGGGGGGAGGGGGATGGGTGGAGGGACCCGACATATCCTGGGAGCATTCCCTGTCCAGAGCCATCTCCTTTCTGGGCATTTCTGCAGGGTTCACAGCCCCCCCAACCCCGGGATCCCCAGTGTCAATGTCAGGTGAGGAATCAGACAGTTGCCTTGATACCAAGAGAGGAGAGAAGTGGAGAGGGAGGGAAAACAAATTCCCGTTCTGCAGGCCACCTCCTCCTCCAGTTGGGGTGTCTGGCAGGGAGTCTTCAGATCCACCTGCTCCATGCTCGACACCCCCACCCACCCATTTGAGCTCCCCCATTCCTGGCTCTTCCTATCTGGAGACCCTTTCCCAAAGTCCCCCTGCCCGCCCCCCCCCCCCCCCCGCGCCGCTCTAGGTTCTTATGTAGAAGGAAGAAGACCAGGTTTTTTTTTTTCCCCAGGCTGGTATCAGCGTGGAATGGTGCCTAGGGGAGAGAAGAATTTCAGAAGAGGGCCCGATGATTTGGGCAGACTAGCTAAGTTACCTTCCGAGGCAATGAGAAAAGCCTCGCTGAGACCCTGGGACAGAGACAGAGGTTCAAAGCAGAGTTTAATGGTAGGCAGGAAAGGAATGTTTGGGGATGGCTCAGACTGTACCCAACATGTATTCTGAGTTGGCGCCCTTATTCTATAGGAAGCAGGGAGGGGGAGTGGGGGGGGGGAGGGAATCCTAGGGGGAAGATGCTGGTAGACAAGGAAGGATGGCTTTTGTGTAAGGTGCCTGCTCTAGTGGCCTTGAGTCCTGGGTCTTGGACAGCCTGGGGTAGGGGACCCGGGAGGGGTTGGACACCGGACTACTTTTCAGCCCAGCTGTGCCCAGGCTCTCCCCCAGCTGTGACGTGAGCCCCACAGGGCTGGGAATACTGCAGCAGAATCTGGGCCCTGTCCCCTCCAGCTGCCTCTGTGACCCGCCCTATCGTCAGCCTCGCAGCAGCCAGGCTCCACCCTTCTGGCTGGCTCTGCCCTAGTCTGAGTACTCAGAGGAGAAAGGGCTTAGAGGGAGGGAGTAGAGGCTTCTTGCCTTCCAGTCCCTGCCAGTGCCTCAGTCCCTTCCCCTTCTATTTTCCATCTCTGTGTCCCTGGATCCAAGGTCAAGTCAGAGGAGCTTAGCTGGCCTCACCCGTCACATCCCCAGCTTCTAGCACGGTGTTGGGATGTATAGAGGGTCAACACTTATGAGAAGAAAGGGGCAGTTTAATTAAACAAACACCTGGAAGGGCATCTGGAGGTCAACACTTATAAGAAGAAAAGGGCAGCATAATAATAATAATAATAATAATAATAATAATAATAATAATAATAATAATAGTAGTAGTAGTAGTAGTAGTAATAATAATAATAAAAAACATCCAGGGGGAGGCACATCTGGAGGCCAGAGGACACCGTGTTCTCTCTTACCATGTGGGTCTATGGGACCCAAACTCAGGTATTCAGAGACGTCACGGCAGGAGACCTTATCCACAGACCCATCTTGCTAGTCTCAAAGGATGGAGTATTAGCACCCCCCCAAGCCTCACTCCCCCCTATAGTCGATTGCATGAGGAGGGGCAGGAATAGGGTTCTCCTTGCTCTGGGAACCCTGCTCACCACAGAAACGGTGGAAGGGAGTGGCTGAGTCAGATTTGCCATACAGCTATGGTCTTGGATGTCAGAAGAGGATCAAAATGAGGGCACTAAGTGAGGGGGCCAAACTAGACTAGTCAGAGTCTTCCCAAGACTAGGTGCTGGGAGAAGCCATGTGGTCTGTGGGGAGCCTCACCTCCATCCCACTCTCACTCCCTATAAGCTCTGGAGAGGGAGAGGGACTGAGGCTGCCCTGCTACCAACTATCAGCAGCTCAGACCGCCACCACCTGAGACCATTAAGCTGATTCCTCTCAGTCCCCATGATCCTTTGCTCTTGATTCAGCGCTCTGGGCCTCACCGCCCACATGAAGATCCATGGAACTTTGGAAGGAGGTGAGGGATACATATTTTTCTGGGGTGCCTAGGATCCTAGGAAGCATATTTGATGCTACTTTACAGGTAGAAGGCTTACTCTGAGCCTACCCTTCCCTGGAAGGATATCTGCCAGGCCATCTGTGTTCCTTCCCCGCGTGTGACTCCCGGACATACCACGCCCCCACCCCGCCCCCTTGCCTGCTGGTAGGAGGGGCTTTGCTGCCTCTCATCCCTGTGGGGGGGGGAGTGAAGAGGACAGGATGGGGCAGGCACCCTCTTGTTGCAATCTAACTGGGCTAACATAATTCCTCCACTTTTTTCTCTCCAGAAAATATAAGATATAGCCATTATTTTAAACTGGCACAGAACCATACATATTTATAGATGCCATTTTTTGATCTACATCTGTACAATATAATGTTCAATTCGAATCTCAAATATTTATCATTCCCTTGTGTTTAAAAGCAAGATTCAGCTGGGTGTGGTGGCGCAGGCCTTTAATGCCAGCACCTGGGAGGCAGAGGCAAGTGGATCACTGTGAGTTGGGAGGCCAGCCTGGTCTACACAGGGAGTCCAGGACAGCCACGTATACACAGAGAAACCCTGTCTGGAAAAACTAAAAAACAAACAAACACACCCCACAACTCAAGTCTGAAGTGAGCAGCGTGCTATCGTTTTCTCCCGTCATATCATCTGATAGAACAGCAGAATTTACTCCTCCCCCCTAACTCCAGCTAGGTGGTGGCCATCTTCCTGTCCTCATCCCTCCTCTCCAGCCTGGCAGCCACCATTCCACTCTCAACTCTGAAAAATCACCTTTTCCAGATTCCGCGCGAGGTCGTCCGCATTTGCCTTGCTGTGCCTGGCTAGTTTCGCTTAACGCGGTGTCCTCCGGTTCCTTTGTGTGTGGCTGCGAATGGCGGGTTTCCGTTCTCTTCATGGCAGATACCAGAGTATATACCTGTGCCACGTTTTCTTTCCCAGAAGTTGGTAAAAGAAAATGCCAATTTGAGCCGTTTTGAATAGTGCTGCAATAAACATAGCTGACAGATGTCTCTTCTTCATATTTGATTTCTTTCCTTTGCATATATACCCAGCTGGGGGATTGCTGGGTCATATGGCAGTTCTGTTTTTAAGTCTGTGTGTGTGGTGCTAGGAATCAAACCTAGAGCCTCGTGCACTCCAAGCAAGTGCTTAACCACTGGCCTGCACTCCATCTCTATTTTTACTGGCTCGAGGAACCTGTGTGATGTTTTCCATAATGACTCCCATCATTCCCCCTTTTCTGTAGGTCATACAAGTGAGTGTGCCCCGGGGCTAGAGTCCAAGAGAGCTGTGTGGAATGTTTCGTACTGTTTCCTCTCTCGGCATCTCTTTGTCTCCTCTTTTCCTATGATGAGCCGCTCTTGTTCCACTGGCTTATTTCCTTTGCACGTGTTCAGACAGAAATGACAAGGACTCTCTTCCACCCCCTCCTTAATCGCTTCAGCCCACAGCAACTTGGGTACAAGAGAGAAATCAGGAAGGCCCTACGATGAGTCAGAGCCAATGGCTTCTGGTCAGAGAAGTGTCTGTTGGTCAGTATGGAGCAGGGACAGAAGAGAACTGGCAAGAGAGAAAAGGGAATGCTAACGGAGGATTTGGGTCCCTCCCTCTCTCCTGGCACTGTTCTCACTCTGCCTTCTCTCAGGCTGAAGTGTCAGCCTCAGCCCTTTTCTCCTGGCTTATCCAGGTCTCATCCACAGACCCCAACAGTTGGTGAAAATGACCTGAAATGGCATTGGTGAGGCCACCATCTTCCTGCCTTCACTTAGGATGGGCACCGGGGCTGAGGCGGGTGCTTACTGCTAGACAGGTCCAGGTCTCTGGCTGGGTTCAAAGTGTTTCAGCCCAGGGTGCTCACAGTGAGCTCTGGCTAGTTTGCAGCATCAGTGTTGGGCGTTCCTAGAGGGGGTGCTTGCAGTATCCTACAGGATACATACACATTTACACAGCAGCCCGAGTCTTTATTCCCAAAAATGCATATCCATGGGTAGAGGAAGATGTGAGTTAAGGTGCATTCGTAATAGAAACGCTTGAAACCTGTCCTGCTACCCATTCTTAAGGACACAGCTAACACTGGGCGCGCTGGTACACACCTGTCATCCCAGCACTTGCACGCTTAAGGCAGAAGTGCTATGAATTAGAGGCCAGCCTGGGGTACATAAGAAAACCTCTTCTCCAAAACCAGAAAGGTGTATGTGTGTGTGTGTGTGTGTGTGTGTGTGTGTGTGTGTGTGTGTGTGTGTGTGCATCTGTGCATGCTTGTGCGTATGTGCATGCACACACAAATAATAAATTGGAAATAATAAAATAGTTTCCTATAGGAGCCAGATGAGGTGACAGGATGGGAATGAGACTTCTTTGGTTATGCTTTTTCAGTTTTGATTAAAATGCTTACATAGTTCAATGATTAAATTGTAGTTAAAAAAAAAACCAAAACCTAAATCTGACTACAACAGAAACACTGATTATAGAGTAACAATTTTATTACAAAGAGATTAAGTAAAAATTTTTAGTTCTGTGTTTGTTTTTGTTTTGTTTTTGTTTGGTTGGGTTTTTGGGGGGGGGCAAGGTTAAGAACTTGTAGCAATCCTGCCTGGTCCTCCCTCCCAAGTGCAGGCATGCGCCACTACATCTGGCCCATTCAGATATTCTTCAGGCTTACCACTCTGATCTCTAGTCTTGGTAGGATATCTACTCTAAGAACTGAGAGAAGCTTTGGGCTATCCTTCATAGATACGCTGCCATTCACGGCATCCTCGTCCTGAATAGAAGCCATTCTGTTTGTCACAAGGCAGAGGAGATGAGTGTCTGTGCTTGGAACTCAGCCGTCTACAAGGCAGGGTCTGAGAAGCACGGGTGCAGAGGGGAGGAAGCCCAGGAGTGTTTGCTTCTTTATCTATTTTAACTGACCTGCCCACCAAAAGCTGCATCCAGTGCCTGGATATTTTACTTGTGCATTTTGTGTGATTGTGTGTGTGTGTGTGTGTGTGTGTGTGTGTGTGTGTGTGTGTGTGTATGTAGGGTGCATGCTTGAGAAGGTGGTCAGAGACCAACTTTGTGGAGTCCAAGGATGGGATTCCACTTGCCCGTCTTGTACAGCAAGCGCCCTCACCTGCTGAGCCATCTTGTTAGCCCCTGGGTTTTTTTTTTTTTTATTTCTAGGTACCATTTCCCCTATTAGAAGCCAACATTGCTTGGCTGTTATCAGGTCTGAGACTGGACAAGGACAGTGAACTATGCTGTACCAGGAAGCTGGAGCACGCTCGTGTCAAAGAACACAGGAGCCTGAGTTACAGGGGCTTCCCCAAGAATATGAGACCTTGAGAAAGGAGAGAGAGAGAAGTAACCTATACAGTAAAAAGGACTCCAGGGGCCCTACCAAACAGCTGAAGGGGACGGGAAAGAAAGGAAGGGGAAACTTAGCAGAAATGCCACCTAACCAGATGCTAAAGTGAAGGAGCTCTGCCTTTCAGCTTAGCATGGCCTGGTGGTGGCTGTCTGGGAAGCTGAGGCAGGAGGATGACAAGATGAAGGCCTGCCTGGTAACTGCGAAAGGGAGGAAGAGAAGAAGGAAGCAGGAAGAGAGAGCCATACTGGACCTGCCTTAAGCATCTGAGACCTCAAAGCCCACCCCCATGGGGACACACTTTGTCCACCAAGGCCACACCTCCATATAGTGCCACTCTTTGGTGACAAGCATTCAAACATAGGAGTCTACAGGGGCCGTTCCTATTCAAACCACCACAGGTGGTGAGTTCGTGGCCAGTCTGGACAATATAGTGAGATTCCAACTCAAAATTGTTTAAATTTTATTTATTTATTTATTTATTTATTTATTTATTTATTTATTTGAGATAAGGTCTCACTTTGTAGCCCTAGCTAGTTTAAAGGTCACTATGTAGACCTCAAACTCACAAGAGATTCCCCTGCCTCTGCTTCCTGAGTGCTGGGATTAAAAGTATGTGCCACCATGCCTGCCCTTAAATTTGATTTTTAATTGAAAAATAATTACATATGGAAACAGTATGACATCTTGATCTATACTATGGAATGAGTAAATTAAGATGACGAACATGTCCAGGACCACACACTTATCTTTTCAATGTTATAGTGTGAGCATTCAAAGTCTATTCTCTTAGAAGTTTAGCTAGACAACAGATCACAAAGATTAACTGAAACTTGTTATCTCTTAGCCAATAGCTCCTAACCTGCCCTTTCCTGCGGAATTTCCCCCAACAATAAGCTGATTCAGGCTAGGCTCATTAATAGATGATAAAAATTATTAAGCAGGGAGGGACGAGTACCGAGATAAAAGGTTGGTCCCAGCATGCATTGCAGAATGACTGGCTTAACAGTCATTGCTTTTTTTCACATTTCTGAAAGCCAGAAGTCTAAGATCAGACACCAGCAAACCCAGAGTCAGATGAGGCCTGTTTCCTGATTAGGCCCTTTTCTCTTCTTATCCTCAGGAGCTGGGGCGGGAGCAGAGATGAGTAAGCTCCCTTGTGTCTCTTAGGAAGACACTAACCCTATTCACCAGGCTCCTGCCCTCCTGATTGTCTCATGCCATCACTTTTGAGGATTTAACTTCTGGTGGGGGGCACAGCAGCATTCAGATCACAGGACAATACATCACTTACAGATTGCTCTTCCCCTGGGGGTGGGGGGGGGGATCTGTCTTTGACAAGACCATACACTTGTAACCTTAATAAGTAATCAGGTATTCTCAGTAGTGAGGACCCCCGTCCCTCCAGACAGGAAAGCTTCCCCAAGCCTTTCAATAGAAATTTCAACCACAGTCTGTGGTCTGGTCAAAACTGGTTAGTCAGATCTAGTGTCAAAGAGATGAAAGAGAGACATCTAAATGGGGAGACATGCTGAATAGCAGCCAAGACTCTTAGGAAGGAAGGAAGGAAGGAAGGTAGGAAGGAAGGAAGGAAGGAAGCCATGAAAACATAAAAGGGGAAGGGTCCTGACAAGATGACTTGGTGTGTGCAAGAGGCATGATCACCCATTAGATTGAACCATAGGAAGTTAGTGGTTTGATTTTTCATTTTTGTTTTTGTCCTCCCTCTTCCTCCTCCTCCTCCTCCTCCTCCTCCTCCTCCTCTTCTTCTTTGTCTTCATCATCATCTTCTCCTTCTCCTCTTCTTCCTCCTCCTCTTCCTCTTCCTCTTCCTCCTCCTCCTTCTTCAACATTTCAGGCTTGGTATATTTAACAGTCTAAGATAGAGACCTGAGTAGCAGAAAGGGCCATAGATTCCTAGGCTCCTTCCCCCACCTCCCCTAAGCACATGCGGCCTACGGCTCACAGCCTTGGTGACTGGGCTAAGCAAGGCCTTCCAGATGCTGCCTTGCTGGGGACAGTATACTTGACTGCACTGTCAATGCCCTCCCCCTACCTCCCCAGCCTGGTCCTGGCTCTGAAGAGAGATCCAGTTTCAAGGGTTGCTCATCTTTCTCTCCCTGGAAACCCCTTGCTAGGCCTGATGTGACTCGGGGCTCTTTTCATATAGGACTGCACTATGCCTACCTCTAAAGCTGACTAAAGGTAGAGAAGCCCAAGTCTTTAGGGAGATGTGTTTAATTGGCTAGGAGTGTCAGCCATCTGATGCGGGTGTTGGGAACTGAACCCGGTCCTTCACAGGAGCAGGGAGCCACTGGGCCTGCCAGAGGAGCACAGAATTAGGAGTCGGAGGCCTAGTAATTGCATGCTGCATCTATGACCTTGGCTGTGGCAACCATCTCTATGAGCCCTTCATCTCCCTCACTGCACCAAGTGTGCATGAAACCAAGCATAGACACTCAGAATCCAGATGCTCCAGCCTGCAGCTCACGCCTGACGTCTACTTGAGATGACCAGAAGAGAGGAAAGCAGGTAGGCTCTGCCTTTTTACTGCCCTCCTTAGAGTCAGAAGTAAGACAGGTTTTAGGTTCCCCCACTTTGACAACTTCAGTTAGCGAGGACTTAGTATTAATACTTCCTAGTGTCATAGCCACTGTTCTGTTGCTGTGAGGAGACACCCCGACCAAGGCAACTCTTATCAAAGAAAGCATTTGATTGGGGGCCGTGAGTACAGTTTCCGAGGCTTAGTCCATTATCGTCATGCCAGGGAGCGTGGTGACATGCACGGGAGCGTGGTGACATGCACGGGAGCGTGGTGACATGCACGGTGCTGGTCAGTAACTGAGAGCCACATCCTGATCCTCAGGCCAAGAGAGACCTCCCAAGCCCACCCCCAGTGACACAATTCCTTAACAAGGCCACGCCCCCTAATCCTTCTAATCCTATCCAAGAGTTCCAAGACCTGGTGATGAAGCATTCAAATCTATGAGCCCATGAGGGCCGTTCTCACTCAAACCACCGCCCCGAGCGATGACTGCCCTATGTCTACCTCTAACGCTGACTCAAGGTAGAGAAGCCCAAGTCTTTAGGGATTTACTGCCTTGTAGGGGCCACAAATCCCAAGAGACCCATTAAATTGAACCATAGGAAGTTACCAATGTGCAAGCACTTTGATCTACAAAAGGTAGTTTCCTATGCTTCGGCCTAAATAATTAGCGTTGATTGTTGGAAATCAAGGATTGTATAGTTAGTGCTGTGGGATGGTGGGGTTGGCAAACATTGGGTAAGCTGCCACTTGCTCGGCCAGCTTGCCTTCTCTCAGTACAGATTTTGGCCCTGGGGGTGGTTCACATTTTGGCCATGTCTTTGTCCAAACTTCCACTGAAATCCTTACGTTAACCTTCTTGGAAATGTCTAAACCAGCTGCCTATGGAGAGAATAAATTGCCATCCGTCATCCCAAGACTGTCCCTATGTCCCTACTACCTGCCTTGACACTACTTGAGGATGGAAGAAACTTCAAGGAAACAGAAACAAACTGCTCTTCTCCCTTGCAGAGAGAAGAGCACAAACTCACAGAGGCCCCAGATTAGCCTAGAACTCACAGCTATCCTCCTGCCTCAGCATCTCACGTGCTAGGATTATAGATGTGTGTCACTGTGCCTAAGTAGCTTTTTTTTGTACTAGAAAATGAAGCTGGAGCCTCAGCAAGCATGCTACCACTGAGCTGTACATCCTCTGCCCACCTTTTAGTATGAGGCAGGGTCTCAGTAAGTTGACCAAATTGTCCTTGAGTTTAGTCTGTAGCCCAGAGATTGAACCTAGTGCCTCAGCAAGCATGCTATTTACCCTGCCCGTCTTTTCCTCTGAGATGGGGGGGGGGGGGTCTCAGTACCTTAACCAAGTTGTCCTGTAGCCCAGGCTGGCTTTGAACTTTCAACCCTCCTGACTAAGCCTAAAAAGTAGCTGGGATCACAGGCCTGTGTCGCCAGACCTCTCTCAACTGAAAATAATTCTTGGGGGAGGCTGTTGCCAGACAGGCTCTGAGGGAGTAGAAAGGACGGGTAGGGTAGGAGCAGGGTGCAGGGAGGCAGGGCATAGCTAGAGGAAGGTCTGTGAGGCTGCATCCCAACTACAGACACTGAGAGCTGGAGAGGTGGGTGTTTCAGCAGGTGAGGGAGGCTGTCTACGCCCACCTGCTGGCACATCTCCAGCCTTGTCTGAGCCAGCAGCTGTCACAGGCAGGATGACATCTGGCCTCAACAGCACTGCTGTCTACCTGCTCCCCTGGTGCTGGGGACCATTAGGATGGTTTTGATGTTTCCACCCTTGCTGTCTGTACTACAGCCTTCTTTGTGGGGGAGCACTCGGAGGACATCTGTCGGGGATGTGAGGACAGACACAGCTGGCATCCACAGTTCCAGAAGCTGTCTGACCTTGTACAGGGAGGTGGGTCAACTGGCTTGGGGCTAGGAAGCAGCTTGGTTTGTTGAGCCAGAGCCTGTGACACGGATGGAGTTAAGGAAACAGTCTCCTTTGTCAAAGGAGAAAAAGGAACCCAGAGGCTTACCCAAGGGCGCCTGACTCATTTGAGGCAAAGCTAGGGTCAAAACCCAGTTCTTTCCCTTCCAAGTCTGCTCAGCCCCCACATCATCATCATCATCAGTGTGTGACACTGTTCAACACTGGACCTCCTGGTCCCAGAATCGCTCCTCATATAACAGAGAGAATTATTCCCGTACGTTGGAGGAGGATGTGCTGCACCACCAGGTCATGTGCTAGGAGCTCTTTGAACGAAGGATGCTAGCAACCATGAAGCTGCTGTGCTATTGATAGTCAGGGTCATTAGCACTAAGGAAAATGCAGAGCAGTGCTCTTGGGAGTACCACCCTCATCCGCACAGCTGCTAATGGAGCCAGGCTCTCTCCTTCGCAGCTCCGAATATAGTGGGGGCCTTGAGCTGGAAGAGTCAGGACCATTTTGAGGGGAAGCAGAAGTCATGGCAGAGCATGAGTGGGCCCTTCCTTATCTGCCTACGTGTCCCAGGGCCTGCCTTTTCCTTGGCACGGACTCCCTGAAACAAGAGCAGAGAGGAAGCTATGCATCTTTACTTCTCCCAGGGCAGCTGATAAAGCCAGATTAGCCTGTGACCTCTGATTTGGGGATCTAAGAGCCAACAAGCAGGGTCACTATAACATGACAGCGTATGCTGGTTTTGTGGGTGGAACTAATCTGTCGCTCATTTGCTTCTGCACTTATTCATTCATTGAACAAACAGGAAGTGAGTGCAAACCATATACCAGCCACTACGTGGGGAGTGGGAAAAGGGTATTCAGGTGACAGAGAGGACCCCGAGTGCTGACGTGAAGCTCAGAGAAGCTTTTTCTGAGCCAGGAACCTGCAGAAAGCCCTGACTGTGACAGTGTTCCAGGGAATTCACCTTTGTTTCTATAGAAGGGACTTCTAGAAGGTAAGGAACCTCTGAGCTGGGAGGGATGTGAAGACACCATTGCTGGCAGCCCATGCCTTTAGGGCAAAGCGCTTGCTTCTGCCCCCTGATCGAAGAAGCAGCACTGGAGCAAGGGATTGTGCTAAAACTGGGTGTCTGTCCAGTCTGATGGATGCAGTCCTCTGGTGGCATCTCAGCCTCCCCTGATTTCACATGCCAGTGTACAACCAGAGCCTCCTGCTTAGATGGAGGCAAAGATGCCACATCCCCGGGATACCCAGACAGGATCCAAGTGGTACCTAGGAATAAAACAATAAACGTACAGGAAACCCTCTGTTTCTTCTCTCGCCCTTCCTACGCACTTCAGCCCCTCCGCCCTGCCTTGCAGAGGTGGCAGCCTCAGCCTCAGATGGCACACACTGGACACAAGTTTACTGAGCCTCTAGAAAACATATGCGCTGCCTTCCCTTGTGTGGCGTTGCGATGGCCAAGTTAGGTATAGCGAAGAACATTGTGCAAATGGGAAAGTGCTGGGTGTCTGTGAGGCTTGCTGTACTCACTCCTCCCTCTCCATTTCACCCCCTTCTCTCCACTGCCCAGCTCTCTGTCTTGCAGGCTCCTCTCGTCCCCCACCCTCCTACCCCCCGCCCCCAGCGTCTTTCTTGTGCTGCTGTCATTGTGTCCTCTCCCCTTGCCTAGACATAGGCTAATGCAACATGTGTTGCATCTTAAATAACAGCACAATAATCCAAACTTATTAATTGTGTGTTCAGTATCTAACCTGGAACATCTCACGCAACACTTCCCACCTTACAAAGAGATCAACGGCAGAGTCTCCGCTTTACAGTTTAATGAAGATATTTCTAAAAACGAACTGGCTGAGAAGCGACCTTAGTCTGACGTACTCAGGGGCTTCCTCTTTCTATGTCTGAGTGACTGAGTAGTTGACAAGAGCATGGAGGAACGTGACAGCATCTATTGAATGTCAACTAAGCACCAGCTGCTTTCAAATTATGTCACAACAGCCACCTTCTGAGACAGGTATAGGATTTGACTTCCAGCATCTGGTTGTGGGAACAGAAGCCCACTCAAAAGAGCAGGGGGGAAGAGGATAGATGGGGCTTTTTATTGAAAGGTTATGGGGAAATGTTGCAGGACTTGGGTGTGGCAGGGTAGCCCTGGCGGAGCTGGGCCTTCTCCCTGGACCTTGGAGTATTCCTTTCGCAGAGGCTCCCTCCTCCCCCTCCCGTGTTCACCTGCACAAAGCTTAAGCAGCAGGCTCAACCCAGATCTCTATATAAATTAGCTCAGGCTCTCGGTCCAAATGCCAAAAGATGCTGGTTCCAGCTGAGCTCTGATGTCCTCCCATCATCTGTGGCCTTCTGGAAGGTGTGGAGCCCTGTCGGGCATGGCTACCCAGTCCTGTCTTATCCAGAGGCCATCTGGCTGGTTAACGTTGGGACTGATCGTCAGCCCAGGCCTGTCTGACATACACCCTGTGCCCTTCCTACCCAGGGCTGCCTGTTGAATGATGTCATTGGAGTCTTGATTCTTTTGGAGTGTTTCTGTTTTCTTTCCCTAGGCTCTCGGATACTGGGGATTGAGCCCAGGGTCTTGCCCACAGTAGGCAGGTGCTACAGGCCACTGAGGCACATCCTCAGCCCTGACTCCCCCGGAGTGTATGTTCCATTAGAACAAAGATCTTAGCCATTTTTGTTCAGTGATGTCTTCCAACATGTGGCAAGAACTCAGTAAAAGACTGCAACAGGGCTGCGGTGTAGCTCTGACAGGAGAGATGCATAGGCTTTGTCTACCTACCACACAACAATAAAAAAAAAATATATATATATATATATATATAGGTGGTGGGAAATCCTGTATAGCTTTCATTTGGGAACCTTTTGACCTCTGAATTCCTCAAGATCAGAAGAAATGGGTTTATTTTCTAAACCTTGGAGATGGCTCCTGAAATTGGGGGAGCAGTCCTGTGGAATGCCTAAGTTTTATGGGGAAACATTAGGAACCATGTTTTACTATGGGGAGTAAGTGTGCCTTAGACCACTGTTTCCTGTTTGATGCCTCTGATCTAGGATGCCAGCTGTATGTGGAAAACGAGAGAAGGGAGATTTCCCCTAACACTGAAAAATCCATTTACCGGAACTAGGAATAGGTTAGAGAGGTCCTATGTGGAGGGGGAAAGAATGCTAATTTCCACTGGGTTTTCAGCCCAGAATTGGCCAAATCCTTTATTCCCCTTTAATGATTTTCTCTACGACAGTTTCCTGTGTCCCAGATCACCCAGGCTGTATTGATCCCAGCAAATGATTTCTGCATGAGAGCACAGGTTTAAGGAGTCAGGTGGAACTGGGTTCACGTTTGTCTGGCCGGTTCTGTGACTGTGTGCAAATCAATGAGTGGCCCATAGTAGGTGCACAACAGATGTTAGCTTTCCATCTTCTATTGCAGCGGTCCTCAACCTTCCTAACGCTGCGACCCTTTGATGCAGTCCCTCGTGCTGTGGTGGCCACCAACCATAAAATTATTTTCATTGCTGTGTTATAACTAATTTTGCTACTATTATAAATCATAATGTAAATATCTGATATGCAGAAATATCTGATACACGGCCCCTGAGTAAGGTCGAGGACCGCTGTTGCATCCCTGTATCCCTCCCTTCTCCAACTACCCAGGCATCTGTCATCGTCCACTCTCTCCCACTAACTAAGCCGTTCCCCGACCTGCAGCTCTCCAGCAAAGCTCTTCTCGGAGTAGTCCAGGAGCTCTGCTATTTCCATGTCATAGCTTCGCTTCTTGAGGCCAGAACTAGGATTTTTCTTGATGCTTGAGCAGCGGGGATCCTGGCAAGATAAGGCAGAGCTGAAGGTGAGGCAGTTCAGCCATTTCGTTGTTTGTTCTTGCCCTGAATTCCTCTTGCTGGAAAAAAAAAAGAGAGAGAGACGATGCTGGGAAAACTCTTGTCTGCAGAGGGAGTCAGGCTGGGTGACCCAAGGGAACCATCACTATTTGGTCACCCAGGTCAACTGCCAGCTGCAACTGGAATGGAGCAGACCACTGGATAAGCAGGCGGGAGAGTCCAGGCTGGACTCTCCTTTGCTTTCTCTACTGTACACTCACAGAGATTTCAGCTGGGATGCGTCGGCTGCTGGGTCAAGGCAATGAATGCATGAGCCACTTTTGCTTTCCTTGCCCTGGAAGGGGCTTGGCATGGAGTTCATCTTGCTCTTACTTCCTGTGGATTGGTCCAGGGATCTGGGCTCTGGGTGGAGGAGAGTCTACAGTCCTCTCTCAGTCCATGAGGGTAGCATCTGGCGCTGGGACATGCTTTCAGAGGGAGTGAGTCGCAGATGCGGGTGGGAATCTTGGCTGAGAGTTCAGGTGCTACTGCAGTGTAGTTGCCGGGGTACAGCATTCCCAGCAAGCCCACTAGCTAGCCTGTGCACTACTTAAAAGGAGGAGTGATGGTTTAGTCATCTCTGTGTAGCCAGTATTAACTGCAGCACAGACATTGCCTCAGTGTGTGCCACTGTGTGATCAGTGGAGGATGGATGGATGGATGGATGGATGGATGGATGAACAAATAAAGCTGTTCTTTAAAATCAAGTCAAGACCATAGTAAATTTACCCATTTCCTTTCCAGAGTCAGCATCCGTGCTCAGTAGCTCATCGCCCATGCCAATTAATTACTCTAGATAGGGTAGTCTAGAGTAATGCTGCTTAAACTTTTTCTAATTATGACCCCTTTTGACCAAGAAATCTTCACAGGAGACCAAGTATATATAAGTATATACAATAAGTATACAAATCAAACATTTACCGGTAATAAATGATAAATAAAGTTATTTTAAAAACAACTCTTTGGTTGATATACATATAATTTTACCATATATGAAAAGCAAAAGCAATTTTGCATGCTAATCAGACATGCCTGCTTTTTTAAAATTTTTTTTTATTTTTTGCCTGTTTATTTTTAGACAAAGAATTAAATACTGGCTGCTGATTTGACACCAGAGAACATAAAACATCTTCAATGGTTTTCAGAATTGACTAATATTTTGATTTTATAATTGTCAATTCTGAGACTGCTGCTCTTATAAATACCAAGTACAGCCGGGCGTGGTGGCGCACTTGGGAGGCAGAGGCAGGCGGATCGCTGTTAGTTCGAGGCCAGCCTGGTCTACAAAGTGAGTCTAGGACAGCCAAGGCTACAAAGAGAAGCCTTGTCTTGAAAAACCAAAAATAAATAAATAAATAATGCAAAGTACAAAATGGCAGAAGCATATTTACAGGCATTTCAGAAATTGTTGTAGATTCTTCTTGAGCACAAGAAAAATTCGACTTAACTATTTTTTTAACACTTAATAATGTGTGTGTTTTGAACCTGTTCTGAAGACATGGCAGAGGGTGGGGTGTTGGTTGGGAGAGGCTCTTGCCACAACATGAGCATGGCAACTTGAGGCAGTCTCTCTCTTTTCCCTCCATGTGTGATCAAACTCAGGCTATCAATCAGGCTTGGCAGCAAGTGCCCTTACATGCTGAGCTATCTCATTGGCCCACACAGTGTTGCTTTGTTTTGTTTTGTTTTGTTTTGTTTTGTTTTGTTTTCTTCATAAGTGGAACTCACGTCAGCAAGTCAAACAGAAATTTTAAAAATCAAAATCCTGTGAGATTGAGGCCAGCCCGTTCTAGTATCAGAACAGCCAGAGCTTCATCGTAGAGAGACCCTGTCTCAAAGCAAAGTAAAAGAAAACATTCAGTTTGATTTTGTTTTGTTTTTCAGACAGAGAGTCTCTCTGTACTGAGATGGTCTACCTGGCTGTCCTGGCACTCACTCTGTAGACTACGGCAGCCTAGAAATCAGATCTACCTGCCTCTGCCTCTGCTTCTGCCTCTCCTGGGATTGAAGGTGTGAAGGTGTGAGGGCCACCATGCCCTAGCTAAAATGAAACACTAACTCGATACATACTGAAATGTTAAAAAAAAAAAAATCTTTATCCTCTGTAATTAAATCATTATGCTTGTATAAGAGGGAGACACTTAGTATGCATACTAAAAACATGGTCATACGGTAGCTAGGGATCTGAGCCCAGCCAGGTGCTTCAGACTTCAGACGATGATCCCTGGCCGTTTCACAGTGGGACAGCACACAGGGGGCAGAGTGCCTGTGCTCTGTCGTAAGAACCAAGGCTGCAGTGAAGTCCCACCATAGGGCACAGGCAAGCGCCTGGCCAGAACCCCCTTAAAAGTTCACCTGACTTTGGAGTCATTCTGAGCCATTACATGCTCAGAAATCACCTCCTGTTGCCAGATTTTTTTCAAGATCCCAGTGCATGGCCCCGTGTGGATCAACAGATCAACTAGGAAGCTTGGCTCTAGGTGGGGGTGCTGATTTGAGATCAGACACTGGGAGAGCAGGCTTCGAGTGGTCTGAGTTGCTTCTGGCCTCTGGAACTCACCAAAACATCCCAGTTCTCTGTGTGTCCTTGGCTAAAATAAAGTTTGGGCTGAATATACTTCAGGGACATTTCATCTCTCAAATTTTCTGCTTCCTCCTACCCGAGCAACCCTGCAGGTTAATTATAGTTGGTTACCAAAATTTTAAAGTAAGAAGATTTCACAGAGAAACAAATTCCTTGCTTTCCCACCACCACCAAAACCAGAAGCCCAGATGATACCCAGCCTACCTTTTTCCCCATGGCAACGGTCAGCAGGAGCTAAGTATCTCTAGTCCTGTTCTGATGGCCATGAAGCTTCTCCCAGCTGTGTCTGCTCTCCTGTTGCTGAAGGCTCTGCCGGCTTCTCTCTGTTTTGTTTTCTGCTTGGGCTCAGCCAGCCACTTGGACGTGCAGACTTAAAACGGGGGTGTGGGGGGGGGGGTAGGGGGGTGAGGGGGATAACTCCTTGAAGAGTGGACACAAGGGGACATGGAATAGGGTGACTGCCTGGGAACCTGCTCTTGCTCCCTCAGCAGCTTCCGATGACAGTGCCTGGGGGTGTCTTCATGTGGACTTAGTAACTGGGATGTGAAAGCGAAAACACAAACCATGGCTGATCAATGCCCCAAGAGATGTTACTTTGGGTGTCCTTCCCCCAGTATTATGAAAACTCTTAGGGGAGTTTATTTGCTTGCTTGTTTGCTTGTTTTGAAGCAGAGTCTTATTCTCTTGTCCACCCTGACCTGGGACTCACAGTGTAAGCCGCACTTGGCTTGAACTCCTGCCTCCAATCCCACGCACTGGGATTTTAGGTGTGGCCCCACCGTGGCTGGCAGAGGCCTTGTTAGAGCACACTTCACTTTTCAGTGTCTCACCTTCTTCAGACCCACGCTAGGAGTCTGAGAGTTCCCAAACCACGTGTCCCCTGCTCCCCTTAGGTGGTCACCCTCCGAGGTCCATGGTGTGTGTGTGTGTGTGTGTGTGTGTGTGTGTGTGTGTGTGTGTGTGTGTGTGTATGCGCGCGCGCTCCTCAGGAGAAGTGAAGTCCTGGTGATAATCCAGCTCAGCCCCGCCCCTCCTTCCCACCTGTTTCTGTCAACAGCTGCTTTTCAGAAGCCTTCGGGCTGGCCCCTTCCATACCCTAAACCTCCAAAGTCCCTTGTCTAATTTGGGGCTAACTTCAGACTCAGTTTGAGCTGCAGCTACTTCTCACTACGCCCCTTTGCCCCTTCATCATCCTGCTGGGGCCCCAGGCATCGCAGTATCTCTCTAACCCCACCGGGATAACCCAGCAGGCCGCCCTCTCTTACGCTGCCTGAGGCCTCTTCTCTGGTACCTGGTGCTTTGTATGTGCTCCTGCTCTGGTTTTCTCCTGTGGCCTTGATTTGGCTTGGGGGTTTTGCTTGTTTTGTTTGAGACCTGGTCTCTGTATAACCCAAGATGGGATGGACCGGGACTCTCCATCCTCCTGCCTCAGCCTCCAGTGTTCTGAGGTTCCAGGTGCTGTGGAGAGTTGCTGTTATTTTTAATTAATTAATTAATTGGTTTTTTTTTTTAAAGACAGGGGTTTCTCTGTGTAGCCTTGGCTGTCCTGGACTCACTTTGTAGACCAGCCTGGCCTAGAACTCACAGCGATCCACCTGCCTCTGCCTATTTTTAAGCTTATTGCTCGAAAGTTTGAGCAGTTATTCTGTGGTTTGATCTAGCTGGTTTTGTGGGTTCGGTTTGGGCTTTTGCTGTTGGTTTTTTGTTTGTTTTTTGTTTTCTTTTCTTCAAAAAAAATCATCTTGAGCTGGAGAGCAGCTCAGTGGCAGAGTGAATATTCAGCCCCATTTTCCATCTCCTGCACCGTAAGAGAAAATGCCATCTCTGTTTTCTTTCATGAGCCTTGTGTTTGTCTCAGTCGTTGCTCCGTTGACACCCTTTCCCTCTCCTATTTTTCTCCTTTCATATGACCATTTACACATCTAAACCACGGTTTGTGATTGTTCTTGCTCTGGTCACTGGCAGAGACACCTTTTGAAGAGGAAAAGGGCTTTTGTTGGCTTCTTTTAATGTAAATGGTGTTATCTTTAGTAAAGCCTCACATCCCAGGGGAGCATCAAGCCAAAATCTTATTTCTAAGGATGTTTACTTCCTCTCTAAGAATAATAGCAATATATATGTACCTAACCTTTGTTGGGAGGCTACTCTCACCCACCAAGACAGATGCTAAGTGCCATGGCCACTTCTCCTCTGTAAGGACGGTGTCATGCTCATCCTCCCTTTCAAAGAGACACCAAGGCAATCAGATAAAGTCGTACTTTATCCAAGTTCCTCTGAATACCAAGTGACGGCTGTGGAATTCAAATCAATGTCTCAAGGACTCCATAGTTCAGTTCTGTTGTGCTTCTACTCAAAATTATTCTAGATGGTTTGGAAAATTAGATAGAGGGAAACAAACCTAAAAAGACTTATAATAAATTCAAATATATAGCTATTAATACTTTTATTACATATATAATACATATATATTATATTTATATTTGTATATTTCTTTACTCTTTTAAATGTATGTGCAGAGAGCAGCAGAGGCAGGCAGGCAGGCAGGCAGGCAGGCAGACAGACAGACAGACAGGAGACACTCTTACTCTATTGCCCAGGCCATCTTTTGACTCCTGGGCTCACATAGTTCTCCTTGAGTAGAATTAGCAGCCTCCTGCATACCTGAGACTGCACTGTGCACCCAGGTTAGCATATATATTTAAAAAACAATTTTGGAACATGTTCCGTACTGAGCTATTGGCTTAAGTTTTTCCCTACTTGGTAAATATAGTGAGTATTGGTCCTACATCATAAGGAACCAGTTACATGTTCCAACAGGAGCAAATAGAAGGGGAAGATCAATATAATTCTACAGAAGGAAATAAGGAGGCTGAGCCCCCCAGCCTGTTCCTTGAGAGCTGTGATCTGGAGCCAGCCCGGCAGGGTGTGGAGTCTGAGCTGTGATGACAGGTCAGAGAGGCAAGAAGGCTTGGGAGTCTTAGACAGCCCTTGGGGAAATTTCCTCCTCTGCACGTCTGGATCCCACATGAAGGTGTGAGATGAGCAGACCAACTTGTGTTTGAAGTGGGAGTTAGAAATGCAAAGTGGCTCAGCTCCAGGCCAGGCATGCTGGCAGAAGAGCATCCTAAATAAAGCCCCCTATAAACTCACTAATGCCCATGACTGACCCCTCCTGCGGGGCTGAGCCCTCACCATGGCTCCTGGCTGGTGAGAACTGTGAGGTTTTCCTGTCCTTGTTCTGCTACAGCGTTCATGGGTAAAGACAAAACTATGTATATTCTCTCTGCAGCTATATTTTTAAAGAAAAGAAACGTTAAAATATCATCCAAGAATAGAGCAGGGACAGAGCAAAAAGAGTTAGGGCGAGCAAGGGGACTGTCTACACCAAAAGGGTGATGAGCAAATGTGTGACCAGAAACAAACTCAGAGTGTATATGGTGGGGACAGAGAGGCCACCTGACACCTTAGAGCAGTTCAGATGGTGCTGAATCCGTCTGGACGCCAGCCTGTTGGAGGTTGTACCAACTGGTTTCCATAAATTCAAGAATGATGAAGAAGCCAGGCGCGGTGGCGCATGCCTTTAATCCCAGCACTCAGGGAGGCAGAGGTGGGCAGATTGATGTGAGTTCAAGGCCAACCTGGTCTACAAAGTGGGTCTGGGACAGCCAGGCCTACACAGAGAAACCCTGTCTCGGGAAAAGAAAACAAGAAGAGTGATGCAGAGTCCCCGTGGCCTCCATGGCAGATGCAGGCCACCCAAAGAATGCTAGCACGTGTTCAGCTCAGGGCCACAAGCTGGACGTCTTGGGTTCATTCACAAGCTGTGTGACTCTGGGTAAAATCTGGACCGTAATCTGTCCCTGCCAGTAGAGAGGTTTCACTCTTTCGCCTTCCTCCTTCCTGGGCATCTTTGGAAGATGGAGAAGAAAACGGAAGGAAGTGTTTGGGGTTTCCATAACTACAGAAGAGTTGTTCTTACTACACGAATTCACCCAGTACCTCCTGCAGCAGCGCCCAGAGAGGATGAGCCGTGCCGCTTAGCTCTAAATTCTGCCTTCTGTCTTTTTCTAAAGTCTCAGACGATATAATTCTGACTACCTTACAGGGCTGTCGCAGAAACACGTAAGACACGAACGAAGCGCCTTGCACACCACCATTAGGATGCTCGCGGGCATGCAGGGTGTTCCTTTGAAGGTTGGGGTGAGGAAGCCCGGCCAGTGAGTGTCCTGGGCTCCCTTATTCCAATCCCAGAGGCTTGGATGGTATTTCTCCAGCCGCTACAGATTAAATTGAGCAGAGTGGGCCGCCTTTATGCTGTAGATAAGACAGAGAGTCTCAACCAGTGAAATGGCCTACTCAGAGTGGGGGAAACCAGGGAACCCTGGGGGGACAGCAGAGAACCTGGGGACTGAATTCCCTCGTGGCTGGGCCACTAGCTAGAGTAAGGCACTTAACCTCTGAGCCCCATTTGTCATCTGCTTCTAACCACAAAGAATTATTATGATAATCTGGAGTATGCAATCTAAATTGATGTCCTCTGGGAAGTTAAAAATATCATGATTTGCAGGCAGATTAAAAAAAAAATCAGACTGTAAAACTTGAGGTCACAGAAACTGGTGACCGCCGATAATAGAAAAGGCAGGTCAGTCTCCACTCTGCGATTACAGGCTCACCACTTAACTCAAGGGGTGCTGTCCAGTTTGCCTGGCCATCTCTGCTGCTGAGAGGGAGACTCTGGGGCCTCTTCCACCCAGTGCTGTCTTCCAAGCTCACAGTCCAGAACCAACTCTATGCATTTCACATCAGGCATCCCTTGATTTACCAGCGTTGATTAAGAATACGTGTCTTTCAACGAGTGGAGCTGTGTTCCCAGGGGTCTTGGGGCCTGCACTGGGGCCCTCCAGAGAAAAACCTTGTTAAAGCCATGGCCATCACCTGTTTTCTGTTTAAGGTTTGGTAAGGTAAGGTGAAGGGCGGGGTGGGGCCTCCCTGAGTTTGGTGGGAAAGGCTAGAGAGGGGGTGGGCGTGGAGAGGGTGGGGCCTGGGCCTCTAGGTTGGCTGCGCTATTGTGAGTCACAGGTCTCCTTCTTGAGCAATCGCTGCTGCCAGGGTGGAGCTAGTCGCGTTATTTTGGGTTTCTGGGCTGAGCCAGGCCTCAAGGGCTTAGGCCTGTATTTCCCCCAGCTGCTCACCATCTTCTGCAGTGTTGGGAGCCAGCTGCGCTGGGCGCCTGCAGGCGGAGGGCAGGGAGCGGCAGGTCCAGACACTGAGTTCCCGCCCAGGGCAAGGGCAGCAGCGAGGTCCTCATAGGACAAGTCCCCTTGCACCAGTCACTGCGCCCCGTCCTCTGGAGCCCACAGCTACCTCTGCTGCCTGGGTGGGGTTCATTAGAACCCAGCAGCCTGGCCTGGAAGGGCTATGGGTTCTGCCCTGTGCTGTTTTATTGTGGCTCCCTGGGGAGATACACACTCATGCCTGAGGGGACAACTGAGCCTCTTTCCATTGTGAAATGTAATGACTCTCCAGTCCCCACCCAAGCGGGGAGACCAGGCCTCCGCAATTTGCTGGCCCCTTTGCTTTAATGCCTCTAACTCAGTAATGGAGAACTTCTTCTCTGCTCGCTTTGACTGTGCCTTCTCCCAACCACATCACCCGCTAGTGAGAGTTTCATTCACTGATAAAAGGCTCCTGTGTTCAAAGCAACGTGTTGACATTAGGAGTTAGGTGTCTGAGGGCCTTGCCACCACTGGAGGCTTTGACCATGCATCTGGAAAATCCCCCCCTCTTCCCTCCCCCTCTTTTATTTAGAACACACCCTCACCCTCTTACCCCCTTCCTCCAAGCCCACTTCCCCCAACCCCCTTCCCCCCACCTCACATGCATACTCTCAAGAGGCTTAAGGTTAGGTACCTTACCTAATGATCACAAACGAACCCTTGACTTTACAGTCTTCCTGAGTACTCCTGTGTCTTCTGGTCTACGCTGCATTTGCCTGATTGCCAAGGAGCTTGAGCCGTAGACATAATTCAGACCAGACTCCCAGAAAAGGCAGATTATCAGAGTTAGCAAGGTTACTGAAAGAATGACGAAGAGACAGACAACCCAGCTGGCCAGGCAGATAAGAACCAAATAGAATAAAGGGTGTTCATATTTATTATTGTTGTTAGAACAGGAGACAAGGTTTCTCTGTGTAGCCCTGGCTGTCTTGGAACTCACTCTGTAGAGAAGGTTGACGCACACCTATAATCCCAGCATTTGGGAAGCAGAAGCAGGGGGATCTCTGTGAGTTTGAGGCCAGCCTGGTCTACAAAGCAAGCCCAGGACAGCCCAGGCTACACAGAAAAACCCTGTCTTTAAAAAAAAAAAAAAAAAAAATATATATATATATATATATACATACATACATACATATACACACACACACACACACACACAGAGAGAGAGAGAGAGAGAGAGAGAGAGAGAGAAAGAGAGAGAGAGAGAGTTAGTTAGTTAGTTAGTTAGTTAGAGAATAGAGCCAAATAGACCTTTTGTAAAAAGGTCCAGAAGGCAAGCATTTTAGATCTTATGGCCATATGGTATCTTCATAACTACCGGTTGTGCAGTTATGGTATGAAAACAGTCATGGGCAATATTTGAATGGTAGTTGTGGCTTTGCGTCAATAAAACTTTGTTTACAAAAACAGGCAGCCCTCTCACCTTGGCCTATATGTTATAATTTGCCAACACCTAGAAAAGATCCTGTTTGAAGACACAATGCTCAAAAATTGATGAAATTCAACCGTGTGTGTGTGTGTGTGTGTGTGTGTGTGTGTGTGTGTGTATTATATATACATGGTTTTTGTTTGTTTGTTTTGGTGGTTTTGCTTTTTGAGACAGGGTCTCTCTCTCTCTCTACATAGCCTTGGCTGTCCTAGAACTCACTATGTAGACCAAGTTAGCCTCTAACTCACAGAGATCTGCCTGTCTGGAGTGCTGGGATTAAGGGCATGTGCCACCATGTCCAGCCGACAGCTGTTTTCTTAAAAATTAGAAAATAATTGTGGACATAGAATTCTATTATCAGTAAAGACCTTTTTGTGAGTGTGGGTAAAGTACAGCCCTTTGGAGACAGATGAAAACAGAGGTTTCTACCGTAAGACTCCCCTCAAATACAGACACTGAAGAAACTTCTAGAGGACATAGTTCAAGAAGAAAATTTACCTAAGGAAAAGACCTAAAATTCCAGAAGAGCTGATAAGCTCAGAACTAAATCTACACCTTGATGGAAAAAACAATAAAGATAACTGTGTCTAATCTGTCAGGATAAAGAATGAAGTTGTAATTATTGACCCAATAGCTATGGCAATGTAAGTGGGAACGTGAGTCACTGCGGCGTAAGTGTTGGGAGATCCTGGTGTAATTCAGAAAGAAATTGAAGATGATATCAGATACAGGTTAAGGTTTTTAGGTGAGAGCTGGAGAGATGGCTCAGCAGGTAAACACTTGCCAAGCAAGCTTGACAGTTAAGATAGTTCAGTCCCCAGGAAGGTAAAAGAATAGAACTGACTTCCCAGAAGCCGCCCCCCAACCTCCACATACATACCCCCCACACACACAACACTAATATAAAATCTTTGTAAATGCTTTTTAAAGTCTCTAGATGAAAACCATATCTTCCAAACTAGTAAAGGGAAAGAAAACACAAATGGAGACTGTAAACGTTGCAGTTTAAAAAAGAAAAAAGAAAAAAGAAAATTAAAGCCTGGAGCTGGGGAGATGGCGCAGCAGTTAGAAGCACTTGCTGCTCTTGTTCCCCGTACTCACATTGTAGCGCACAGTCATCTGCAACTCCAGTTTCACAGGGTCCCATGTCAGTGTCTGTCCTCTACAGGCACTGTGCTCACGCGATGCACAGACACGCCCACAGGCAAAGCAGGTACACTCGTACAATAAAATATGCTAAGGCTTGGATCCAAAAGCAAAACAGCTATTGCCACTTCCGGGGTAGCTGATGTGTTAGCCACTTTAATCAGTAATAGTCATACTTTTGTGTAATATATGTAATGGTGCAGGAGGCACGAGACACGAGAGCTTCCAAATCAAAGCTTGGAAGTTGGGTAGGGACTCATACTGATTTTTAGAAGGAATCAAGTGGGCATGAGTATATTCCTGCCTAAAGGTTTGCAAACAGGCACTCTGGAAAAGACTATGATCAGAAGTCAGTCAGCTGGTCAGTCGGCAGGTCGGTTTCTCTCCTGCTGAGGAACTTAACGGTTGTAAGCAAAGTACTTTTCTGCAGAAACAAGGCATGTTTCTCCTGTGTTCCTCATGTTACATGGCCACTGGGTGGTGGATGTTGGTGGGGGAACTTGTGTAAAATCAGAGCTTGGATTCCAATCCAGGCCACTAGAATTCAGCAAAAGCTCCTTTTCTTCTACCAATGTGGGACATAGTTTTTCTTGCCTTCTGACTTGTGAAGCAGGCCCCTACTGGCTCCAGACCCAGCAAATGAAATGGTCTAAACAGTCCAACCATAGCGTTGAGGACATGAGTTCAAGAGTAAAGTCTATGTTTAGCATGCTCGAGGCCCTGGGTTTGATTCCCAGCACCACTAAACAATAACACCAACTTAGCTCCCCCCTCACCCCATTGGTGTATGTGTGTGTGTGTTCATACTTGTGTGTGTATGCACATGTGTGTGGATGTTCATATGTGTGTGTCTTTCATGCCTAAACTTAGGTGACAGACTTTTTTTTTTCTTTCTTTTTTAAAAAACTAATTTATTTCTTTTATGTGCATTGGTGTTTCGTCTGCGTGTATGTCTGTGTGAGGGTGTCAGATCTTAGAGTTAGAGACAATTGTGAGCTGCCATGTGGTTGCTGGGAATTGAACCTCAGGTCCTCTGGAAAAGCAGTCAGTGCTCTTAACCGATGAGCCATCTCTCCAGCCCAGGTGCCAGCGTCTTTAACTGCACCCACCAAGGTCAAACAGGTGGTGATGATGGCTGTGGAGTTTGGGCCACCTGTACACAAACAGCCCATGTCCTTGACCGCTGCACATCGCTTTGAAGGGATTGGTGCCTTGGAAATGGTCTCTATGCCTGGAAAGTGTCTCAGAAGGCAAGACTGTTGGGGGTGGGGTGGGGATGTAGCTTAAATCAACCTCTGATAAGGATTCTGACTCTGCTTCTTTCTGTGTGAAATTGAGGTGGTAGGCACCCTCTCTCTCCCAAGGCTGTTGGGGATCCAGTGAGGTGATATAGGAGGTGCTTAGGGACCCTCTGCCTTGCGACAGGAAAGCCTCCTTTGTCCTTACTCAAGTCAATCTGTGTACGCTGAGGAGGTGGTGGGGTGACTTTGGAAGTGAGAGTAGATGACACCTGCCTTTCTCCTCCTGCTCCTTCAGAGGACAATTGGTCGCCCTATTGTCCAGCATCCTCGCTGCCCTTCCACCGCCTCCCACCTTTGTATTGAGAAAGCCCCGTCTGTTTCCCCACCTCCAAGGCTGGGTCACCCAGCCTCATCAGGTCACTTGTCTGCTATTCATAGCTTACCAGGCCCTCCTTAGGTCTCCCAGGCCTAAGCACATCAGAGATCACTGTCTATGGTGACTGTCCTTTGCAGCTCTGGTTTTTTATCTCTCTAACCATGGTGGGCCCAAGCCCTGAACTAAGATCAGCACTACCTACACACACGTGCACACATGCACACATACACGCACGCGAGCGCACACACAAACACACACATTCAGACACACACACATGTGCGTGCTCGTGCAACATGCCTTCAACAGCACTGCCCTTGTATTTGCTTTCTATTCTTAAGGGGTGTGTGTGTGTGTGTGTGTGTGTGTGTGTGTGTGTGTGTGTGTGTTGTGTGTGTTAAAATACATTAAGGATGAAATGTACCTTTTTCACTGGCATTAAGTCCAGCCACACTGTTGTAAAGCCATCGCCACCATCCATCCCCAGAATTTTTCATCCTCTCACAATGCCCGCACCTCCCACTCACCCTGGCCCTCGGTCACCAGCACTTTCCTTCCTGTCTCTATTCCAGGTCCTTCATATGAATAGAACCCACAGTATTTGTCCTTCTGTGTCTGGCTTGTTTCACTTAGCATCACGCCTTTGAGATGCTATACTGCAGTGTGTCAGGGTTTCCTTCCTCAAATAACTGACTGACAGTTCCACTGTACGAGTGTGCAGTGTAGCATGCTCACCCACTCCTCAGCAACCGGGGTCTCCTTTGCTGAGTCTCTGGGCATAGCAGTCTGCAGTAACTCAGAAGCAGGAAACCAGGGGCCTGCTCTTGCAGAGTATGAGGGCAGGTATAAAACCTTCTAGGCTTCACCTTCCAGAGATTGGTTTTTCTTTTTTTTTTTTTTTTTTTTCTTTTTTTTTGTGTTTGTTTTTTGTTTTCTAGACAGGTCTTACTATGTAGCTCTGGCTGTCCTGGAACTCCCTATGTAGACCAGGCTGGCCTTGAACTCGCACAGTCCACCTGCCTCTGCCTCCCAAGTGCTGGGATTAAATGTGAGGTTCACTACACTGGCTCCAGATATCTCTTTCCATCAAAGTGGATGACATCGTATAGGCAGGCCCAGGACAGCTACTTAGGGACTTACCTAAGAGGATTACCTGGGGTCTCAACCTCGCTTTAGCCCGCCTATCCCAGGGACTGTGCTTTCTGGGGATCATGTTTTCTAGTGTGTACAGGGTCCACAAGCAGCCTTTTCTCTTTACTTTTAAAAATGCCGGGGGTGGGGGGGCGCTGTTTGTTTTTACTTTCTCCCCAGTACTTCTCCTTGTCTGTCTTTCTGTCATATCAGGGCTTCACGTTGGTCTCAGTGCCTCCCGAATTCCTGTGTGTACACTGTACTGTAGTCGCGGGCTCTCTTTGTTCGGTATGCCCTGGCTCCTTCTTCCAGACTTCTCCAGACTCCGAGCTCCCTCAGGAAGAGAACCCTCTCACTTCCTTGCCGCCTCTTCCTCCGCAGCCCTCCCTTTTATGTCCCCTCAATGCGCCCGTAGCTTAAGAGCTTCTCTCTAGACCCTTAAGGTGCCTGTAGCCAATGACAACAATGACACACACAGACATCACATATACACAGTCACCTCTGGGAGGAACTTGTAATAATCCTTGGATAGGAATCCCCTAGTGCCAGCGAGACTGTCTGAAATAATCCTCTCCATGTGTGCCACTGTCCTTTTCTCATTCTGCCCCTTCCTCTCCACTCTCTCGTGTATGTATATCTGTGGGAGGCAGTGTTCCTAGGACTGGCCGTAGAACCAGAGCCTCACACAGGCTAAACAAGTGCTCTGGCCCTGAGCTCTATGCCTAGTCCTCTTTGTCTGAGATGGGATCTTATGTAGCCGAGAGTGGCCTTGAACCCTGGATCCTCCTCCAAGCACTGAGGTTACAGGCTTGACCGGCTTTTCTATTTATCTTGAGACAGGCTCTCACTAGGTGTGACCAGGGATATTTTGGTGGCTCTTCACCAGTGAGCCCCATGTGTTATGAAAAATCTGACCATCCTTAAAAGAGTCTCACAAAGACCAGATGGCAGAATGCTTTTAAACCTGGGAAGCGGTACTTCAGGATGAGCTCCTGCAGCATTTTTTTAAATCAACTTTTTTTCTTTTCTTTTTAAAAAATTTATTTTTTGTTTTTGTTTTTGTTTTTTTTCCAAGACAGGATTTCTCTGTACAGCCTTGGCTGTCCTGGACTCGCTTTGTAGACCAGGCTGGCCTTGAATTCACAGAGATCTGCCTGCCTCTGCCTCCAGCAAGTGCTGGGATTGCAGGCGTGCACCACCATGCCTGGCTTTTGCCTGCATGTATCTATGTGAGGGTGTCAGATCCCCTTGAACTGGAGTCACAGACAGTTGTGAGCTGCCATGCGGATGCTGGGAATTGAACTTGGGTCCTCTGGAAGAGCAGCCAGTGTGCTCTTAACCACTGAGCCATCTCTCCAGCCCCAACTGTGAGCATTTTTCTCTGCCTCTTCCTTCTTTCTGACACCACTTTACAAATGGCCAGCAGATTCCTCAGACACTTGCGAAAGCTAGAGATTTGGGAGAAGTCAAAACAGGGAACACCAGTGTCTCCCTGGTATGCAGAGCCCAGGATCGGATCCAGCATGGAGAGCCTGGCAGCAAGGTGGCCAGAGGAGCTGCTAGCCTCTGGCAGAGGGATAGGCAGTTACTTCTATTGTCCAATATAGTCTTCCTCCTGTGGTCCTTCTTCATCCAATGGCCACGGCTCTATCCCCAAAGGAAGCAACCCTTTATAGCATCCCCACTTCTATATAGTGAATTACTTGGTTGTTTGTTATTGTTTTGAGACTGGGTCTGTATAGCCCAGGCTAGCCTCTAAATCTTGACCTCCCTGCCTCAGGCAAGATTCAGGAAAGACAGATTGGGAAAAGGGGTCCTGCATCTGAGCTATGGAGGCAGCAGCACGGCTAGGAGTGGGTGGCTCTGGTCGCCTCTGCAGAGCTGTAGGTGGCTTTGGAACCAGAGGCTTATGTGCCTGGCTACTTTGGCATCCTAAGCTCTGCTTCTGGTATATCCCTGGCCTGACTGGACTTCCTGTTGCTTTTCTTCTTCACATATTGCTCGAGGTCTTGTCCAGAGGGTGTTCCAGGCAAGAGTCAAGGATAATTAGTTCTATTAGATTTCTTTGCAAAGATTTTAGAAAGATGAATATAACCCATGATACAAGACTCATCTCCCTCCCCCCCCCCCCGCCACAAAAAAGTGTAGATTTTGTGTCCCACTCACATCCTTATTTGGCATTTTTGTGCAAGGCATGCCCCACACAACTGTAGGCAGCAGCCTGGAAAAAGGAGAAAGGTCCCCTTTGCTGAGGTATAGGGCTGAGCCCATAAGGGGTGGGGGGGGGGGGTGGGGCAGGCTGTGAATGAGCGCTCCCATATGAAGCCTGATTGCCACAAGTAGTATGGCCCCAGGGATGTTGGATACACGTGAGTGAAGAGGTAAATAAAGGAAGACAGTGCTAGCCTTCACCCCGCCTCTGTCTCTACCCTGCTGTCCTTTCTAGACTGTGCAACATGTGTGCCCAATGCCTAGGCCCCGTGTTTGGCTCACAGTTTGTGTAAAGCCATGAGGCTCATATTAGTTTCCCCAAAGTTCTCTACGGAGCTGGGATTTGGGGATTCTGTGAGTTGTGTGATGTTGTAGCTCAGTGGTTCATAAGTTCCTAGTGCTGAGATCCCTTCAATATAATTCTTCATGTTGCGGTAACCCCCAAACACAAAATTATTTTCATTGCTACTTCATAACTGTAGTTTTGTTACTGTTATGAATTGTAATTTAAGTATCTGGTATGTAGATGGGTTTAGGTGACCCCTGTGAAAGGGTCATTCAACACCCAAAGAGGTCACAACCCACAGGTTGAGAACCACTGTTACAATTGGTGGACAAGCAGGGGTCTGTTCCCAGAAAAAGCCAGGAACTTATTGGTGCATTTGTCAGTGATAGGATTGTGATTTATTGACCTCTTGACTATGGTCAGCTGATGAAAGCCCCCCTGTTTTGAGAAAGTCACAGGACACGGTGGAACTTAGTCTTCTGTGGTACCCGAGCCTCTGTTTCTAAAAGATGGCAGAACCCACAGCAACTCCATCTTTTGTCGCCTCTCCAGGAGGAGGCAAGCTGACATGAGCTGTGTTGCTCTCTGCCAAATGGAAGATCACAGAAAGAACAGTTTCCTGTGGCTTAAAAGGGACTTCCTTGGCTAAGTGGCCACGTTCTGCTGACAGCTCCTGCTGAGAGGACATGGTAGCAGGCTGGCCCTTGGCACTGTGCCACTCATCCTGTCCTTTTGGATTGAGAGTCCAAAGGCGAAGCGACCAGGAGACTTGGGAAGGCAGTGTATCAAGGCCATGGAGGCGTGGAACGGCCAAGACCATCTTAGCTGGGACAACTGCGCCTTCACACACACTTGGGGGCTGTGGGCCTCACCTGTGCTCTCCAGGCCCAGGCTCTCCTGAGGTGCTCAGCCTCAGCTCTGTGCTCTCTAGGCTTGGGTGAGAAGTGCTCATCTTCCTAGGCGTCCTTAGGTGGTCTCACCCCATAGGGCCTTATCCTACAAGGACCTCCTCCTTGCTCGAGGGAGGATTGGGGCAGTCGGGGCTACACAGATTTTGTTCTGTAACCTTCTCCTCAGTTTGCACACACCCTCTTTTCTTGAAACTATTCCCATAGGAAGAAAAGGGCAGTTCCCCTCCTACCCCTCTTTTGGGCCAAATCTCTTATTTGTCCTCCCGGAAACCATAGCAACCTGGCCCCAGAGGCCACTTGTACCATCTTAGAAGCTAGTATTTGAGACCTCTGAGTGCCCTAGCCATTTTTCCTTTTCCCAAAAGGCTGTGAAGCCTCTGATTTTTCAGATCTGCTAAAAGGAGAAAGTTTCCAAAAGCGCATCAAACAATCCCCAGCAGCCGTTAGACACTCCTTCTCCTGGGTGGGTTCCTAATGGGAGCAGAATTCTCCATGGGGTCAGGAATGTGGCTACAGGCAGTGTTCGATGGAAGTCTGGAAGCCATCTCTGCCATGTGGCTCATGCCCGTTTTTTTGGGGGGGTGGGGATGCTCTTGTTACAGTTCCTTGGATACTCCAGAGCCCGTGTTAGAGATGCTTACACCAGCTTGCACTGGCTCGTCTTCTCCTTGACATGTTTGTCTTTCTTGCTGCAGGGCTACCTTTTAAAGCTCCAAGTTGGGGATACAGCTAAGCTGTGATGATTAAGGAGGAGCCCAGTGGGAGAATTCCACAGCCTTAGACGGCAAAGTTTTTCCTAGCCTGCTGCCCGCATGCCCTGGGTCTGCCCCTGCTACCTCCCCACCCCCCCCCACCCTCCCCCCAGGAGAATCCTCTGGGCCTAGCTGGGGAAGGTGGGAGGGAGAAGAGAGGTGGCTCCTCAGCTTCTCTTTGGGCCAGCTACTCACAGGGATGGGGAGGCACAAGCTTTCCCGACACCTAAAGGGGGTTGTTCCCTGGTGATGGAGATCTTACTTGTGGGGAAAGCTCTCTCCGGCAAACCCCAGCCCCGAGCAAATGTGCCGCAGCTCCTGTGAGAAGCCTATGGGAGTTTTAGAAGTTTGGCTGCTCCCTTAGGGAGGGTGATACTCCCCTTCCTCGAGAAGGTGGAGAAGGCCTCTGCCCCCAGGCAGTGGATATCTCATCCTCCGTTTCTGTTCCTCACTCAAAGTCCATAGGGACAGCAGAGCTATCCTTGTAGTGTGCAGCAGCTTCCCATCCTCTCTGCTTCCTTAGGAACCTTGAAAGCACTTAGCTTGGCGTGTGTCCTCCATCCTTCCCGTGTCTCAGCCCCTTCCGCCACGAGCCTATTCCCTACTTCAAGGTTGGCCGTGCACATTTGGGTTCTAATTCATTGGGGGTTCTTGTATCTCTCCTCTTCCTCTTTCCATTAGTGGCAACTTTTAGATATGAAAAAATAAGATATGAAATATGTGCCACACAACATATGATATGAAGAGGTTTATTATATGAGCATGGGAGGGGGAGTGCAGGGAAGAGAGGGGGAGTGCCCCAGAGAGAGAGAGAGAGACAGAGACAGAGGGAGAGAGAAAGAGAGAAACAAAAGTAAGAGGCAGGTAGGTGAGTTTGGCCTTTTATATAGTCCTGGGCAGGGGGATGCCCAATGACAGGTAGTCAGTGACATCACAGGTTGCTAGGCAGACCGGGGAAGCATCCTAACAGCAACAGCTTGCTTCTGCTCCAAGGAGTCAGATGCCACAGGACTAGCTGATCAGGCCAGGCAGGCTCTGATGGATTTGGGAGAATGCAGAGGAGCCATAAGAGTCCCATCCTCTGGGACTCCAATGCTGGCACGATGTTGGTGCCAGTGATGGGGGCTCTGTGGCGTCTAGTTGCTTCTTGGCATATCCCTGTGGCTTTGACAGCCTGTGTGGACTGGGATGGGGGGTGATGGGGTTCACAGATTATCCAGGTCAGGCGATTTAAGCTCAGCACAGTTAGACTGTCCTAGCAGATGTCTAGAGAGAGAGCATGGGAGAGGCTAGGATGGGTGGTGCTAGGCCCAGATCTGAGAGTAGACTCCATGCCTTAGGATGATGTAGAGAGGAAATTGTGTAGGAATAGTGATGCTAGACATCCCCCCCGCCATGGTGCCTGAGCACCTGGTACTTCTGACATATAGAACAATCCATAAAACATCTCCCTCGCCTCTTCCCACTCTCACCGCTACACACAGTCCTCCCAGGTTCCTCTTGGAGATGTCACAGGGCTTTAGGGGACAGTGGATGTGGTGGATGTGATGGCTTAGTGTAGAATGAGTTCGTTCCCTTCTCCCCTCACCAGAGCGTGGGTGAATCCTGTGCTGATGGCCCCCACGTCTCCCACCCCCAAATCCCAGAGACCGAGGGAAAGGTGCCTCCGATGCATTCAGTCTGCCAAGGTCAGGACCTTTGAAAGGGGAGATGGGCCAGTGCGGAAGGCACAATGTTGGGGCCCACAAGGACGATTCTCTCTCTCTCTCTCTCTCTCTCTCTCTCTCTCTCTCTCTCTCTCTCTCTCTCTCTCTTTCTCTCCCCCCCCCCCTCTCTCACACACACACACTCCCAGGACTTGACTACTGTTCCTCACCTTGGAGATGATATTTTACAGGTTCACTTCTATTCATTAATTCCACATGGCCGCGGCTGGGATACAGAGGCAGCACCACCCTTCTGCTCACTTGGAAAGAAAATACACACTCTGTCTGCCGAGAGACCCGTCAACAGTGACCAGCTGTGGCTGAGTCACCTCTTTGCCTGCCCTTTGCCTCTTTCAGCAGGGAGCTCTGTGTCCATCACCACTTTTGGCACAGGTGTTCTTTACAGTACTCGATTCTGGAAGCTTGTGCCACCCTCAGGTTCTGAGACAGGTCGATGTCGGCGTCTGTTTTGTTTTATAAGTTCCTGAGCAGTGTCCACCCGCCTCAGGCCCAGGAGACACGCGCTGGTACTCTAGAGTGTGAGAGGTCGTGGTTGCTACCTCCTAACCAGCTTGTGCTCAGCTATGGGGGGGGGCAATACCCACCCACCGCCTGCTTTGCACCCTTCCCTCATTCCCTCCCCTCACCCTCCTACCCTCCAGGAACTGGGAAGCTGACAACAGTTGCTTTGACAGGCTTATAAACTCTGTCTGCTCTGCTCTTTTGACCTCAAGGTGCTGCCAAGACTGATATGTGTCTGGAGTGGTGATTTTTGCCATGCCACTTTATCAGCCCACTGGGGCTGTCAGTTAGATTTTGACCTCTCCGGAGGCAGCAGAAGGGGGCGCCCCTTGGGCGGCGGGGGGGGGGGGGTTGGCATCCTCCCCCTACTCTTCCTTCCCTCTCTTTTCCTTGCTGGGGTTATTTTCTGTAGCCTTTCCCAGCTGTGGTGGTGGCATGCAAAGGGCTTTCGGTCAGTTATCTTTCAATACAGAGGGAGCTAACAGTCTAGGAACTTGGACTCTCAAAACCTTCCTCATTTTGTTTCCATCTAGTTAATACTTAGCAGTGTAGGCTTCTTCCTTACTAATTAAAAGTCAACCAATCAGAAAGGAGCTGGAAGAAGGTAGGGGGAGGGCATGGTATGATCCTGAAATCAATCAAAGTCAATTTCTCTCCCTACCCCCCTTCTCCCCTCCTTTTTTTTCTTTGTGGTACTGGGGATTGAGCATGGGGTCTATCTAACCTTGAGCTGTTTCTCCAACCAGCAGCGTCTTTTACAGTCTAACCAGTGGCCGCTTGAAGATGAATCTCATCTCCAGCATTAAATGACTACAGAATGCTCAGCAAAGTCAGGAGACACTTTCAGCATAGATCCATCCCTCCCTCCTTCCCTCCCTTCCTCCCTCCCTCCCTCCCTCCCTCTCTATGCACATACATAGATGCAGATGCTTACACCATAACTAGTGATCTCTCTTGCTCCTCTTGAGATGCCTGTAGTCCATGGCCCATTGCTTTTCTCTTTCTTCTGGTTTTTTTTTCTTCTTTCCTTCTCTCCCCCCCCCCCAAGACAGGGTTTCTCTGTGTAGCCTTGGCTGTCCTGGAACCCACTTTGTAGACAAGGCTACCCTCAAACTCGGAGCTGCCTGCCTCTGCCTCCTGAGTGCTGGGATTAAAAGCTTGCACCACCACTGCCTAGCATTCTTTCTTTCATTGGTTCATTCTTTCTCATTATTTATTTTACTTTGGGGTGGAAAGTGGACAAGGCAGAGAGGCATAGTTCTTAGAAAGGTAGTTTAGAGGACCTGATTTCTGGTCACTCCCTGTCCCTGCCAAAAAAAACCAAAAAAAACCAAAAAAACCCCAGAAAACAAAAACAAAAACTTCGCATGCTCTGTGGCCTGGAGACCCACGTGTCTAAGCAGAAATTAAACTTGTTTTTAATCCTCCTGTAGCATGTGAGCTTAAATACCTACTCAGTAGTATGGCTGGGGTCCTCATCACCTCTGCTAACAGATGTGTTACATAGGGATACACACACACACACACACACACTCACACACCACTGGAGATGACAAGTAAAGGAACATGCGTCCCTTCAGAGCCACCCAAAGAGTTTGTTTCCTGCAAACCTCCAGCCACATGTGGCCTAATTCCACGACAGATGACCCTGTGGCCCATGTGAGGGTGTGGTAGCTTTGAGGCTCTCCTCCCCTTTCACTGGAGGGATCGTGGTGTCCCCATCCTAGTGACAGGATATGGGAGAGTAAGGAATGCCAGTGACCAGACAGCAAAGACAAAGCGGCTTTGTCTTTTTCAGTGGTAGAAGTTTATAGAGAGGTGACCGGAACCTGGAGCTGCCTCTTCTCCCTGCTGAGCTGGGGCTTCAGTTCCCAAGTGGTAGGGCAAGCTCTCACTTGGGTGTCCCTGCCTCCTGCCCACCCCCCCCCCAAAAAAGCTCAAGGCACAAGCTTTGTTTTCTAACTCTATTCTTTTTGTTCCTGAGAAAGTTGTGGTTCCCTCCCCTCCCCTCTTTTTTTTTTTTTAAACTGTCGTTCTAGGGGGTTGGGAAAGGAAAACTTTCAAAGTAAAATAATAAAAAACATACCACTCTGCCATTTCAGGCACATAAATAGCTTCACCGTAGCCAGGCTACACACTCTCTTTGCCATAGCAACCTAAAACGAGTGTTTATAACAGCCTGTCAGCCAGCCTGGAAAACAGCAGCTGCTGCCCCCACCAGCACACTGAGGCCCTTGGCCTGGGAGCAATGGGCAAGCTGTCCGGGAGGTGTCATGGAGACAGTGGGCCTGGCCCTTAGGCAAGGGCCCTGGGCAGGGTGGGGGTGAAGTAGAGGGTAGAGAGAGTGTGTAGGGGGGTGCTCCCACCCACCCCTCCTTTCCTGTAGAGACAGAAAGCAGGAGTGACGGAGGTTCCGGCTCTACCTGAGCCCAAGTTCCTAAATAAACCCAGGCTCCTGCTGTAGCCTATAAAAAGAGGCAGTGCTCCTCGGAAAGCTCACGGGTCCCAGAAATGAAGAGAAGGGACACCATCATTCAAGGAGCACTGGCAGGGGGAGAGGACAAGATCTGAGAGGTGGCATGGCCTTGCCTTCGCCTGTCAGCCTGGTAGCTGGGTAATATTCTGACTGCCTCAGGCTTTCAAAGCCTTCGCTGCTGGTTCACATGGGTGGGTGGTAAGAAACAGAAAACCATCTCAAATGATGCCCTGACCGACAGCTTCGCTATCCAGCTGTTAGAAATATCCATTCCTAGGCTGGCAGTGGTTGTGGTGCACGCCTATAGTCCTAGCACTTGAGAGGCAGAGGCAGGCATATCGGTGAGTTCGAGGCCAGCCTGGGCTACAAAGCAGGTTCTAGGGTAGCCAGGGCTACACAGAAAAGCCCTGTCTGGAGAAAAGGCGGCAGCAGTGGAGGGGGGGGCAGGAGGATGGATGGATAGATATGGGCGATAGATAGACAAACAGACACAGACAGACAGATCAACCAACTGACAGACAGATATAGGGATGGATGGATACGTACGTACGTACATACGTACGTACATACATACATACATACATACATACATACATTCCCAGGCTGGCTTTAGACCTGATCTGGAAGCTGGTGGAGGGCCAGCTCCCAGGAGTCCTGGTGTTCCTCCTGTATCCAAAGCTGCTTTCCTTTCCTCGCTTCTGACTCCTCTACACATCCTCCTTTTCCTTTCCCTCGTCTTTTCTTTCCTTCTCTTTTTTTTAAAGTAGAGTCTTACCATGTAGCCAGACATTCATGGTAATCCTCCTGCTTCATCCTCTCAAGTACTGAGATGACAGGTGTGTGTCACCGCACCCAGTTTTGTTGTGTTGTTGCGTTGTTGTTGTTGTTGTTGTTGTTGTTGTTGTTGTTGTTGTTGTTCTTCTTCTTCTTCTTCTTCTTCTTCTTCTTCTTCTTGCTTTCTTTTCAGCAAACTCATCTCATTCCTTTGCCTGTGCCTTCCAGGAACTAGTTGGGATGAGAGACATCCAGGAAGGCCAGGGCATCGAGAGCTCTTTTCTCTGTATAGTGGGACTCATGGGGTTGAAAGAGGTAAATGGATGGCCTCTATGTGATCCCCAAATGAGTGTCTACATCTCTTGGCAACATTGTTTTACTGTCTTTCCTGTGGAGACCCTAGGCAGAGGGCAGCTGCCCAGGCACCCCTTTGTGGTAGATTATACAAGGTGTCACCTAAGAGCAAGCAGGTCCATACTCCCACAGCTGAGAGAAATGTCCTGCTCATGGGGAGAATCTGATGAAATTGATGTTTCCAAAAATAGTTCCCAGAGCCAATCCAGCTGCTAAAAAGCCCCTTTGTTCCCTTGGGGCCAAAGTGTGGAAAAACCAAAGCAGCCCCAAGAAGGGCAATCCGTGTCATCCAAGAGCATGTGTATACTGAATGCTTGAATGTCACTGCCCTTAAGCACTGACTGCGGCCCAGAAGCTTCCTGTTCTAGTTCCGAGGAGTGAGAAGCAAATACTCCAACTGACCATCTCCCCGGGCATTACTCATGATCAGGGGGCAAGGAGGCTGCCCTCTCCCCAGATGCTACACCTCCTAGATGGTACTGTCCCTCCCACCCAAAATCCACTCTCAACCTCCCTAACCAATGGAAAGATACGGTTACTTTTCTTCCCTCTGCATATCCTAACACACACACACACACACACACACACACACACACACACACACACACACACACACACACACACCGCCATCCAATCCCAGGGATGGAGATGACCTGGGTCAGTGTATTCCAGAAGATTTGGAACAGGGTACCTTCCCATGGCTCTGGGTCCCAGGACATTGCCTTTTCATGCTCTGATAATATCAGTGCTATTATAAGATGGAGCTGGGAGTAGAGTTGGCTGTGACATTGCCCTGGAAGGAAGGCTCATTCCTGCTCCCACCAATATGCCCATGCCACAGAGTACCTGCTGTCATCTACTGTGCATCCTAAAGTCTCTGGAACAGGCTGGGTCCAAGCAGGCCAGTCAGGAGCAGGCCATCAGCCACACATCAACTCGCAGTATCTCCACGGGCGACCTTCTTCCTGCCTTCCACAGACCCGGCAAGGTTTGCTGTCACCGTTACAGCATGCCCAGACAACACAGCCATTCCACAATGGAAAGGCCTTTCCTTATGTTGTATTTTCTTTGTCTGTTTTTGGACAGGTGGTGTTTTTTGATACACAGTCTCATTCTATAACCCATCCTGGCCTCAAACAGTGATCCTCCTGCCTCAGTCTCCCAAGTGCTAGGAATTACAGATGTAATCCACCATCCTTTTGATGGCATAGATGTGGCCACCTGCTGTAGCCAGGTTCTTATGCCGACTTTGAGTCAGTCTCACGGTGTAGCTCTTGATGGCCTAGACCTTGGAGATAAGTGGATTCATTTACGGATTCATGACTCACTTGTAACATCAGTCTGTGTCAGGCCCCTTTCTGCTCAAAGCTTTCCCCAGTCCCTGGTTCTCTTCTCTGCCCGTGGGCCACATTTTCAGGTGCTAAGGTATCTTTTTACACGCACTGTGTCCCTTAAAATGGATAGGTTGGCTTTGGATGCGTGTCTTCTAACTCTTGTAAATTTATGCAGCTGTTGAACTCTTTGTAAAGGCCCCTTCCACCGATCGTGGTGGTTTTATATCCCCAGGTATTGTGTGTTTGATCAATCACTGAGTGTTTGCCAGGGGACTTCCAACCGGCTGTCACAACAGAGAACATGGCAGGGAAGTCGCTGCGCGTGCCCTCTTCAGGTCCTGTGTGAGGCTTAGTTTACTGCCTCCGGGGTGTGCTTTATACTTAGTTTGACTTAGAAATACCTAGTGGCTTTGCAGAGGATGTTGGATTATGGACCTCTGAGGTCACACTTTGTCCAGGTAATTACCGTAATGCTCACACTGCATTCCTTTCTTTCTCTTGTATCTCAGGTTGGCCTTGAACCCCTCATCCTCCTTCCTCCGCCTCCTGAGTGCTGGCTGGGGTGGGACCAGAGGCACACACTGCCACATCTAACCAGGGAGCAGTCATCTCCCTCAGGACTGGCCCACTACAACCCAGGTCTACGAGCTAGCAGAGCACAGCATCGGGTTCCTGGGTCTGGCCACAGAGTGCCATCCTGTAGTCCGTGCCCCTCTCCTCTCTTGGCTTCCTGTCCTAAGTGTAGCTGCTGGGCAGTGATGACACCACCTACACGTCACTGGCACTCTGGTGAAGCCATGCGTTTTGTCTCCAGCCTCCTTCCCATGTGTGTCTGAGAGAGGGCATGTGCTCATGTCAGTCTGCCTGGGAGCTGAACAAAGGGCCAGCTCAGGACAGTTCAGATGTGGCCGCCTGCTGTAACCAGGTTCTTATTCCGGCTTTGAGTCAGTTTCGCTGTGTAGCTTTTGATTACCTAGAGCTTTGTGTAGCCTCAACCAGCCTTGAACGCTCCACCCTCCTGCCTCTGGCCCGAAAACTAGGAGAACTGTATGGCCAGGCTCTTGCCAACTTTCTTCCTTTACCTTTAAAAACAAACAAAACTTTAAGAGTTACCTTTATTTATTTGTATTGAGGAGTGTGTGTGTGTGTGTGTATGTGTGTGTGTGTGTACATGTGTGCCAAAGCATGTGCGTGGAGGTCAGAGGACAACTTGTAGAATTCCATCTTCTCTCTCTCTTTCCACAATGTGTGTCCCAGAGATCAAATTCAGGCCATCTGCCTTGGCAGCAAGTACCTTTGTCCCCTGAGCTCTCTCGTTGACCCACTTTTTCCTTGTGTAGACAGGGTCTCATGCAGGCCAGGCAGACTGGAAATTTAGTATGTATTCTGGATTTGAACTCCTGATCTCCTGCCTCTCCCACACACTAGGATCGCGCAAGTTCACCACCACTCTGCCTCTGGTTTATATGGTGCTGGGGATGGAACCCAGGGACATGGTAGGCAAACAACCACTCTACCAGTTGAGCTGCAAACCCCAGGCCTCTCCACAGGGAGCAGCTCTTTGGGAAGTGTTGGAATGCCAGCGGGTGCAGACCTGAGAAGGACCTCCCAGTGCAGGTCACTGGAGGTCAAAAGACCAAGAGATGCCGAGGCACAAGACGTAGAGCACAGATATATCCACAGTCCTGGGCTCTTCTCGGGTGGGGACTGCAGTTTCTTAGAGCTGTGCCAGCGTAGGGCCCAGTTCGTCCTCCTTTGGGGTGGTGTCAGGGTGGTGATACGAAGTGGGCGAGAGAGGAAAATTTGGGCAATGTCTTCCCATGATGAGCTTTGAGTCTACTAACTACCTAGACACATCAGAAGGTGTTTCTCACACCTATCTCAAAGCCTTTTTGAGTCATGAGCAAGGGAGCAAGGTTTCTGTGGGCCTTTGCCATGTAGGGAATAAATCTATAGCTTTGTTTCCGTTTTCCTGTAGCTTCGGTCTTGTGTTTGAGGTAGAGTGGATTTGGATTCAGACTAGGGCGCAAACCCTGGCTCTCCCAAGCCACATTTGTCTGCTGTAAAATAAGCAGACAAACTGGTGAGCTTTTGGCGACACGGTATGTATGACAGTGATTGTAGCTACTGGGAACACAGCACCCAGGGCTTCTTAGCCACTGTGCTACGTGCTATGTAATATTTGCATTCCTATTACATCTACTTAGTGTCATTCTCATTTTCACATGAAGTGTCAAGTATAGCACCTAACACATTGAATGTAGTTTGTTTGTTTGTTTTTTAAAGCACTTTCCTCCTGGCCCACCTCTCTTCACTCCTGCCTGGTTCCTGAATCTAAGAAAAGTGAAGCCTCGTTTGGGACGAGGGGCACTCACCAGAGTGGATGACGGGTGACGGGTGCTGCCGGGGGCCCTCAGTAGCGGCTTTCAGATTTCACTTGGGTGCATCCCATAGACAGGACCAGCCTTCTTACCCACCCGGAGCGCCCTCCTCCATCAGCCTCACACTGTGCTTGGTAGTGCTTCCTGGAGTGTCCCCGAGTACTAACAACTCTCCCTCAAGCAAAAGCGCAGAGAAAGGGACAGAGAAGAGTAAGACATGAGCGTCTGCTCTCCCGAGCGGCCCCGGTAGGATGACCCATGTCAGGCCTAAGTCCAGGCCCGCCTACCCCCTTTCTCCATTTCCAAGCATGCTTTGTTGCCTGTGCCTCGTCGGGTTTCAGAGGCACCTGTGGCGTGGGAGGATCAGGGGACAGATTGCTTCCATATCTTCAAGACGACCTTCCCTGACACCCACATAGACGGTTACTCCTTTCCCTGATGGTCTGCAAAATGAACCCCTTCTTCAGTACCCCAGGAGAGCCCTTGGGAGGGAGGAGTTCCTTGGACAGAACTGAAGGAAAGACTGTCAGGCTGTTGTCGAGCTTTGGTGACCTAGGTCATAGGGGTTTTGTCCTTATTTGGGGTACTCGCTAATGAGCCTCATTATACATCGCTTCTCAGGAGGTGTGGGGTGGGGAGGCGTGCATCCCAGGTGTGTCAGGAAGCAGGACTTGGTGATCACATGAAGTCATGTGATTCTTGCCCCAGGAAGAAAGGCTGAGACTTCAGCCTTCTAGCCTACCATATTTTTTGGACCATAAGATGCACCCAGCTTTTTTGAGCAATAAAACAAGAAAAAAATATTCTGAACCAAATTAGTACTAGTATAATAAAATGTTTATTAAAATATGACAAGAGCCGGGCGTGGTGGCGCACGCCTTTAATCCCAGCACTCGGGAGGCAGAGGCAGGCGGATCGCTGTGAGTTCGAGGCCAGCCTGGTCTACAAAGCGAGTCCAGGACAACCAAGGCTACACAGAGAAACCCTGTCTCGAAAAACCAAAAAAAAAAAAATAAAATAAAATATGACAAAATACAGTAATATCAAACAGTGTTAACTCAACAGGAGGAAAGACTTAGAGACTCAAGCACTTCTCTAGGTTCCTCGGCTGCCACACTGAAGACATTGGTAAGTAACCTCTTTGTTGATGTCCCATGGACATCATCGGACCATAAGGCGCACCCTAATCCCCCACACACACTTTTGGTGGGCGGGGAGTGCATCTTATGGTCCAAAAAATACGGTATTACCCCCTGGGATGGAATAAGCTGGAGACAGGATCACGAACATACGTAGCCCAGAATACTTTCCTCCGAGTGACTGGCTAATCCTGACCTGACTGAGGTAGCTAACACCTCCCTGACTGGAGTACTAAAGGCTCGCTCGCTGCCTAATAAGGGTAGGAGCAAGCTCAGCAGCCACCAAGAGCTCACATTCTAGAAACCTCACGAATCCCTCAGTGCAGCAGGACTGTGGTGGATCCCGCTGAAACCTAAGGTCTTTGTCCTACGCTGCTCCTGAGACTGTACCAGTGGCTGGACAGCTGACCATTGGGGTATACATCTCTGCCTCTCCTGGAGCCGTTCCCGAGCATTCTGCCTTCTAATCGCCCTGCAGCTTCCATGGATTGCCTGTGTGAGAAGCCTTTCTCTCTCTCTCTCAAACCCGGGGACAGGACAGACTCTGGACTTACACTGCCCTCTCTCATTCTCCTCCGAAGACCCCAGACCATAAATGCTAGTGACTATTGCTAGTGGCTACAGCCCAGCTCATGGTATTGTAAAGGAAGCTACCTTAGAATTTTCTTTTCCTGGAGGGGTGGGGTCTCCCTGGGGAAGAAAAATGGGCATGTTCATGGAGCAATTGTCCTTGCTTAAAGGACAAGAAAACAAAAGTTCACTCCAATCAAGTGAGATTTCCTCCCATCGCCTGAACACTCTACGCTGAATACCGAGCATCCTTCCGGCACTCTGAAATGCTCGCTCATTAAGTGCAGAATCCCCTCCCTTTATTACTCCCTCAGCATGGCATATGAGGTAGGGCTGACTCTTCTCCCAGTTAAAGGTCCTTAGCAGGAGGAGCGACTTGCTGAAGGCGAACGGGAAAGCAGCCGGTGTGTTTCCCAATGTGCTGCTGGCCAGTGCATTCAGTTATAAAGATGTCAGCCAAATGTCTGGTAGATACAAGTTCTCTTCTAGGCAATGAAGAGCAAAATGAATGAAAGAATCCCTAGCTTCATGGAGTAAACACTGCAGTGGGCAGGGACAGAAAAAGTAAAAGGCTTCTGTGGAGAGTAGCGGCTCACATCTGTAATCCCAGCACTTGGGGGAAAAGAATCTGGGGGATCACAAATATACAGCCAGTCTGGGATATTCAGTGAGCCCCAGGCAAGCCTGGGCTTCATAGCAAAACTGTATTAGATGAAAAAAAAAAAAAAAAAAAAAGCACAGGCTGGAGAGATGGCTCAGCAGTTGTGAGCACTGGCTGCTCTTCTAGAGGACTCGAGTCGCGTACTATCCTCAGCATGCACACGGCAGCTCACACCTGTCTGTAACTCAAATTCCAGAGGATCTGACAGCCTCTTCTAGCCTCCTTGGGACATACGTGCAGGCAAAACACACATATACATAAAATAATAAAATTTTAAATTAAGAAAAGTAAAATCAGCCTGTGGGGTGGCGCACACTTTTAATGTGAGCACTCAGGAGACAGAGGCAGGTGGATCTCTGTGAGTTCGAGGCCAGCCTGGTCTACAGAGTGCGTTCCAGGACAGTCTAGGCTACACGAAGAAATCCTGTATTTAAAAAAAAAAAAAAGGTGGGGAGTGAATGGAAAAGGAAAGTCTGACTTTCAGCTTCATGTTCATCATCAGTCTTGGACATCCCCTTCAAAGGCTAAGGGTCAAAATGGGTCTCTTGCAGTAGTAGTCCTTCTCACTCCTTTCAGGCTTGAAGGACGAAACTAGAAGAAAGTTCTGTGACAGTTGGTGAAGGGGGAGATGCATTCCAGTATACCCACTGGAGCCCTGAGTAGAACAGAACCTTACACAAACTCATACATTCAAGATGTTTTCCTAAATGAAAGTACAGGGCCTTGCTTTAGCTCAAACTTGTATCACTCCCACCTCAGCCCCCCGAGTGCTGGGATTATAGGTGTATGCCACTGTACCTAGTGCTAAAGGTTAATTTTAGAGATTAGCACAGAAGCTGCGGGGAGAGAGCCCAGTTGGTAAAGTGCTTACCATGCAGGCATGGAAACCTGAGTTCAGTCCCCATCGCCCACGTAAAAAGCCAGGGTAATCCCAGCTCTGGGTAGGCAAAGACAGGGGGATTCTGGAGGTCACTAGCTAGCCAGCGTAGTCTAATTGGGGAGCTCTAGGTCAGTGAGTGATCCTGATCCAAAGTTTACCTCTGTCCTCTGAGCACATGTGTGTGTACACACACACACACACACACACACACACACACACACACACACACACACACACACACATGCGCGCACAAGAAATTAACAAAATTGGGCAATTACAGCAGCATTAGTTATGTGAATGGATGCCCCCTTCTTGTCCATCTTCAATTCTTCTTTCCTCAGGATTTGACTAGGAAGGGGTTGCTAGTGTTGGGCCTGCTCCTGCTCCAGTCTGAATGAGGGAGTTAGAGCCACTGCCTCAGGCTCTTCTCAGACCTTTCCTTCAGGATTCCCTGGTTGCTTAGCTTCTTGTAAGTCAGGATATTAGGAAGGTGGATGGTGCACACTGGCTGAGGGAGAGGTGTGACATCCTCCATCGCAGAGGGACCTGCCTGAAACAGGATTGCTTGGAGTCAGCAGGGGTTTTGGCCAAATGGGATTTCTAGAAAAAATAATTGCTGAAGAGAACCAAGCCCTTCTCTAATGACTCTTGGGTTTTGTTCACCTTCTAGAAGCGGGAAAGAGATCTGTTTATTATCCAGCCAATTGGAGTGCCTTGTCAGCCCCTGGCAGCATAACCCAAGTGCAGGGTGGGTATTTAACCAGAATGGGGCCCTACATATTTGAGCCCCTCACACTGGAGTGGCTGAGCCGGCCCTAGCCTTGTCTGCAGCCTAGCACAGGGCTCATCCTGATGTCCATTTAGCTGTGCCCACATGCCTCAGCCAGTGTGTGCTCCAGGTAACATCTGTCCTGCTGAGGGAGAAATGCCTGCCTCTCTCTGATGTGTCACTAAGCTAGCATGAGTCTGGGGCCCCCTCACTCTGAGTTGGCGTTGGGGCCCGTGCACAGGCTGAACCGACAGCTCTCTTATCTCTCCTACATTGGAGAAACTTGAACACTCATAGGCTTGAGACTTACTATCTTTCTTCCTCAGAAGTCCACCTGCCCCTTATAGAAAAACTGAATCCACCCTGTATCATAAACAGCTAGAATGCTTTACTCTTTCCTTAACAGGAAAAGCCTCTGGGAGGTCTTAGCCCTAAGACTAAAACTACCATAGATTTCCAAATTTCCATACCACTGAAGGCTGAGTGTTCTAAAAAAAAAAAAAAAACAACTTTTCTCAACCTGTCTTCCTGGTTTGTAATGAAGTAGGAAGAAATGGGAAGAGAAGGCAAGAGACACTGATCAGTTTGAGGGAAACTCTACATCTTCCTCTGTTTTGGGAGCAAGGGAAGACTACGGCACATGAGAGTAGATGGTACGTGGACAAGCCATCTTGGATCTAGAGCCCCCTTGAATCTAGACTCCTGTTCTGATCCTTACAGGTAAGGCCAGACTAAAGTACCCAGTGATCAGTCAGCCCGTGGGCGGGGGAAACACTAGAGGTTTTGCCCTCTTATATGCACGTTTCTCAAGTTAATTTGTGTGCCTTGGCACGGAAGAGGTCAGACTTAAAGGTGATGTTTCTGAGATAAATTTCCTACGTCGTCAGTTGTTAGGCCCACCCGGGGCCTCCCATGAGTCTGGCCACTCAGCTTAGGCCTCAGCTGTCAGTTCCGTTCAGACACCAACTGTCATTTAAAGCCTTGTGCTGGAGAGTACCTTGCAGATCCTGGGTCCTCATGGCTGTTCTAATTGTTTCTTTTTATCTCTTTTTGCATCTCTATTCCAGAGACCTAGCTGTCATCGTTATCGAGGGAGCCCTCCTCTTTCTCCTGACGCTGCTCTACCATCGCAATTGCTGGTTGTTGCTACGGTTGCCTCCATGGTAACATACGTATCCTGTTTACACTTCTGTATGGACAAGTAGTCTAAGTTAGGAACCTACCTACTCTGGACAACTATTTCCATCACCACCCAGAGGACACCAATCTTCGTGACACCAAGTCCGTCTTCTACTAAGTTCCCCCAACCTCTTCCTCCTCGCACAAGTAGAGTTGATACAGAAAAAAGGATCTAGGCTTGGTGTTACTACCTGAAGTTTATTGCACAAGATATTGTCAATTTATCCCCTAACTGCGCCCCCAGAGAAGAAAGAAGTGGGAAGAAACGGGAAGAGACACTGATCAGTTGGAGGGAAACTCTACATCTTCTCTGGTTAAGAGTCTGGTAACCGCAGGCAAAATGACGAACCCATCAGGACATTTGCCGGCCAACGCAGTAGCTGAGAGCTATGAAGGGGAGTTTGGCTGCACGTTAATGGACCTGAGGAAGCTCATGGAGCTTCGAGCAGCTGATGCAGTGACCCAGATTAATACCCATTATGGAGGTGTACAGGATATCTGCGCTAGACTGAAAACCTCCCCTATAGAAGGTAAAGGCCATTTCAAGGGCTGGGGATTGGAGGATAGTGACTAGGATTGTGGAATATTATGTTCCAGTTTCTCGGGAAGGTACATTTCTGGAGACCCAATGGGTTGGTTTTCATCTGGTGGGAGGAGCTCAGTCCTCTAAAGCACTGAAGGAGGGGGCCATGGAGAGCTTTCTTTCCCCTGCCATGTTTAGGAACTATGACTCTCCAAAGCATTCCCGCCTCCTATTTACATATCAGCAATAGGATGGAGGGAAATTATCTGTGATGTAGACGCACTTACCAGGATATCCTCGGTTCAGTATATAATCAATTCCTCATTCTGTCAGCCTTTGATTAGAGAGGAACTTAAAATAGAATTCTACCTCACGGTGATCATAAAGTTCAGCGGCTGAGAAAAAGCTATAGGAAGTAGTATTCCAGCCATCTGAGCACCTTATTTACACGGTTCGAAATGGGATGGCATAATTGTGTCTTTAGATCAATTGCTGTTTTCTGTCTTTTGGTTACTGATTTTTATTTTTTTTAAATAAACTGATAAACTTTTTTCCTCACCACGTAGGGACCACCACCACTAAGCTGTAGCCTCCATCCTCTTTTTTGCTTTTTTATTTAAGATAGATTCTCACTACATTGCCCAGGTTGGACTTGAACTCACTCTGTAGTATAGGCAGGCTTTCAGCTCCTGATTTCAGTCTCCCAAATAAGTGGGATTACAGGCCTGGAAGATATCTCATAATCTTTGAGTTCAGATATTTGAAATAATGTTTATATCTAGCCCCTAGATATAAATAGTATAGTGCGCATGGGCACATGTGTGTTTGTGTGTGCATGGGAAAGCTCGTAATAGGTGTTGAATAAATTAAACAGAGCCCATGTGACCAGAGATTTTGCTGGAATATGAGTGCCCATGAGTTTCCAAAAATCATAATCTCTAATGTGGTTAAGGAATGTGTGACTACAGCCGATGTCTCTCTTCCCGTGCTCCCCGTCACCGCAGAGGCCTGGCTAAGATGGCAGTGCTTAGTTGCTGAACTTCAGGCAGCTCCCTGGGCCTTCTGCCTTGTGTCTGATACTACCCATTGGACACTGTCTATTTCCTTCCAGCTAAGGTTTTTTTTATTTTCATTTTTATTTTTATTTATTTATCGAAGCAAGGTCTCAGCTTGGAGCCCAGGATGGTCTCAAACTCAAACCAGTTCTCCTGTTCCAGTCTCTCAGGGGCTGGAGTTCACAGGCGTTCACTGCCATGCCCACCATTACTTCCTGTGTTTATTTCTCTGAGACAGTATCACTCTGCCGCCAAGGCTATCCTGGGACTTGTGATCCTGGTTCAGCTTTTCTAAGTTACCAGGATTGTAGGCATGTACCACCGAGCCTGTCCCCTAAGTGACCTTCTCTGCGACTCTTACAGAGTGTGGACTGTAAGGAAAGTCTGTACCTTGTGCTTTCCTGAGACCATGCAGGTCTTTATTTTACAGACCTATATCAGAACTGAAGCTGGATCTCTTTCTTTCTTTCTTTCTTTCTTTTATTGTTCAGGTTAGATGTTTCTTTCACAAAGGGATCCAATAAGCTAGAACCTCAGGGCTTCTCAGAGCAGGATCCAGACTTTCCTCCCATTTCTCTAACCCTTTCATATAGCTATGGCAATGTACTTTCTATAAGAAGCCAGCCTGTTGCCGGAAGACCACTCTCAGATGCCTCTCAGCCTCATACGGTGTCATCACCTCTGGGAGGCTCCTGATGATTAGTAGTGGGAATAAAGATATGAGAGTGAGTTCAGGTGGTAGTTAGAGACCAACATGAAATAAGTTTAGATTGGAGTTGGGGAGCCTGTGCTTAAAGTCCCCCTTACTCAGGAGCAGCAAGGACGGTCTCATAGCCTGGGCTTTTGAAGCTCGCCTGGCTTCTGAGGAGTCGGGGGAGTAGTGCTGGTGGTGAGGAAAACAACCCTATTCTTTTCTTTTCACTTGGATTGACAGCATGCTTAAGTGTAGATAGAAAATTTAAAATTAGAGCTAATAAGGAGCCTTAAGGGAGCTTGGGATATTTGACACTAACATGATTTTGTTATCCTCCATCTAATTCTAGAGGCATACAGGACTTAGTTTTAAATTATTTTTTTCTTACCTTTTACTGATTAGGTTTGCTGTTTGATTAGCACTTAATTTTAATATTCTCTGTCTAGGCTAAAAGGTTTTAATGACCTGCCTGAGGTCTTTGAACCAGGTAGAAAACAATAGAGCAGTTTCTGTTTTCTGGCTCACGGCCTATTAATTTTCTGTTGCATCTTGTAAACAGAAGTACAGAGGACTTAAAATTGGTTTTTGTTCAAAAAAAAAAAGTAAAATCGGTTTTTGCATTTTAAAAGGTGTGTGTGTGTGCGCGTGCGCATGCGCGCGCGCAGGCACATGTGTGATGATGTGAGTGTGATTATGTGCATCATGTATGCCTGTGCCTGAAGATACCAGAAATCGTTGTCGTGGATCCCCCGGAACTAGAGTTCATGCAGTTGTGAGTTGGCATGTCAGTTCTGGGAACTGAACCCAGATCCTCTGCAAGAGCTGTAAGTGCTTTTAACTGCTGAGCTATCTTTCCAGCCCTAGTTTTGCATTTTAATGTCTGATAAAATGTGAGATTAGGCCCAATGTGCATGCTAATCCTGTTCCTGCGTCGCATTAATGTGTTGAAATAGCTCCTCAGTCTAGAGTGGGTTAGAATAAGGAAGACATTGCGCATGGGGTCCCGGGTGACCTCAGCATTCCACTGTGACTGACCACAAGGTTAAGAGAGTGACCAGAAAAGAGGAGGGACATTTAGAGAAAAAGAAGAAGTGGTGAAGATGTGGAAGAAGCCCCAGACTCCAGTCTAAATCTATCTATCTATTTATTTATTTATTTATTTGATGTTGCGTGTGTCGGTGTCTTGTTTGCATATTATGTATATGTACCATGTGCAAGCCAGTTGCATGTTGAATTCAAATACAGCATCAGATCCCCTGGAGCCGGAGTTACAGATGGTTGGGAGCCACCATGCGGGTGCTGGGGACCAAACCCAGGTCCTTTGGAAGAGCAGCCAGTGCCAGCCATCACTCCATCTGCAAGTTATCAGTCTTTACATCTTTGTAGAAACAAAACCTAAGACGCAGGGATGCGAGTTAACAGGACATTTAGTCAATGTGGGCTTGTCAGGAGAGGAACTCCACAGTTCACAACAGTGTAACCGTTTCATTTTCTTTCTTCTTTCCCAATTCCAATTCCCTTCTTTAAAAATATGTATATAATATCATATTATTAATTATATATAATAATGGCCTTCATTACAACATTTCTATACATATATATAATGATATATATAATGCATTTTCACCACATTGACCATCACCTTTTCTTGTCACCGTCTCCCCCCATCACTTGAATTTCCTAACTCATGTCCCTTCTCCTTTGACGTGGTCATTGCTTCTTCCTCCTCCTCCTCCTCTTCTATTGACCCATTGAATTTCACTAGGGTTGTTACATGACCATGGGTGACAGGCTGTTTACAGGAGCACTTAAATACTCTGTACCAGTGTGTACACCCCTGGGGAAAAGAGTCTCCCCCTCCCCGTGAGAAACCACTAACTGCCTGTAGACCGTCAAGAAGGGCCGGGCCTCAGGAGCCCTCTTCCAGTCCAGTTTTTCTCATCCTCTTCCTCCTTACTCATTGTGTAAGCCAGCCTAGCTTTAAATTTTCAACCCTCATTCCTCCACGCCCCCTTTTATTTTTCTCATCTTCTCTCTCTCTCTGCCCCATTGCTAGAAATCTCTCCAAGGCCCACAGAGCAGAGCAGTTCAGCCCTTATCCCCCGAGCTTCCCCTCCACCCCATGTCAGGGCCTCCCAAGGAGGGAACGCAGGGTGAGTCTAGTCTGGCAGGAGGAGCCCCCTTGCCTTGAGGACAGCAAAAGGAGACGCGATCACGGTCTCAGTGCTTCTTGGTGTGGAGGGAGGATCCTGGGTGAGAGACTCTGGACTAGATGGAAGCCTGTATTTCTTCCACATCGGAGCCTTCCATGTGCCCCCTTTGTCATCCTACCCTAGCTAGGAGAAACATTGCTTTCTGGGGAGCAGGTAGGCTGACAAATGGGAGTAAGATCTGGACACAAAGAAGAAATGTCAGAAAAGGCAGCTTTAAATAAACTGTAATTCACTGACAGGGCTTCTTTCAAATGGCTAAGGACAATTTTTGAATTTGACCATAGATAAATGTTGCTCGGATTTTCTGTTTCGTATTCCACCACTAGCCTTCCACATCACTCTCCCCCTCCCCACCCCACAGAATCGGGTATGACAGCACAGCATGAGGTCCTCAGATATGCCTCCAACAACGTGCAACAGCCAGTACCTACCCTGTAGATGACCTCACATTGCTGACCAGGACAGCAGGCTCTGTCCCTCCTACCACAGAGCTTACAGGCCAATAGAAGTTACACACGAATGAAAGAAAGATAAGCCTAAGGTACTGCCGTTGTGCTGTGTGGGGGAAGAGCAGTGTTGAGGGAGCACACAGACAGGAGCTAAGATGAAGGGCTGATGGAGAAGAAAGGGGCTTGGGAGCTTGAGCTAGACCCCGCCCCCTGTGTTACCCAAGTCTCACCCAGATACTCCAGCATGGCCACACTGTGTGGTGGTTGCAGCCGTTCCAGAGTGCTCCTGGTGTGCAACGTAAGCATCTTTGCCTTCCCTAACTACCGAGGAACTGTTGGGTTTAGGGAAATGAGATTCTTTTGGGAGAATAGGACGAGGCAGAAGAATCTGAAGACAGACCAAATTATGATTTGGAGTTCATTAATTTCAAGATTGACAGCACCTGTCACCTTCAGATCTCTGGGGTTTTACTGTGTTCTTGTCCCCGTGTACTGCCTAGAAGTGGCCATCTTCCCACTATCTGTAACATGCTGGCTTTTGGCTTTCCCTCCACAGGGCAGACTAAAATAAATCAAAATTCCCCCTCTACTACTGTCCCCAGAAAGGTGCTGGAGATTAAACTGGGGGTGGGGGTGGGGGGTCTGCCAAATGCTGGAAGTGCTCAGCACTAAGCTGTAACCTCAGACCTGAAATGTCTAGGAGCATTATCAACCTGGGGAAAAAAAACTAATTTGATACACACTCAGTAAATGTTCACTTGTGACGCATCTGAATTACTGTTAGTCCTTCTAACACTAAAATTATGTAATAACATGTGCAGGCATAAAAATGGATAAGGTAATATAGAAAGTTCAAATACTTTCTCCCTGCTCTCCAACAGATAGAAGCATGACACACACACACACACACACACACACACACACACACACACACACACACACACACACACAGAGCGTTCTAGGGAATGTTAGTGTTGGAAAAAATGAAGTGCTAGGTGAGTGAATGTGGGATCGATGTGAGAAGCACCTGGCTACCTCGGTTGTCTTTCCTCTCTAACGTTCATAGTCCATTCCAGAATGTCAGTTTGGCAGAGCTCATGAATCTGAAAGGTGCAGCCTCTCATCATGGCCTCTGCCTCTAGCTTTCCCCCTTGGACTCTTGCCCCACCTCTCCTAGGGCCGCGGAGTTCCTTCCTAGCAACTTCTCTGGGTCTGGCTTCAGAGTCTAGTGTTCTCTGGTCCACTGGGCTGTCCAGCCTCCGGTAAGTCAGCTAGTGCTCGTTTCAAGGTGTGAGTCTCAGACGGGAGGAAAAGGGAGGGAAAGGGCACACGCATACAGCCTGATTCGAGCCTCTGGAAAGGGAGGACTGGCCGCCCTAGGTGTGAGCAGTGTGGGCTGGGCCAGGGACTTCATTAGAGAAATTCTTCATGTTTTCTGGAGGAGTGAAAAGGATTCTTGTAACATTTGGAGGAAAAGGATGGGAAGAGTAGGGAAAAGAGGATGATGAAAATGCCTTCCCTCCCCAACAGGGAAGGGCTCTGGCACCCTGGAATTCCCCTGCCTTGTTTAAGCTTCATGCCTTGAGCTGAATTAGGCCAGGAGAGCTGTCCCCACCCAAGCCCACGCTGCCAACTCTCAGCTAGCCAGCCCCTCCTTGCCCAGAGTGGAGCATCTGAGTTGCTGGCACAGTGTCCCAGGCAGGGGTTAGAGCTGGCATCAGAGAGCATAAGGAGGGCTTCTGGAACTGAGAGCCTTCCCTGCTTTTCCCCCCTCCCTGCCCCCACTCATGCCCCCCGACCTGCATGCCTCGTGTGGAACCTTTATGCTGGGCACCTCGGCAGCTCAGCAGCAACTCGCCCAAGCAATCCATGTGTTCTTGAGTTTGGTTTGCCTTTCTTTTCTTTTTTTTTTTTTTAATAATGGCCTCTACCTTTGTTCCCTCTACCTCTGAATTCCACTCTGCCTCTAATTTGAGGTGACTGGGGGTTTTGTTTGTTTGTTGGCCTTGTAATCACAGTGATGCTCTTGCCTCAACCTCTCAGATTCTGGAATGATAGGTGCGTGCTCATTCCTGGCTCCTACTTTGATTTTTTTTTCTTTTCTTTCTTTATGATTATTATTTTTTTAGTTTAGTTCATGTATATAAGTGTTTTACCAACATGTATGTGCCATGTACCATGTTCCTGCCTGGTGCCAGAGAAGGTCAGAAGAGGCCATCAGGCCCCTGGAAAAGGAGTTAGAGACGGCTGTGAGCCACCTATACATGCTGGGAACTAAACACAGGTCCCTGACAAGAGCAACATGTGCTCTTAACCACTGAGCCATCTCTCCAGCCCCTTCTATTTCTCCTTTTGAGACAGGGTCTCATGTAGGCTAGGCTGGCCTCAAACTGGCTGTGTAGCTAAGGGTGACTTTGAACTTGAGATCCTCCTCCTACACCTCCTAAATGCTGGGATTACGGTATTGTACTGCTTTGTCTTCTTTTCTATGGTGCTGAGGATCAAGTCCAGAGTTTTGTACATGTTAGGCAGGTGCCCTACCAACTGGGCTATGTCCCCAGCCCCTCCTACTTTTACTTCTAACCCTCTATGCTGCATCAAACCTTCAGCAAAGGGGAAAGAAAATCAGTGTTTCCTCATTGGCTGAGGGAGACAGTGGCGTCTACCCTTAGAAGTAGGGCTTTCACTCTTTTTATTTAGCTCAAAGGTGTGAGCACTGGGGATATGACACTGCTTAGAAGGAAGTGCATGCATGCAGTGCAGGAAGGTGGCAGAGCAAAGGCATTAGGAGGGCGGAGGCTCTGGGGAGCTTTCTCTTCCCTGTGTTAGAGCTGCCATGGAGTAGGGGGGAGTGGTAAAGACGGGCCTTGGGGACACTGTCACTCCGGAGGAAACACTGTTGTCCAGCCCAGTGTCCTCTTATTCTGACCTTGAGTCTGTCCCTCCATCTCAAGGCTGAGAGTCCAGGACAGCACGTCTCCTGCTTGTGTCTGCGTTGAATGGGAGGCGTGAAAACAGGAAAGGGGTTCTATACTGCTTGAAAGCACAGCATTTAGCCAGGAGCAGGAGCTGGCTCCAACCCATAGACCTGATCTGAAGCTACTCCTCTCCTTAGAAGCCCAGCCAGTGCTTTAAGTAGGACTTGAAGATGCATTTTGTGTGTGTGTGTGTGTGTGTGTGTGTGTGTGTGTGTGTGTGTGTGTGTGTGTGTTTTGTTTTTCGAGACAGGGTTTCTCTGTGTAGCCCTAGCTGTCCTGGACTCACTTTATAGACCAAGCTGGCCTCAAACTCACAGCAGTCTGCCTGGGTGAGGACTGAGAAAGGAACCAGGTCATCTGTAAGCCAGACAAGCTCTCTACCCCCGAGCTCCATACCCAGATATTGAAATGTACCCCAGTGTCTATATGCTCATGCACCAAAGAATGACTTGACTGCCTTCAGTCCACCTCAGGAAACTTCTCCCTTGCCCTCTGTGTGGGAGAGGCGTTCTATCCCACCTCCTTTGGCAAAGTATCATAATTGAGGCAGCTGGGAAGTCCCTCATGATGTCTGACCTAGACCCACCCTTTCTGGGGCTGAGCCTGCTCTGATAAGAGGTGTCTCTGCCCACACCATCCTTTCCTGCTGGAGCCACTCTCCTGTGGGCCGGGCTCACAGGCTTACAGCAGACACCTATGCTCACTGCTGCTGATTCTGGGCCCAGCCTGGGGAAGGTGCCCTGCAACTCCCAGCATGGGTGGGGGCAGTGACTTCACAGATTCACCTTCTCTTTGTCTCTCCCAGCTCATGTGCTCAGTCTGGTTCTAAGGGCTAGAAGCATTCTTGGTTTGGGTGGGGCCGTCTGGGGCTGTCTCTCTCATGTTCTCAGGGACAAATTTCCCTCCTGAATTTCTCAGGGATCCCCTTTTCCTGTGTTTTCCGCATAGCCTTCTTGCCACGCCCCCCTTCCCTCTCCAGGAGGCTGTGTCAGTATTTGAGAAGCCACTGTGGAGATCGGGGGCCAAGACATTTTTTTTTCTGGGCTGGACAAGTATTTGTGTGAAATTAAAGCTGCTGAGATCAGGCCTGGGAGGCTTCTCTGGGGCGGAAAGAATGGAGTGGAAAGCCCAAAATTGGGAATTGGCAGGACTCCCAGCCCCACATGGCTTTCCTGTGCAACAGCACATGTCAGAGAGGATTCCCAAGATACTCAGGCTAGCGTCCAGGGCCCGCCCTGCCCTCCTGCGGAGCTCTCTGGGAACCTGGACAGCCACTGGACTTCTTAAGGAAGCTATTGTACAGTCTGTGTGTGACTGTAGGTGGGGCAGATAGATGAGTAGAAAATAGCTAATGGGGGCGGGGCAGGCAAAAGTGACTCAGTGTGTCAGGGCGCCTGCTGCCAAGTCTGATCAGCTGAGTTTGATCCCCAGACATTTGTAGGGGAAGGAGAAAATGAAGTTCTACATGTGCCGTGTGTGTGTGTGTGTGTGTGTGTGTGTGTGTGTGTGTGTGTGTGTGTGTGTGTATGGGTAAGGGCAAGAGGGAACAAGTGTGTTCCTTTGAGGGAACATCCACGTGAGGACAAGTCCTACCTTTTATCTAGAATGGATTTTGTTTCATTTGCTTAAGTCCAGAAAAGGCCATAGGAGCCTTTGAGTGAACACAGACTTCATAGACTGGACTCTGATGGTCCTGAAACCACCATCCCTGAGGACAGGAAAAAGGCAGGAACCAACCTCTCAAGTCATAGCCCTTGCTTACTCAGAGGTACAGAAGTGACAGTGTGTGGCCCAATCCTCTGGCATAAGAAACAAGGTGGCCATCTGCCCAGAAGGCCCACAAAATCAGGGCAAGCTGTTCACACTAGAATGTAGCCTCCCAGGACCCTTTGGGTATAGGTTGGCATCCAGCTGTCTTCTGTGGGTGATCCAGACCCCGCCCCTGCTAACACAGGGAGCGCGTCACCTCTTCAAATCGTAGCTGTCTTGCACATCAAATGGGGTTCATAGTAACTGCCTCCAGTGGCCGTTAATGTTTGAATGAGAAGCAGAGTGTGCCTGCCACTAAACAATCACTTAAACATTATCAGCTGTGTTCACTCAATGCATTCAATAGGCTTGAGTGTGTGCATTGTGGCAGGTGCTGCTATAGGCCTCAAGAACAAAGACAAACACCCTGCTCTCGAGGCGGGGGTGGGGGTGGGAGGGTATGGGGGCAGAGGGGAGTCAAGCAATAGGTGACTAGGACCTCAGTGTTATGAATGAGAAGACTGTAGGGGGGGGGGGCAGTGGTAAAATGTGTTGGGGAGTGGGGAGCGCCACAGCTGAGGATAGCCTTAGCCTCGCTGGATGAGGAGAGACCTGAAGGACGGGAATGACAGCCCAGGAAGAGGCTCTCAGAAGACTGGGAAATGGGATGAGAGAAACGCTGGAGGTCTAAGTGGCCTTAGAGGCCATCAAAGGTCTTGATGCCCAATTTTACTCCAAGTGCGTGCCACATAGGGTTTTGAGTGGATGAGTGGCATGTACTGCCTTATATCTTTAAAAGAGAACTTTGTGGAGCAGACTGAGAACCGGAGAACAGGGGCAAAAGATGAGAGAAGAGGTGGGAGCCCCTGCACGCTGAAATGGGTTGCTCAAGCAGGCTCTCTTGGGGAGGGCGTTAGTAGGGTATCCCTTAAAGTAATCTTTGGCAGCTTTTTAAGATGGGGTTCTATAGCACAGGCTGACCTGGAAAACTCTATGTGGTCCAGGCCGACCTTGAACTTTCAGCCATCCTCCTGCTTTAGCCTCTTAAGTGCTGGGGAATACAGGCCTGGTTCACCACACCCGGCTCTGATCTTTACCTCCTGACATTCCACGGTGCTCTCCTGGCCCTTTCCGTGAAGGAGGGAAGAGCTTTTCCTCCCAGCGCATTGTGAATGTCTGCAAAACATAATGTCCAGACTTCTGTCTTCCACGAGCCAGTCTGTCTGTCCAGAGCTGAATTCTCAAGCTGGCACAGCCCTGCCCATTCTGATCCCCTAGGGCAAAGAACCAGCAAGCTCTGCCCCTGCCCCTGCCGCTGCCTGGCTGGGCATCCAGATGCCCTGCCCAAAACACTCCTTTCTCAGGCCTTTCCCTGCCTTTCTGACTGGGAACCTGACTTCCCAGGGCAGGGCAGGTGGGGGAGGCTGGGGACTGGGACCAGAAAGAAGTTCTACTTGGCTTCTAGTGCTCTGAACCCAGCCTTGCTCCCCTGTGGAGGCTGACTGGCCGCTCAGCTGCAGTGAGGGACTAACGCTGGGTTACAGTCTCAGACACCATGTTCCCAAACAGTCCCCTGCCCCTTGCCTCCTAACGAGGAAAAAAACGGACCAACATACCCTCTAGTCCCCTACTGCACAGTATGATACCATACCATGCCACCCTGCCCAACTTTTCCAGCGGCCTGCTTCTGACTCCTCCCCCTCAGGGCCGCAGGGCTCTCCATGCCAGCTGCTACCAATTTTGTGAGCATGGGAAATGGAACCCACCCCCCACCCTGCAGGCAGTGTTCCCTGTGTACTCGTTTGCCCATTTTCAAGACCGTTCTCCGTCTTGAGGTCTCCCTAAGGCTTAGTCCCCTTCTGTCCTCCTGTCACACTGCTCTGTGCTGCCCAGTGTGGGGGCAGGGGGGAGTGTTTGCCCTCACACTGCGCCTGTTTCTTCCCCCATGGTTAGAAGTCCTCCAGGGCGACCGAGTGGGACACCCTGACATCCTGACCTCCCTTCTGCCCTTGCTTCTTCCGAGCACACACGTTTCCTTGCTTTGTGTGAAGCTCAGTGGGGGATCCCCTGCCCCCAGTTTGAGCTTCCTCAGCTGTTGACCTGTTTTCAAGACAAAGATTGCCCCACCCTACCTGGGAAGGGACCTATCAAACAGGCAGCCAACAGCATCCAGTGCCAAAGCCAAGCCAAAGCCAAAGTCAAAGCCAAAAACAAAACAAAACACAAAAAAACAAAACAAAACTAATTTGCTGCAGCATGTAAACAACATCATGAATGCCACCAGTGTTAACTGCTATGTAAGGTTTCTCCCTGTCCCTAACCCCAGTAGGGTCCATAATTCTTGGGGAGCTACTGTATAATTCTGCCTCCCCACCCCCACCTTGGGAATGTGGATGTGGGGTGCGGGGGGTTGTGTTGGGGTGGGGGATGTTACATGTTCTGTTTAGTGGGGGAAATGCTGGCTGTCAAGAACTGCGTAGCCCCCGGAGGAGACCTTGTGGCCTTACTTGGTTTTTATTCGACCTGAGCTGTAACGCTTCGTCTGGTTCTTATGAAGTCCTTAGCACTTAGTAAAACAGCTTATGGGAGGTTGTGTGAGAGACAGAAAAGCAGGGATGCTTCACCTTGTCCTGAGGGTTCTACCTCAGTGATCTACAGCTCCTAGAACTTGGAATGACAACACACGGGTAGCCCCCTGCCTCCACCTTGCATGACCGAGAACGGGTAGCTAGTTCTTTCTGGCCCAGGTGTGTGAATGAGCACGTTTAGGTCATTGCCAGAATCTGTGCAGTCCTGTGCATCCCAAGAACTTCTGGTGTTCTGTTCTTAGAGCTAGGGCCTGGGTGTGCAGCACAGCCCCTGGTCACTAGAAGCAAAAGGCCCTCATCCTGACTTCGTACCATTTGTTCATTTTTAAACTTGTAAAGGTTCCATGGTCCTGGAGCCCTGAGCAAACTGGGACTGTTGGCCACATGCCCACTGCACCCCCACCCCAGGCCTCTTACTTGGACAAGGGGGTCTTGATTTTTAATTGTTCTTTTTTGTTGTTGTTGTTGCTCACATCTTTTATTAGCCCATACACAGCCTTCTGGTCTTTAAGTCAGACAATACCTGGCACATTAATGTCTGTCAAAGGACCTAGCCGTAAGGTACCCCTCCGAAGGGCCCTGCTGATGAAGGTGACTCGTTTTGCCATTTTCATCCATTTTATAATGTTTCAAATCTGCCAATTTAACCTTCTTCTGCTTTTTGAGGGTAGTTTTAAGCGTTCCTCCCTTTCTAAGCACCACAAAGCCTCAACACAAGACCAGATGTGGGCCTCTGTGCAGTGCTGGAGTTCTTTTGAGCAAAGATCCTCCTTTGCTGATGAGGAATTCCTTCCTTATGCTAGATTCTGGCTTTTACATCTTCTGTGGTATCTGAGGGTTCAACCATGATAGTCTTGCTGGCCAGACACTTAGAAAAACCTGTATCATGATGGTAGGACCCACATCGGGCAGGTCAGACGAGCCTGCAGCTGCAGCTCCAGGAGACCTGATGCCCCCTTCTGGCCCCTACAGGTGCGTACACACACATACATGGCACATACTTCTGATGCCCCCTTCTGGCCTCTACAGGTGCATACACACACATACATGGCACATACTTTCACAGAGACACCCATATACACATAAATAAATAACTAAATAAATAGGCCTTTAACTTGACTTCTGATATCGCTTCCCCCGCCCCTTACTCACACACTCACTCTCTCTTTCTCTCTCTCTTGTCTCCATCTCAGGTTTATCTGGAAACCCTGCAGATCTGGAGAAGCGTAGACTTGTTTTTGGACGGAACGTGATACCTCCGAAAAAGCCCAAGACTTTCTTAGAACTAGTGTGGGAAGCCCTGCAGGATGTCACTCTTATCATCCTGGAGATTGCAGCCATCATCTCCCTGGTCCTGTCCTTCTATCGACCTCCCGGCGGAGACAATGAAAGTGAGTGTCTAAGCTATTCCCTGTGGCTGACCTGAGTCCTTGCCGCACCACCGGCCACATTCAGTACCCGTGGCTGACAGGTTGTAGTGCAAAATATTCCTGTCACCCAGCAGGCTCTGCAGAGGAGAGCAGCCAGCAGCTAGCTAGCCGTTCTACTAACGTTCCCCTTTCCCTACCACATCCTTACTCACAGCGCCCCCATCCGGTGTTCTTCCCTCTACTTCTCAATGTGTCCCAACCATAGTGTGTGGGAAATAGCAGTGAGCCCAACCGCGCGCGCGTGCGCACTTCAAGTGACTTGCATCAGCATACTTTGTGCTGTCTAGAAATTAACACAAATTAGGCCTAGTGACGACAAGATGACGCTCCATCCCACTGTCTCCCGATTTCCTCAAGAGGACATCTTCTACCTCAGTTTTATTTTTCTATTGCTCTCTTTCCATGACTTTCTATCTCGTGGAGGTTGTGGAAGCAGCACCCTTATTTTGATGGCTTTTTCTTCCCTCCTTGGACAGCCTGTGGTCACGTTGCAAGTAGCCCAGATGACGAGGCGGAAGGAGAAACCGGCTGGATTGAGGGGGCAGCCATTCTTGCCTCCGTGATCATTGTGGTGTTAGTGACAGCCTTTAATGACTGGAGCAAAGAGAAGCAGTTCCGGGGGCTGCAGAGTCGCATTGAACTCGAGCAAAAATTCTCCATTATCCGGAATGGTCAGCTCATCCAACTCCCAGTGGCTGAGATTGTGGTTGGAGACATTGCCCAGGTCAAATATGGTGAGAGCACAATGTTTCTCCGGCACACACACGGACGTGGAGACACACACACACACATACACACACACACACACACACACACACACCCGACACATCTCAGGAGTAGGTCCACTGATATGAGGGGCTAGGAGTCTCTGAAAACCTCCCCAAAATAACCCCCCAGTCTGTGCTAACTTATCAGGTAGAGTTTAAGAGGGTTGTGGGAAAGAATTCTGAAGAAAGCCATAGCCAAAACTCTTCCAAGGGATTGTCACACTTGTGTCCTGTACAGCTTAGGAGTAAAGATACTGAATGTTCAGGTCACAGGAAGGTGTCAGTTGGAGATACGTGTGGCACTAGGGATCCAACCCAGGACCCTTTGCAGTGTAGGTAAGCCCTCTGTCACTGGGCGCCCCGCCCCCCGCTCTAGAGTTACCTTTAGAGGCCTCTCGCATTCTCGTGGGACCATAGCCCTATAGATTTTGCCAGGAGAGCTGCCCTAAGGCAGAGCGGAGGAGCTGGGCGGGGAGGTCTTACTGTCACCCTCACTCGTCCTTATTGTCACCCTTCTCCTCACACACCAGGTGACCTGCTGCCCGCGGATGGAATCCTGATCCAGGGGAATGATCTGAAGATTGACGAGAGCTCTCTGACGGGAGAATCGGATCATGTCAAGAAGACTGCAGACAAAGACCCCATGCTGCTCTCAGGTATAGCGTGTGGTTGCCCCAGTTATCGTTGTGCGACTCCCAGATAGTCAGGCCATGGGTTCTGGGCCCTTCTACAGGCTCCATCCTTTCTTCTTCTCTTGTGCTCGGATGGAGTAGAGACATGTAGGCAGTGCTGATGCGGCATGTCAGTAACCTGAAGGACATTTTTCATAAAGTGTTGTAGGAACTCTGTTGTTTGGGAAGACGGCATAAAGCCAATATATTAACCTTAGCCTCTGTGTTCTTGCTATGTTTGTTTGTTTTGGGTTTTTGTTGTTGTTGTTGCTATGTTATGTTATGTTTGGTTTTGGCTTTTTGAGACAGGGTCTGTATAGCCCTGGCCGTCCCAGACTCACTTTGTAGACCAGGCTGGCCCCGAACTCACAGTGATCCACTTGCCTCTGCCTCCCGAGTGCTGGGATTAAAGGCGTGTGCCACCATGCCCAGCCTTTGGTCTGTTTTAAGTGGGCTCATTGCGTAGCTTTTTCTTACTGCCTCCTAAATAGATTATTATCCGTCGAGGAAAGGGAGCGCCATGCTTTTCAGTTTATTTCTTACTAAACCACAACTAAAAATGTCAAACAGAACTCATTTCTACCTTCTCCTCCTCCCTCATAGGGACTCACGTGATGGAAGGTTCTGGTCGGATGGTAGTGACTGCTGTGGGCGTCAACTCCCAGACTGGCATCATCTTCACTCTCTTGGGGGCTAGTGAGGAAGAGGATGACGACAACGACGAAAAGAAGAAGAAAGGTAAGGAGCATGCTGGTTGAGAGTCTCTCTCATCTCTGTGGATGAACGAGAGGTCAGAAAGTAGATGCAGATGGAAACGCTGTTAGAAAAGCCGGCTGGGATGATGCAACAGGTACCTGAACTCCTGGCCAAGATGCAGATGTCAATTGTGGGGCTGCAGAGATGGCTCAGCGGTTAAGAGCACTTGTTCTTTTGTTTGTTTGTTTGTTTTTCGAGACAAGGTTTCTCTGTGTAGCCTTGGCTGTCCTGGACTCGCTTTGTAGACCAGGCTGGCCTCGAACTCACAGCGATCCACATGCCTCTGCTTCCCGAGTACTGGGATTAAAGGTGTGCGCCACCACCACCCGGCTCACTTGTTGTTCTTACAAAGGACCTAGGTTCTGTTTTCAGCACCCATATGGCCACTAATAACTCTCTGTGACTCCAGTTCCAGGGCCTCCTGTGCCTTCTTCTGGCCTGTGTGGACACCAGACACACACATAGTACACAGACATATATATGTGCAGATACACACACACACACACACACACACACACACACACACACACACACACACACACACACGTCGACCTTGTGTCTCTGAAGAACTCTGAAGAAAACCATCAAATCCTGGCTGTAAGCCCTCAAGTCAGAGGCTGCCTTCGAACTTTAAATTCCTGCGTCTGTAGTAGGTTGTGAGGGGTTGAGTTAGCCCCACCATCAATGAGCTGGCAGGTGCCAAGCTGCCCCATGCCCTCCTCCTCTTCCCTTACTCTCTTCCTCAAGGATTAAAGAGTCAAAGAACCATCACAGCTAAGAGGGAAGTGACTTAAAGAAAACATGGATCCTGCTGAAACGGTGGGGACAGAGAGGCCACGCTGTCCTGCAGTTAGACTAGTCTTGGACTCTCGCTTGTTCCTGGAGTAGAAATGACAGGATGAAGAGACCCAGACCCAGAGTTGAAAGCCGAATCCTGCCTTTTTCTGAACACTCCTTTTTTCTGTGGGAAGAGGAGGGTTTCTACCTTTTGGCCAAGGATCATCTTACGTTCTTAGTGGAGAGAAGTTTATGAAAAAGAAACAACCTCTCAGAACCCAACTATTCATTTTTACAGCTGCCCTTGGGTGAATACTTAGGAAGCTTGCCTGGGGGTATTGAATTGACCTGGAGATGCCTTTTAGGGCCTTGCCATGGGCAGAAACATTTCCCGCCTCTCTCTCTCCCTAACTCCTAGCCCCACTTCCTCAAGAGCTATGACTCAAGCCAGGAGCATCCTCCCACCTAGCTGCAAAAGAAGCTTAGGTGTGACCACATATCCACCTGTCTAATGTTCAGGTCCCAGGGATTAATTTGAATCAATGGGAAGGATAAATGAGCTGAGGCCAGGAGCATCCTTTACAAATGTCTCCCTGCCCTGCAGCTTCGTTGTAGCCCTTCTGTGCTGGGAAAGGACCAACAAATCGGATATCTGGTCATCTCTTACTAGTCGCTTTGGGTCTCCACCCCCACTTTTTTCTTTCTTGTTCAAACAGGTAAAAAACAAGGAGTCTCTGAAAATCGCAACAAAGGTAACCTCTCCACCCACTCATGTGCCATCTCTCTCTGCCCACGCTCAAACCAGACCTCTCCAGGCCATCTGTCTCCCTGCCTGCTCCATAATCTGTTGTTATCTGCTGCTGTGTTGGTGCCTCATCCTGAGGATGGTGCAGAGATCTGGGGGTGGGCTCAAGGCAGAACAACAGCACCCTCTGCTGTTGTCTTGAGGAAGCGCATGCCCAGAATCCTTCTGGTGTGGGATACAGATTCTGCTCTTCCCAGAGCTCTGAGCTCTGTTTCATGGTGGAGGGCGTTGGCCAGACAGTCCCTGCACCCTCCTCCGCTGGCTGGTGTTTTCTGGTCTGTTATTTCTTCTCTGCTCATCTGCCCAGAGGCTTTGGAGAGAGGCGTTTCCCTCTGCCTCTCCGCCCACTTCTTTGCTCTCGCGGTCTGTTTCGTTCTTCCTGATGTGGCTTGTGTTTTTCTTGGTGACTGTGTCTCCATCCCATCTCTGTCTTGTTTGTGGATCAGGCAGAAGAGACTGTATCCCAGGAGAGACTTCCTAAGCAAACGGTGACGTTGGAGGGGGCGTGGGGATCAGCAGGAAGTAGTCTTGAGGCAGTCCCTGAAGTTTTCCCCCTTGTTCACATGTCATAGTTTCTCTTTAAAAGTGAAGCCACCACATCAGAGCTGGGCTTGCACAGAAAGACCTTGGATTTCAGGTCTCTTTATTCTTCTTCTAAAGGGGAATTCAGTGGGTTTGGTGTCCTGTGCATCTCTGCTTCCCCTTACTCTACCTCTTTACGGCAGCTTCTTTTCTTCCCCCTAGAACACTCGCCTCAGGTCCTGCTCTGAATCTACCTCATCCCCCTTTCCTTCAGCTTATAGAGGTAGCTGAAGAATAGCTTGGCGGGGGGGGGGGGTCCGTGTTTCTTCCCTGATTAGGCGGAGGGGGGCTTTTAACAGAATAGGCTAGGACCCTTATGTTCTAGAAACATCTGCTAGACTTTCCTTTTGGCCCCTTTCTACAGTAAACGTTCGCTGTTCTAAGCTCTGGATTCCAGAAAGGATGCTTATGGCAATAGCCTCATTGGTATAATTGATCCCCTTGTTGCTATGAACTTGGTATGTGGCTCTGAGGGGCACCAGGAAGTTGTTGTGAAGAGGAGGTCCAGACCTGAAAGCATCCTTCACCTCCTTCCTCTCCAATTGTTAGACTTGCCTCCAAGGCCCTAGCGGAGTCCTATGTCTGGCATGGGTGAGGAGCAGTCAGAACTCAGGTCAGGGCCCTAAGGAACATTCCAGAAAGAAGACTGAAGGGCGTTTTGCCTTCTACCTGCCTGCCGTTCACCTGCTCACTTGTCCCCATTTGTGTGTCCACCCTAGCAAAGACCCAGGATGGAGTGGCCTTGGAAATCCAGCCACTCAACAGCCAGGAAGGTGCCGACAATGAGGAAAAGGAGAAGAAAATAAGCAAGGCGCCCAAGAAGGAGAAGTCGGTGCTACAGGGCAAGCTCACGCGCCTGGCTGTGCAGATCGGGAAGGCGGGTGAGTGGCTAAGACTGCCTCCATCTCCCATTCAAAGTACTGCCCAGTGTGTTGGCTGCTACAGCCTCCTTCCTGCCACACCAAGCAGGACTGGCAGAAGAAAGCTGGCACTTCACTTCTGCAGCTCCTGGGGTCTAGTTGCTGTATCTCTGGCTACTTCTTGGGCTTTGGAAGAGAGGTTTCTCCCTGTGTATGAACGTTAATAGCCCCCAGGTTGCTTTCATCCAAACAACAGGGGTCATCCCAGCAAGAAGGAAGGCCTTAAGAACTCTCACCTGTCCCGTAATCCCTCAAGGACAGAGGAGGCTGCAGTTGCTCCACCCTCCATGGCGGTAGAATCTTGTAGCCCAGCATAAAACAATAAATACACAGTAAAGACCGGTGGGCAAGAAAGACTCTTATTCAGCTCTGTTCAGAAGAAGGCTCTAATGGTTAGGGTGACAAGTGACTTCTCGCCATCACCCACCCCTACACATCACGTCCCTGCCATCTTCTGGCCAAGGGGAGCAGCAGGAAGCGGGACAAGAGAGTATCTGTGACCTCAGCCTTCTGTTTCACCACCATCATACTGGGCATGCTTCTGTGGGAACAGTTCTCCAGATGTCCTTGCTGAAGTGCAGGCCACCTTCAGGAAGTCTGTGGCAGGGCCTGAGCGTCTGCAGGGATCTGTGACAGGCAGAACAGCAGCCACCGTCCAGAGCCTGCTCCTGGGTGACCACGTTTTAAATATTCGATAGCCACATGCGTCCAGTAGCTGTCTTGGTGAACAGCAGCAAGTGAGAGCATTTTAAGCGTCACAGGAAGTCCTGATGGGAGTGTGACTGACCTGGCCAATTCATTTCAGTCTAACACTTAGCTCATTCTGACTTCGTTGAACTCTTGTGCACAGACTCTGTGGATGAGATAGATGATCTATGGGTGCCAAAGCCAGTTGTTGAGCCTGGTCCCCAGGTTAGAAACATTAAATGGATCCCCCTAGCCCAAGTGTTCTCCTCATCCCTGCCTCGTTCTTCCTTGGGCATAAGAACCACCCAGAGATTGGCCACTGGTCTCCTGTGTTTTGTTTCCCCCATATCGAGCTAGGCCAAGACTTGGGGGTTATGAAATAAGCAAAGTACCTTTCAACCCAGAGGGGGAGAGAGAGAGAGAGAGAGCTTCCCTAAATATACCATGGGAGCCTTACTTCCCTTCTCTGGTCCTAGCCTTAATCGAGCCAAAACCAAACTAACCTGCTGTCACTGACATCATCCCCCACGGCCTTGCTAGGAAGCCCCAGGAGCATCAGGGTCAGACTGCGGCTTCAATGTGAGTGTTTTCCAAATGCTGTGCCTCGGATGGGTACATATTGATCCTTAACCCTCAGGACAGCCACTGATTTTCCCCTCAATATATAAGGTGACCAGCCATCCCACTTGGTTGAAACCTGCTCAGTTTTTCTCCCTGAAAGTCCCAGACCTTGTTGCGTCTCAGGGAAAACAAAATGGCCACCCTGCCATCAGAAGCCGCGTCAGAAGCTTTACTCCCCCAGCTTTCTCTTCCTTGAAACAGGAGTGATCGTAGTAGTCTGTCACATAAGCTATGTGCTAGCACTATGGGGACCTCCCTGTAACCTGGGTGTGGAGCATTCATGGACCAGTGGAGGGAAAGTCAAAGGCGGTAAGCTACTAAGTGGACGGATGCAGGTGCTACTTGGTAAGCGACGGAACGCAATCATAAAAAGCAGGCCACCTCATTAATGTCGCAGAAGTGGCCAGGCCACATGTTGCTGACACACGGTCCCCCTTTAGAAGTTGCAATTGATTAGGAGAAAGGGCCTCGAGGCCATGACCCCGTGAGAGAAGGAGTGCTAGACCCGCACTCTCTGAACAAAACTCAAGAACAAAGGACAAATCAAAAGTGTAGGGATTATGGCAGGAAGTTTCACATTGAGTGATTGAGTTCAACGTAGCACACGTGAGGAGAGGGCAGGCGCCGCAGACTGGGAGCACTCAAGCCGCTCGCTGTTCAGTGCTCTCCTTCCCTGCTTAGTTCTTCCCAAGGTGTGATCTGATCTCTTCAGGCTGTGGGATCTGGCCATTTAAAACTAAACATGGTCTCTTAGGAGGAAGCCCACATCTTAACTTTCTTTACTCCTCCCCCCCCCCCCCCCCCGCCTCCCTTTTTTTTTTTTTTTTTTTTTTTTTTTTTTTGTTAGGTTTTAAGGGCTTGGGGGTTATTTTGTTTGTTTTTTAAATAAGGCCTTCCTAGGTAGATCAGGCTGGCCTAAACCTATGACCTTCCTGCCTCAGTCTCTTAAGTGCTGAGACGGCAGATGTATGCCACCATACCTAGCAACCCTCTTATTTATGAGTGAACAATTTAAAGTAGGAACTCAAAAATAAATAAATAAATAAAATAAAGTAGGAGGAACTCGGCCCATAGAGGTCTAACAACTAAACCAAGGGTTGGTGAAGTGCTAAGAACAGAATCTATATCTTTGGAACCACTGTGTTTAGAACCTTTGTTTTATTTTTTTTTTTAAGACAAAAACAAAAGCAAATCCTCTAATGTCATTGTATGTAAGCAACAGAGAGTGGGGAGAAGATTTCAACATAGCTTACCAAAGTTTACAGTTTTAAAACTTACCAAAAGGGCATATAGCTAGCTACCTCCTGCTCACGCGCCTTCTCGCCCTGCACAGGCCTGCTCATGTCCACCCTCACAGTTATCATCTTGATTCTATACTTTGTGGTTGAGAATTTCATAATCCAGCACAGACCGTGGCTGCCCGAGTGTACTCCTGTCTACATCCAGTACTTTGTCAAGTTCTTCATCATCGGCGTCACTGTGCTGGTAGTGGCTGTGCCGGAGGGGCTGCCACTGGCTGTCACCATCTCATTGGCCTACTCTGTGAAGGTAAGACTGGGAAAAATACTGGGTTCTGTAAGGACCGAGACGGAAAAGGAGGTTACCACATGCCCTGCAGTTAAAGGAGAAGCTGTCCTATCCTGTATATGCTTTAGGTATAAGCAGAAGTTCTAGGAAGTAGGCATTTCAGTTAGTTGTAGCATCGTGCCGCAAAAGTGGTACCTCGCGTTTTTGTGTAGGACTGAAAACAAGTTGAAAAGGATCGACTGGGGCTTAGCCTTTGGCCTGCATTTGGGGAAGGAGCTCTGTTGGTCCCCTTTCAGCTCCTTTCTCTTTTCTTCTGTAGAAAATGATGAAGGACAACAACTTGGTACGGCATTTGGATGCTTGTGAGACAATGGGCAACGCCACAGCCATCTGCTCTGACAAGACAGGCACGCTGACCATGAACCGCATGACAGTGGTGCAGGCCTACGTTGGAGGCATCCATTACCGCCAGGTCCCAAACCCTAATGTCTTCCCACCCAAGGTTCTGGACCTCATAGTCAATGGCATTTCTATCAACTCCGCTTACACGTCTAAGATCCTGGTAAGCTCTGCCACCTCCTGGGCAGCTGGAGTAGGTGACGGGCAGCAGTGTTCATTTTCCCAGGGACAAATCTTCTGTCCTAGTTGCTTTCCTATGGCTGTAAATGTGCTAAAATGCCATAGCCAAAGCAACTTACAGAAGAAAGAGTTTATTGAGGCCTCACAGTTTCAAAGGCTTATTAGAGCTCATGACTGTCATGGCAGGGAGCACGGCAACCAACAGGCGAGCCTAGTGCGGGGGCAGTAGCTGAGGGCTCACATCTTGATCCACAGTCAGGAGGCGGAGAGCACACTTGAGATGACAAAAGAGTTTTGAAACCTCAAAGACTTCCTCACCCCCCACACCCCCCACACCCCACCCTCCCACCTCCCACCTCCCTCACCCCGCCCCACCCCGCCCATTGACGCTCCTCCTCCAGTGGGGCCTCACTTCCTAACCCTTCCCAAACAGCTGTCAACTGGTAACGGAGTATTCAAACATATGAGCCTCAGGGGACTGTCCTCACTCAGACTGCCACACCCTCTGTTGTTTATCCCATCAGCTTTCCACTTCTTACACATGACTGATGGAGGTCAGAGTGACCCAATGGCAGTGTCTCCGAGAAGGAACCTCATGCCTGCAACAGATTTGCACTTATCCAGATTTAATTACTCACTTTCCAGAAACAGGGGTGGGGGGCGGGGAGGGAGGGAGCGTGCATTAGGATATGATTTCTGGAGGATGGGGCCCCTCATTACTGCAGAGCCACTATAAGGTGCCAAGACCTGTCAGGCTGTGAATCAAGGTCACCTTTGAAAGAACAAAAGCAAATGCTGTCTGCCCTGTTGGCACTGGTATGTCTACCACATTTACCTGCCTCGGTTTGCTCTCTGGTCCCAGAGATCTCACTTGCTAGGCCCACGTCTGTTTTTGTTCCTGTTTTTTTCTTTTCTCTCTTAGCCTTCGGAAAGGGAGGGAGGCCTACCCCGGCAAGTAGGCAACAAGACAGAGTGTGCCCTGCTGGGCTTTGTCACAGACCTGAAGCAGGACTACCAAGCAGTCCGCAATGAGATGCCCGAGGAAAAGCTCTTCAAGGTGTACACCTTCAACTCGGTGCGCAAGTCCATGAGCACCGTCATCAGGAAGCCCGAAGGCGGCTTCCGCATGTTCAGCAAGGGAGCCTCTGAGATAATGCTGCGCAAGTGAGCCCCTCTCCTCTTGTTTTCCCCTTTGAAACCCTCCCCCCTCCAGAAAGTCTGAAGACCCATGCCAAACCAGTCTGAAAGAGGAGTGACCCTCCAGCCAGGTAGTGACATCTGAGCTTTTACTCAGAACAGTTATTGCTTTTAAGAACTTTGCTGACTCCTTTTATTTAATCTTCACAAGGTGGGTACTATTTTGACCCATTTAGCAGAAGAGAAAATAAAAGCCGTGACGCTGAGTAACTTGGTCATAGAGAGAGAGAGAGAGAGCAGCTAACAGTGCTCACAGCCAGGAGGATTCAGCCTGGAATAGCCTGAGCTTCCATTTCCCAGCAAGCGAGTTCATGGAGGTAGTCAGAATATGACCCGTGTCACTGTGCTCGAAGGAGCTGGTGAGCATAAGATGTCTTGTGCAGACCAAGAGCTAACAGAGCTGTTTCTCTGTTCCCGTCTCATTCCCAAGTCTGATGACACATTATAGCTAAGCTGCCTGCAGGTTCTCACAGTCAACCCAACTTAGGTGTACAGCCAGTAGCGTGGCACACACCTATCATCCAAGCTCCAGGGAGGCTAAGGCAGAAGGGATACAAGTTCAGGGTCATTCTAGGGCACTCTGTCAAAAAGAAAGGAAGGAAGGAAGGAAGAGAGAGGCAGGGAGAGAAAATTGGGCATAATCCCAGCATTTAGGAGGCAGAGGCAGGAGGATCTCTGAGTTCGAGGCCAGCCTGGTCTTCATACCAAGCTCTAGTATAGCCAGAATGGGAGACCCTGTCAAAAATAAATAAATACATAAATACATAAATAAATAAATGGAAGAAAAGAAAGAAAAAGAAAAAAGAATCCTCAGGAAAAAACATGCGAATTAGAGAGGTACATCTCAGTTGGAACAGTGTTTGCCGACCAGGCACTATAGAAAGCAGGTGTGGTACGAGCCTGGTTAAACCCAGCACCTGGGAGATAGCATCAGGAGGACCAGAAGTTCAAGGTCAACCTGTATAGCAAGTTTCAGGCTAGCCTGAGCTTCATGAGACCCTATATCAAAGGAGAGAGAGGGAGTGTGTGTGTGCGCGCGCGCTATAGATGAGTGACAGATAAAGGATATCTCTAGGAACACTGCAGAGTCTCCATAATGCCTGTGAGTATGTGATTGTTGGGCTGTGTCGAGTAGGAAGGCAGAAACTGATTTCTGACTATGCATCTGCCCAGATGTCATCGAATCCTGGACAAGGAAGGAGAAATCATTCCATTCAAAAGTAAGGACCGAAATGATATGGTCCGCAACATCATTGAGCCCATGGCCAGCGAAGGACTCCGGACTATCTGCATAGCTTACCGGGACTTTGATGAAGCAGAGCCCAATTGGGAAAATGAGGGTGAAATCCTCATTGAACTGACGTGCATTGCCGTGGTGGGCATTGAGGACCCTGTGCGCCCAGAGGTAAGGCCTGTCTGTCAGTTTCTAAACTGAAGAGAAAGGGCAAGAAAGCAGAAGTGCTTGTCTCCCACTGACCACTAGCTAGGTTGCAGGATCCAGTGTAACCTAACAAGCCGTCTGGGAGTCAAAGGAAGAAGGCTTGAGTTTCCGGCCTACCTGTGACCCCAGACACGGTGCCTAACTACTTGTCACTTACAAGGCAGATGACTTTCCAATACCTGCCTCCCGCATCTGCTATAGAGTGCCACGTCAATAGTAGGCAGCATCCATAGGCCTCATGCTCTCATTGGAGTAGGGAGTGACAATTTCACTGGGCTTATTACTTGGTACATAGGAATAGTATGGGGCAGAATTAGGCAGAAGGCAACTTACTCTTCAACGAGCAGACCCCACGTGCAGAACACTATTCTAGGCATGAGGGAATTAAAAAGCTGAAAATCTCAAATAGATGGGACCAGTGCTTGTCAGGGCTGAGATGGTGAGGGTGTCCTGTCACCGCAGTGAGCTCGTGGATTGGAGTCTGGACCAGGTGGGCAGAGACTGGTCAGAGCTGCCTCTGGGAAGGAGAGCAGTGACCACATCACCTGATGATGACCCAGCCTCCCAGGGAGGAGGCTGAAGGAAAGGGAGCCACAAATGTTCACATTTGCCTCCTAAAGCAAATTCCCTTTTCAACCTGAGGGTATCATGAGTGAAATTTAAATGTCCACTGTGAGATGGACATGACCAAAGGGGGGTACTGAGCATTATAAAAAATGACCAGACATGGCCTCTGTCCTGTCTTCAGTGAGGTGAGAGCTGCCATGTATTGCCCACCTCATGACCACTTGTCTTTTTGCCCTCACTCTCCCAAGGTGCCAGATGCAATTGCCAAATGCAAACGGGCTGGCATTACAGTCAGAATGGTGACAGGTGATAACGTCAACACGGCACGGGCCATCGCCACCAAATGTGGCATCCTGACCCCTGGAGATGACTTCTTGTGCTTAGAAGGCAAAGAATTTAACAGGCTCATCCGCAATGAGAAGGGCGAGGTAAGTTGGTGGCAGGACCAGCGAGAGCATCACTTAAAAGAGAACAGCTGGTTCTGGTGTGCAGCAGCTGGGGCTTGTGGGAGCAAGTGGGTGGGTGGCTTCTAAACTGAAGTCTGTTCATTGTGAAACAGCCCTGCCCACCACAGCTGCTCACATGGTGAGTGGGGAGTCATCTCATCTTCATTCAGCGACCCGTGGGGGACAGGACCACTAACTTCATTATCTTTCTGGTTTTTTAAACTCATAGAATAATTTTCATGCTACTTTCCCCTTACCCCACCCCTCCAGTGTCACCGCCCTGTGGCTGTGGCTGGCACAGGCTTGTAGACAAAATATATATGAATATAGAGTATAGAGTATACAGATATAGAATAGACAAAATATAGAGTAGACAAAAGCTTCCTGGTGTACACGGAATCAGACCTAACACCCCAGCAATTCCATGGTAGCCTCCTGAGCCAGGCGTTAAGCCTAACCCTCTTCCTGTTGAAGAGAAATAAGGCTTGGCTTCTAGATAGGGAGTTGGGAGGGAGAAGAAAATAAGAAGGTCCTACATGGTCACCATCAGTGAAGCCACACTGGCTGAGGCCAGGGGCTAAAGGTCCCTCCAGGCCTAGGAAGTTCCAATACTCTTGGAAGCTGGGATTATGTGGAGGGGTAAGATTTCACTGAACAGGCTGCTCTGAGGTTGACTGATCGAGGGGCCTCTGGTATTGGCAGGTCGAACAAGAAAAGTTGGACAAGATCTGGCCCAGGCTTCGGGTGCTGGCACGATCTTCTCCCACAGACAAGCACACGCTGGTGAAAGGTGAGGTCAGCCTGTGAGCATGTCCCTGCCATAGATGAAGGCAGGCCAGGGTAAGGGTGGTTAAAGAGCCATCCTCGGCCAAGCAGGAGATGTAGCCAGTGGCAGAGTGCTTGCTTAGTATGCATAAGGCCCTGAGTTCAAGTCCCCCCAAGCCCCACCCAAAATACAAAAGAATGGAAAAGGTCTACCCTGAAGAATTAGACAATGGTGACATACACCTGTGGTCCTAAAACTTAGGAGGAGGTGGAGGCAGAACATAGTGGGTTTGAGGCCAGCTTGAGCTATGTGGGACCTTGTCTCAAAACAAAAAGAGCCATCACCCAAACTCCTGTCCTGTCCCCAGTAAGGAATCCTGGGAGAAGGCCCAGGCTAACGGGGAGAACATTGAGTTTGGCAAACGTCTGATCCCCTGGCGAGTATGTGAGGAATAGAGTTGAGCTTTTTGGTTGGGGTTTGGGAGATCTTTGTTTGGTTTAGATCTTATTTTCAGAGGTGGAGGGATGAGACAGGTTCAGAGGTGGAGGGATCAGACCGTAGCCCAGACTGACCTCAGATTCCCCTAAAGCTGAAGATGACCTTGAGCTCCTGGTCCTCCTTCCTTTACTCCCCAAGTACTGGGGTTAAGGGGAGCTAAGAGGTACACCATCACAGCTATCTAGAGCTGAGGGTAGGGGTAATTAGTCCCTAATGGGTAAGTTAACCCAGATGTCTGCCTTGAAAGCCATTTCATGCCTTTCCAGCTCCTGAGCAACTTCCTCAGGTGCTGGATAAGAATGCCTCCGTCCCCGCACAGTGACCTTGGTGAAGCAATTGTCCTGGGGTGGAGAGAGAGTAAGGCAGAAGGAAAGGGATGGGAGAGGGACCAAAAGTGTCCCTTTCCTAGGAAGCAATACTTGCCCCGTGACCTCAGCTAGCTCATGTGTGCTCACTATTGTGTGTGTCTATTTTCCCCAGGTATCATTGACAGCACTGTTGGGGAACAGCGGCAGGTGGTAGCTGTCACCGGTGACGGAACAAATGACGGGCCTGCTCTAAAGAAAGCAGATGTTGGTTTTGCCATGGTAAGCTCTCCAGGGTCTCCGCTTGGCTCACCTTTTCATCAAGAGTCAGGGCAAAGCTTCCACTTCCTGTGCCTTCACACCCACCTGTGTTCTTCTCCCCACTCCTGTCTCTCCTACCTACATGGCCAGGAGTGTGTGTGTGTGTGTGTGTGTGTGTGTGTGTGTGTGTGTGTGTGTGTGTGTGTGTTTTTAAAACAGAGGGTGGCTATTGAGGAAATCACAAAGTGGCTTATCCAGAAAAACAAGAACACTGTGGTGATGCTGTTTGCCTGGGTGAATGACAAGAAACTCAGTGTCCACATAAAACCTGTCCAATTCTGTGCTCTTCACATGTGAGGTCATGTGTCTCTGAATCTTTTGGCAAGTTCCTTTAAAAGTCAATAATTCAAAAGAGGCATGCTGCTTCGGAAAGGTAGCGTAGGTACTAGAGGTATCTGGGAGTTGTGATTTGGTGTCAGGTGGAAGTGGGATGATTGTTGCAAGCACGGCAGTTGATCTGATGTCCAGAGAGGTTTGGAAGTCCCCACACTAAAAAGTGCGTCCTCACATTCAAGTAGATTATTGCTACCAGCCTCCATCCATATCTTACTGTGGTTGGGATCTAGCAGTGGAAGGGAATTTAGGAGTGTGTGTGTGTGTGTGTGTGTGTGTGTGTGTGTGAGAGAGAGAGAGAGAGAGAGAGAGAGAGAGAGACAGACAGACAGACAGACAGACAGACAGACAGAGAGACAGGGAGACAGGGAGACAGGCAGGCAGAGACAGAGGAAGGGAGGGAGGGAGGGAGATCAGCCAGGTTTGGAGGTGTACACCTGTAATCCCAACATTTGGGACATTGAAGCAGGAGGGTTTCAGGTTCAAAACCAGCCAGGCCCGCAGGCAGTTCCAGACCGGCTTGGATACATAGTAAGGCTCTACCTCAAAAATAAAGAAAATAGTTTATCTCTGTGGTGCTCTTAAAAAAATTTTGTTGTTGTTGTTATAGGTGGCTTTTCCTCTTATCCCTTAGCTCCTGGAATAATGATTCATAAGACTCATTATTTTACAAATACCTAGGTCATATAGCTAGGTTCTTCTCTGACTAACTCATAACTTAATCCGTTTATAATAATTTACATTCTGCCATGGGCCGGTTACCTGAGCTCAGGTACTATCCGTCCATCCTCCTCACATCTTGCTGGCTGAATCTTGTCCCCCACCACCACACACTGGCGTTATCCCCTTTGCCTATAGGATGTCCCATCTATTTTCTACCTCAGCCATAGGCCATAGGTTTTTTTAATTGACAGGTGTTACATTCATACAATACACAAGAGACTCCCTCTATAGACTTTTAAAAAATAACTACATGTATATATGTGCATCTGTGTATGAGTAAATGCGTAAGTGTGCTGATGTTCATGAAGACCAGACACAGTTGTGAGCCACCCAACATAGATATTGAGGATCAAACTCTGGTCCTCTAGAAGGGCATGCTCTTAACCACTGAGCCATTTCTGTAGCCCCGAGGGAACTCTAAAACAAAACAAAGCCACAGTTTTAATTCTAAGAAACTTTTAAAATATGCTTTAAAGGTTAGAATTATATAATGGATTCCTATAGACCTGTCCCTCTGTTTCAATAGGTACCCCCACCATCTTCCTTTATCCAGATCAGTTACTCTGTAGTCAACCTAAGACATTTTGTCATTTGTATTCATAAAATTATAAACATATCTTCTAAATAATATATATAAATAAATATGTATAAAGAATTATTATAGAAATTTTCATTAAAAAAAAAAACTAAAGGCCAGGCATGGTGGCACACGCCTTAATCCCAGCACTCAGGAGGCAGAGGCAGGCAGGTTACTGTGAGTTCTAGGCCAGTCTGTTCTACAAAGCAAGTCCAGGACAGCCAGGGCTACACAAAGAAACCCAGTCTACAAAACAAAACAACAACAAAAACTCTGACAATTCCTTACTATTGTCAAATTCTAGTCAGTGTTTAAATTTCTCCTACTGACTGATAAATGTTTTTTTTTTTAGTTTGTTTGTTGGTTGGTTTAGTTTTGTTGGGGAGTTTCTGTTTTGTTTGTTTTTTGAGACAGGGTTTTTCTGGGTATCCTTGGCTGTCCTGGACTCACTTTGTAGACCAGGCTGGCCTGGAACTCACAGAGATCCACTTGCCTCTGCCTCCCTGAGTGCTGGGATTACAGGTGTGCACCACCATTGCCCAGCTCATAAATGTTTTTATAGTTTATCTGTCCAAGTCAGTCCAAATAGGATCCACACTTTATGGTTGTCTGAGGCATCTATGGGGTCTCTGAATCCACAGCAGTGGCTCTTAAGTTCAGTGAGGAAGAGCACTGTCTAACAGAGGATGAAAGGTCGAGTCCCAGCACCCACAAAGCAACTCCCAACCATCTGTAACTCCAGTTCCAGGGAATCTGACTCCCTTTTCTCACAGGCACCAGGGACACATGGGGTGCATATACATACATGCAAGTAAAATGCCCACACACATAAAATGATTTTTTTCAAATTATAACCCAACTTCTGATGCACCAGCATTACCTGGGAACCTATGGAAATCCAGACTCTCAGGCACCTCCCACATCTACTGGGCCAGAAGGCCTGGAGTTGGGGATCCTAGTGTGCCCTAATGTTTAAGAACCACTGGGTTTTGGTTTTGTTTCTTTTTTTTAAAAGATTTGTTTATGATGTATACAGTGTTCTGCCTGCATGTACACCTGTCCTCCAGAAGAGGGCACCAGATCTCATTATAGATGGTTGTGATCCACCATGGGATTGCTCGCAATTGAACACGGGACCCCTGGAATGGCAGCCAGTGCTCCTCAACCTCTGAGCCATCTCTCCAGCCTGTGTTTAACATTGATATCGTTTGGTCCCTTGGTTTTGATTTGTGTTGGGGTTTTATGTTTTTGCTTGTACCTTGCCCCCACCTCTCTCCCTCTCTCTCCCTGTGTGTGTGTGTGTGTGTGTCTGTCTGTCTGTCTGTCTGTCTGTCTGTGTGCCTACTATGGTATGGCTGTGGAGGTCAGAGAACAATTTTTGGAAATTGATTTTCTCCTTCCACTGTGGGATCTCAGGATCAAACTCAAGTCAACAGATACGCATGGCAAGTGTTTCTTGTGAGACAGGGTCTTACTCTACCTGACTGGCCTGGAACTCGCTAGACAGACCAAGCCTGCCTCTGCCTCAAGCGCTGGGACTAAAGGGGTCCTGCACCCCACATCTGGATAGTTTTGCTTGTTTGTTTATTTCATTTTGTTTTGTTTGGTTTCTGCCTCATTTTGGGCTCTGAGACATGGTCTGGCCTTCTCCTCAGTCTGTAGCCCAGGCTATCCTCCAACTTAAAGCAGTCCTCCTGCTTTGGCATCCTGAATGCTGGAATCACAGAGCACACCCTATGCCTAGTTTGTCCCTTGTATTTTATATAGGTTAGTTCCAAAAGTAGTCAGCTTCTATATCTCATTGGGGATTGTGAGATGACACTGTTCTGACTTGTTTGTTTTTTCGAGCCTAGGTCTCTGTGTGTAGCCTTGGCTGTCCTGGACTCACTTTGTAGACCACTGTTCTGATTTTATTTATTTACTTATTTATTTATTTATTTATTTATTTACTTGAATGCTTACACAAAAGGAGCTTTCCCTTCCCCTCTGTCCTTACTCTGTGGTCCAGTCCAGTGTCTATACCTGTTTTTAGGATAAAAGGCAGATTGAATGCTTGATTCTTTTTCTTTCTTACCACTGATGACTTGTTTTGTTTTTTATTTTTAATATTATTACAAAACACATAGAGGCTTTTTAGTATTTGGATTGAACCTTGAGCTTCATGCATGTCAGACAAGTGCTGAGCCACCGAAGTACCTCAGCCCAAACAAGGGAACTGGAATATGTGTGCTAAGTTTTAACCCATTGCTCTGGTTATTGCCCTGTTAGCCGGGAGAAGCCTCTTCAGAGAGTCCTTTTGATGTCACCTTAGGTGTCTTTTCTTGGTTTCTTCTCTGATAAAACACTGCAGAGAGACTGAGCCTTTTATTTGTTTGTGTATTGTTTTTTGAGACAGAGTTTCTCTATGTAGCCCTAGCTGTCCCAAAACTCACTCTGTAGACCAGGCTGGCCTCGAACTCACAGACATCCGCCTGCCTCTGCCTCACAAGTGCTGGGACTAAAGGCGTGCGCCACCACCGCTGCCACCATCACCTGGATGGACCTATTTCTCATCTCGGGACTGGCATCATGCATTCCTTCAGTGCAGCCTGTCCTGCCTCATTGTTGTGACAAGCCAAATTAGGAAACACAATCATAGCGTGAAGGTAACCTTTTTATTTAAAAATATGGATTGGAAAGATGGCCTAGCGATTAAGAACATGGTCTGCTTTTCCAGAGGACTAAGATGCTATTCCCAGCCCCCCACGTGGTGGCTCTCAACTGCTTGTAACTCCACTTGCGTGGGACCTGATGCCTTCTCCTGGCTTCTGGAGGTGCCACACATGTTCTTGGTGCACAGACATACATGCAGGTGAAACACCACCCGTGCACATTAAATGAAATAATTAATTTTTTTAAGTTAAAAAATAGGGGCTGAGCTGGGTGATAGTGATATGTGCCTTCAATCCTAGTACTCAGGAGGCAGAGGCAGGCGGATCTTTGTGTTTGAAGCCAGCCTCTGGTCTATAGAGTGAGTTCCAGGACAGCCAGGGATACACAGAGAAATCCTGTCTTGAAAAATCAAAAAAATAAATAAATATTTTGTGTTAATACTATAGATTTCTACTCCATCCCCCTAGATAAATGGTAGCATCTGTATGTTCTTTCCCATCTCTTTTTTTTTTTTTTCAGCAAACAGCCTAGCCTGAAGAGTGTACTTCATAGTAGTGAGTAGACGCAAATATACTACCCTTCTTGTCTCTTTTCACAGTGCACAGATGCTGCACAGATGGCAGCATGTAGCTGTATTGAGGTTCGGGGGAAGGGAGCAGAACGGCCTAGTCTAACCTCCTGCCTTACAATTACAGATATTGCTACCATGCCCTGCACTGGAGACCTTTTTGATAGGGAAACTAAACGACATACTCTTACCTAGACAGCCTTCATTTGCTGCAACCTCGATAGGAAAATAATATTACTGGGTAAATAGAACAATCTAGTATACACCAAAATAAAGAATACGTTCCTGGGGCTAGAGAGATGGTTCAGCTGCTCTCGCAAAGGACCTGAGTTTGGTTTCCAGCACCCATACTCACAACAATGTATAATTCCTGTTATTCAAGGAATCTGGCATCCTACTGTGGCCTCTGCAGGTACCTGTACACATTTGCACATATACACAGAGACACATAAATAAATTTTTTTTTAATTTTAAAAGATTTTACAAAAAGAATAAGCTCCTGTGTCTTAGGAGTTGCAAGGTGCATGATAGAAATGCAGATTGGGGCTGATTATGGTGACGTGCCCCAGCCTTGGCAAGCAGAGACAGAAAACTCAGGTGTCTGAGGCCAGCCCTCACCACCTAGTGGACTTGAGACTAGCCTAGAAGACATGAGACTCTGTCTCAGAGAAGAAGAGAAGGCAGAGGGTGGAAGCTGTGTATAGCAGTGACGTGTGTGCTAGGATGTTAGTATTTAATTGAACTGGATATTAAAAATGGTAGGATTCAAATAGATGGTGAAAGAGGATGCTTCGGGCTTAGGGAAATGACAAGAATAAGAGCATGGACTCTAATAAGGGAAGAGTGTTCAGGAGATTTCTAATAAACCAGTAAGTTTTTATTTGTTTGTTTGTTTGATTTTTTTTGTTTGTTTGTTTTGGTTTGGTTTTGGTTTTGGTTTTGGGTTTTGGTTTTGAGACAGGGTTTCTCTGTGTTATCTTGGCTGTCCTGAACTCGCTTTGTAGACCAGGCTAGCCTCGAACTCACAGTGATCCTCCTGCCTCTGCCTCCCAAGTGCTGGGATTAAAGGTGTGTGCCACTACACCCAGCTGAAACCAGTAAGTTTTGAGCAGTGAGCTTGCCTGAGAACAGATTGGAGCTTGAACCCTGGGACACTGTGAGGACATGCACTGTCAGCCTAGAAGTTTCCCAACCATTGACCTGTCTATTTAGAACTCTTCCACGTGTCCCCAGTGATAGGGCTTTGAACAAGGACAGAACTTTGTTTGCTACAGGACCGCCCCTCCTAGAACAAACCACAGGGTTTCCAAAATGTGCCAGGGAGACATGGACCTCAACCTCGCTCGGCGATGAGAGAAGTGTACGAATTTGGAGATAGGATAGATAGGACGCGCCCACTCCCTTTCAGTTCTGAGGTGGGGGAGTAGTAAGGGAAGGAGAAAGAGAACTATTCAAAGCTGCCTAACTCCTCCTCCTCCGGGAGAAGAGCTGGACAATGATGTCAGACCCCAGATGCGTGAAAGTCTCTCCTCTGCTGCCAAGCAGCCACAGGCGCCGTTGTCACAGTGGGAGCCTGGCCAGGCTTACCACTTCCAACCCATAAGGAATCAACCCGTCACTTCTCTGTCAGCTGTGCAGCATTTTCAATCCAGAGTCCCCTCAGGACAAATTGCAGAGGCAATGAGGGACGCTGCGCACATGCGCATGCACCTCTCACGGGACTAGAAGATAAAGGCCCTTCTCTCTCTCTCTCTCTTTCTCTCTCTCTCTCTCTCTCTCTCTCTCTTTAATATTTTATTTATTTATTACATATACACACAAGAAGAGGGTGTCAGATCACTTTATAGATGGTTGTGAGCCATCATATGGTTGCTGGAAATTGAACTCAGGACCTCTGGAAGAACAGACAGTGCTCTTAGCCTCTGAGCCATCTCTCCAGCCCAGAAGGCCCTTCTCTTGATCACTTTATGGAGTCTTTTCTCTTGCGTGGCTGGGGCCCCTTTGTTGCCTGTTGTGGCTACCGTATCCCCTAGTGCCCGTGCCTGGTTCTGAGGCTTCCGGGTTCTCAGCCCCTGGGCTCAGAGCATGCTACTTATTGCTGACCATCTTCTCCCGCCTCAGGGTATTGCAGGCACGGATGTGGCTAAGGAGGCGTCAGACATAATCCTGACCGATGACAACTTCACCAGCATTGTGAAGGCAGTGATGTGGGGACGGAACGTGTACGACAGTATTTCCAAGTTCCTGCAGTTCCAGCTCACCGTCAACGTGGTGGCCGTGATCGTGGCTTTCACTGGAGCCTGTATCACTCAGGTTGGGCGGGGCTGGGATGGCAGGGATGACTCAAGGGCTGAGGAGCGTAGGGTAGAGGGTATAGCATATCTACTCAGGAGTCAGGACAAGGGTGTCCTAGTGCTGCGTGGACAGTTAGCTCTACCAGGTTTACAGCCTCTACCTGCTCGATCAGAATAATGATTTACCTACCATTAATTTAGCAACTTTTTTTTTTGGTCAGCGGCTTTGATGTACACTTAGGTGGATTATCTTTTTCTTTTCAAAGCATGCCTGCGAGGCAGATGTTATTATCCCCTTACAGTGATGAAACTGAGGTCATGTAAATTTGTCAAGGTCACTCTGGAGCTAGGTTGCAAAAATTCAAGGTCTAGTGGGTGAGTGATGGAGCTGTGAGATGGGGCTTGGTTTCTGGAACAAGCTGAAAGGATCGGTTCTCCTTCCTCCCAGGATTCCCCATTGAAAGCAGTACAGATGTTGTGGGTTAACCTGATCATGGACACCTTTGCTTCCCTGGCCCTGGCCACAGAGCCCCCGACCGATTCTCTGTTGAGGCGTCGCCCCTACGGGCGAAACAAGCCCCTGATCTCGCGCACCATGATGAAGAACATCCTGGGCCACGCGCTGTATCAGCTCGCCATCATCTTCTTCCTTGTCTTTGCTGGTAAGCCACGCTTGGGAGAGGGAGGGCAGCTGTTGGGGGCTGGATTTAGTTAGGAGAGTGACTGAGAACACAGCGTGGCAGCTAGTGAAATCCAGACAGACACAATAGCAGCTTCACCAGTGAGTGCTGCCTCAGTAGTCCCGGGTCAGACATAGCTTTCTGTCATGCCGCAACACAGGGAAACAAATACCAGTGGAGTCAACTGACAGACAAGATCAGATAGGTTGAGACCAGAGCCAGCATTTGAAATATTTCATCAAGGCAGGCTGGAGAAAGAGTTCTGCGATTAAAAGCGCATGTTGCTCTCGCAGAGGACCCAGGTTCAGCCCTCAGCACCCACATTGGTGGTTCACAACCATCTGTAAATCCAGTTCTCGGGGATCCAATGCCCCATTCTGACCTCCAGTGCCACAAACATACATGCAGGCAGAAACACTCACACACATAAAATAAAAAATTTTTTAGACCCATAAATCTAAAATATTTTAAATTTAAAAAAATAAAATGTTCAATAACTTAGGTGACTCAGAAACTAACCAATTAGAATGAACTTCCTAATGGCCAGAGTCCACCAGCATGGCTGTCCCAACACGGTCTGTCTCATCCTGAAACCTCAGTGAGACCACATCACCCTCTAATACGTGTCCTGTGCCTGCCAGGTGAGAAGATATTTGACATTGACAGTGGGAGGAAGGCGCCTCTCCACTCCCCGCCCAGCCAGCACTATACCATTGTTTTCAACACCTTTGTGCTGATGCAACTCTTCAACGAAATCAACTCTCGGAAGATCCACGGCGAGAAGAACGTCTTTGCAGGCATCTACCGCAATATCATTTTCTGCTCTGTAGTTTTAGGCACATTCTTCTGCCAGGTGAGCGTCTATGTGGAGGTGGGGTAGGAAGGCTGGGACATAGAGGGCAGAGGCTTGGAGCCCAAGACTCTCTGATATGCCCAAGATGAGCACTGAGGGCGTTAGGGGGACCAAGGCTACGGTAAATCTTGGGGTTCTCAGTTTGCTTCCATGTGTACCTCATTCTAGAACTGAGCCCAGTCACGTGCTCCAAGGCAAGGTAGCATGTTACTGCAAATACTTTCATGGTCTTTCTAAATGTGCACAAGTTCCACATAGTGACCAAGAGATGGGCCACTATCTTCCACCTCCTGTCCATGACCGCACACATGAAATGTGTATGTCCAAGTGGCATAGCCCCTCCCCCATCTCCAGTCTCACCTCTGCCCTTTTGTTCTGAATGGGCTTGTGATTGAAAATGCTACACTATTTGCAGAGGAGAAGCGGTGGGTTAGTGCATGTATATGTAGCTGCCGGGCTAACCCTGGCCTGGGTTCCTGTTATGGGAACCAGGGTCAAGAGCACGGTTGCCTGGTAGCAGAAAGATGGCTTCCTTCCTTTTTGCCCTAGTCGGAGGTTCACTAAGACGTATGGCTACAAAGGGTTATGAGCAGGTCGCATGACCAAAGAGCATCTTCTTGGGGGTGGAGACATGGCTCAGCTCAGCCAAGAGAGGACCAGAGTCTGAATTCCAGCGGCCACATCACTTGACTCACAATCACTTGTAACTCTAGCTCCAGGGGAGATCTGACACTGTCTTCTGACTTCTGTAGCACACGGATTAAGAGTACACACACACACACACACACACACACACACACACACACACACACACACACACACAAACTTAAAAATGAGATGGCTTTTCTCTCAGCAAAGCCCCTCCATTGCACACACATTCATGCACGCGCATGTACACACATACACTTTTCTTCTCTGCAGTGCCTTCTCTCTGTCACACACTAGCCTCAGTCACAGGAAGCCTCCAGCAGCCTCTACTCCTGCCAGACCGTACACTAATCACCATCACAATAGTCATAGTGACAGTGTGAGATCCATTGAAGTGTTCTATAAGGATTGTATCTGTCACCCTTAGCCACTTCTAGAGTTATTCTTTCCTGTTCTACAAGAAAATCTGGACCTGCCCCACAAGGGCCCTGCAGGGGATGCTGTGGCCTTGGTGGAAAGCTGACTCCTTGTGGCTGGGCTGCCCTTTGCTCTGTTTCAGATTTTGATCGTGGAATTAGGGGGTAAGCCCTTCAGCTGTACGAGCCTCTCCCTGGAGCAGTGGCTGTGGTGTCTCTTCATAGGGATTGGAGAACTTTTGTGGGGCCAGGTGAGCGTGAGGTGCCCTCTACAGGTCCCCAAGGCTGCAGACCTGTCCTGTGTGAATGTCACTAAGACATATGGCTACAAAGGGTTATGAGCAGGTCGCACAACCAAAGAACATCTTCTTGGGGGTGGAGGAGACATGGCTCAGTCAAGAGAGGACCAGAGTGTGAATTCCAGCGCCCACATCACTTGACTCACAATCACCTGTAACTCTAGCTCCTCCCCTCCGTGGTCCTCCTCCACAGTTTCAAGCTCCTTTCATCTTGGGGTGCCAAGTTAGGGTAACCATTATCCTCATTTCAGGGGCATTAGGTTCTTTGCCCATGCCTAGAGACTGAAAAATGAAAACAGAGCCTTTTCCAAACAATAGTGGAAACTTTGCATTAAAAATTAAATCTGAGAATCTTAAAATGGGAACAGCAGACATCATGCTAACGAAGCAGCAGTCTGGCCAGGGGCTTCTCCACCCCAGCCCACCCCCACCCCCACCCCCACCCCCACCCCCACCACCACCCCCATCCCCCATCCCCCACCCACCTCCTGTACTTCTTGATGGCTGGTTGAGTGCCCAACTCCCAGGTGAGATAAACCAGTCCTACAAATGCTCCAGAGAAGAAGCGTGGCACGCGGCTCAGCACAGCCTCTGGAAACGGCTGGGATTGAACCACCTTTCTCCTTTTCACAAGTTGAGCAGCCATGGGCAGGCTACTTAACCACTCCATTTATCCCACATAGGATAAAAATGATCACTAATTGCTATTAACTAGTAAACAGTTACTGTACAAAACATATGATGGCACCTGTTAAAAAGTGCTCCATGCCTGTTACATTAATTGCGATAATGTCATCTTAGCTAAGGGCTTCATCCTTCCCTTAATGCCATACTTAGCTCTGGCCTGGGCTGTTGGCTACAGATGCCAAGTCTCTGCTGAGAATCCCTTGGTGCCCTTTCACAAGCTAAGGATAGGATTGAGGAGGGCAAGATTAACTCTCTTAGCTAATTGTCCTCCAATTCCTTTCTCAGTCCTTCAAGTCTGTATGCACAATGTGCCTGTCCCCCAGCTTGGTTTGCCTCAGGCCCCACTTCTTCCCACTGGGCGCCAGCTTTGTAGTTCTGTTGTCTTAAAAGGCAAAGGTCACACTGGGACAGAAGAAGCCAGCCGGAGACAGAGTGTGAGTGTAGCGAGGCCCATGGCTGGGAGATGACAGGAACCAAGTCCCCTTCTGTGTGTCTCTGAATGCTGGCACCTTCCTAAGAGTTGACAGCTGGAACAGCTGGTTAGTCTCCTGGGTAGACTGGTGCTTCTTGGTGCTGTGGTGGTGGGGAACTCATGTGGCTGACTAGCCTCCCGGGGGGCCTGGCCTAAGCCAGCTAACATCTTCTCCGATTTGCCCACCCCCTTTTGCTGCGACTGCCCTCAGGTCATCTCTGCAATACCTACCAAGTCTCTGCCGTTCCTGAAGGAGGCGGGCCTTGGCACTATCAAAGAGGAGATCAAGGGTGTCGAGGGACTGGAAGAGATCGATCTTGCTGAGGTGGAGCTGCGCCGAGGCCAGATCCTCTGGTTCCGTGGCCTGAACCGGATTCAGACTCAGGTACTCTGTAGTGGCTTGTCCTCACCCTGGGAGGAAAACTCTCCCCATCGTGGGAAAGGGTAGGACAGCAATAGTTCCCTGCAGCCAGCACCGCTACCCCTTCCTGAGACTTTCTGCTCCTTAGCTTCAGTGCCAACAAGGCCAGAGAGGTCTGTGGAGGATTCCTCCAGGAGGACCATGGGCCACTGTTCACAGAGTTCCTCAGCCGTGGTTGGCCCTACAGCCCATCCCCCACCCCCCAGGTCCGTCAGCTGAGCTGTCTTCCAACATAAGGTCTGTTCTAGCTCCACTCTTGATCCCAAGACAGGGAATGTGTAGGCCTTCCCTGCCTTGAAGGGAGGAATAAAAGACCCAGATTTTATCACATTGGAAGGTACAGTCAGCATCCCTGGCAGTCACGTGATCTCTGGTGCTGCTTTTGTGGTGAGGGCTGTGGTCTGGGGAGGGCTTTGGTAAAGCAGCTCACCTTCTTACACCATCCTGCCTTGATTCAAGGCCTCTCTGGGGAATCTGATGATTAAGAGGCTATAAACAGCAGTTTATCGGTGCCTGATATCTTTGGAAGGATTCAGACTTGCTTCCCAAAAAGGAGGAGGCTGGTTTTTTCTTCTTCTTACCCGTTTCCCTTCTTATAATTTCCGAAACAGAGTACAAGTCTCCTGCTTGTAGCCCTAACTGTGAGACTTCCCCCCACTTTCCACGCACAGCTACCCTCTGGGTTGAGCAGGCTGGCCTTGCCGTGATACTGTGTTTTCCTCTGCTCTCACCCCTCAACCCTTTATTGTTTTACTCCCAAGATTGCTGAGCAAACCATCCATTCCAAGATCCCAAGGGGACTCCCCTGAGTAAGGCCCGTTTCTTCCTCCTAGTTGGCTAGAGGTCGCCATAATATTTCATTTTCAAAAATTGGCCTTCGGCTTGTTTAGAAAACTGCCTGGCCACCTGCCTCCCCTCCTAAGTGCACAGGGAAGACAAGTTAATGCACACTCTACTCACCTATCTGAAGGGAAGTGTCTTCCCCGAGCAAGACACCAGGTATGAAAGTGGGTGAGACTCAAGTAGGAAACCCTGGGGCTCCTCTCCTCTCTCTCCCAGGAAAGGAATCGAACATAGACCAACACAGACAGCCTCATGATGTCCGGTCCCTACCTCCGCCCACCCACCTACCCTCCACTGAGTCCCCTGGGTACCTGCAGGTCTTAGCACCATGACTCCCACCTCTAAAGCCCCAGTTGCTACCTTTTGGGTCTTCTCTTTTCAAAATAACCTCTCTGCTTTTCTTCCCTTCAGGACTGCCTGCCTCCTCTTCTTCTGTGGGATTGTCTTTGCATTTTGTTTTATTCTGTTTTCCGAGCTAGGATGTCGGGTTCCAGAGCCCCCTTGCCAGTGTCTTGCCAGTCTTCCTTGTGGGGAGTTGATATTCGTGGGCCTCCCTTTTCCTTCACTGCCAGTTTCCATTCCCCTGCCTCAGCCCCTCTGTTGGATCTTACTGCACACACAGCTTTAGGCATACACTTCTTTTCCTGCTAGAGCATAAGGTAGCTGGGCCAAGATTTGAGGCCAAGCATGGTGGTACATATCTGTAATCTCAGCACTCAGGAGGCTGAGGCAGAAGGATTCCTAGTTCCTGGCCAGCCTGGGCTATATAACAAAACAGATAAGCAAAAGCCCAAACTTGGCCTTCAAGGGCAGCCTATCAAAGATGCCGGGGCGGGGGGGGGGGGTGTTAAAAAAAGAAGAAGAAAAGAGAAAGAAAAAAGCTGGGCGTGGTGGCGCACACCTTTAATCCCAGCACTCGGGAGACAGAGGCAGGTGGATCAATGTGAGTTCGAGGCTAGCCTGGTCTACAAAGCGAGTCCAGGACAGCCAAGGCTACACAGAGAAACTCTGTCTCTAAAAACCAAAAACAAAACAAACAAAAAACAAAGATGCCACTGACAGGATCCATCCATTTGGCACCAGACTGAGCAAATGCAGCTGGGTGTGCTAACTGCACCTTCCGTGTCTGAAGCCCTCCCACCCCACCAATTGCTCAGCCCCAGGGGGATCCTAACAAAGCCCCTTGCTGTCTGGCTGCTGATCCAGATTGCCCATCCCATTGCAGCGTGCATGGTGGGAGATGTCCCCTTTCCCCTGGTTTTAGGCTGTTTTTCCCTTCACCTTTACCCTTTAGTTTGGGGAAGGTAAAATCACTAGAAAACAAATATTTAAAAAATTAAAGGGCTGGACTCTGAGAACAGTAACTGCAGAGTGCAATTTCATTTGTGGACGTTGCCCTTGTAACACTGTGAGCACCTAGGAAGGAGTCTCTACCTTCTTCATTGGGCTGGCACCTTCCCTGGGGCAGCCCTCACCTCCTACCGCTTCAGCCCTCAGCCCACTGAAACAGAACCGTGCACACGTGAGGGAAGTTTGGTCTCCCCTAAGCATGTCATGGCTTCTCCAGAGGCTTTGTGTACAAGAACAGAAGCCTGACTCAGGAGGCACCTGCCTTCCCATCTTCTAGGGATGCAGGACAGGGTCAGCATCTTTCTGGTCCCCAGGGGGTATTCCTAAAAGGATCTCAACCAATCTCTGAAGGATAAACGAATCCTTTACTATTTGTTCCTTAGTACTTAGGGGTCAAGGAGAAGGGTAGTAGATTGATTAAGACCCCAGACTACTGCCACTTCTGGGAAAGTGGTGACATTAATGGCCTCCATACCTGAGGAGGAGCAAGCTGAAAGTCAGAGGCCTGATCTGGTAGGCAAGTAGGCGGGCAGCTGCACCCTCCCTAGTACCACCCGCTGCCAGTGAAGGTCTCCAGGGCTGAAGGAATGCAACGAGTGGAATTCTGCCTCAGAATCCTGAGCCCCACAGCAGCCAGAGGAAGGGTCAGGAAAGACACCTCATGCAAACTAAGCAGCTCAGCCTAGGAGTCTTTTCACCATGGCCTCCTATACGTGGGCCGCTACACTGCCCATTCTTCTTTAAATGGGTTATTTTCCTGGAAATTTTGCCAAAATAATAAGAATAAGAATAAGTAGTAGTAGTAGTAGTAGTAGTAGTAGTAGTATAAATAATTCATTGATTTAGTTGGTAAAGAGGCTCCAGAGCCTTAAATTTCACTAATATATACTTTGTTTCTGGTATGTCAGATTGCTTGCCTTATTTTTAAGGGTACAGGTCAAAATAATGAATAAGCTACTGGTCTCTGCCTCGTGTATGTGTTGGGGGGCCGTTCTTTTGCATTTTAAAGGCCTTTGGACAACTGTCCAATCTAGGCTACAGGGAAAAGAAAACGGGATCATACGTAGCTGGGTGTTTGAAAATCCAAAGCAAATAGTTCCTTAAATGAAGTGTGATATGCAGCTCCTGCCCCCTCCGGCCCCATCCTCACCTGTTGCTCTGGGTTTGAGGGGTATCTCTCTTGCTCTCCAGCCCCTTTTCCCCAGCCCTCCTGACCCTGCCTTCCTCTTCCTTCTCTCTGACTGTGGAGCGAAGCTGTCTCACTCTCTGATTCTTTGCAGATCGATGTAATTAACACATTCCAGACCGGAACCTCTTTTAAGGGAGTCCTAAAGCGACCGACCATGACTGAACAGCCTGATGTAAAACTGGCTCCTAGCTCCTATTCAACTGCGGTTGCACCAGTCAAAACTTCCCCCTCCATCTCTTCTGCCGTTCCATCTCCTCCCATGGGCAGTGAGTGAGAGTCTGTTACAATGCATGATTTGCTAAAGCAACCACAAGAGAGCACATGGCATCCACTTTAACCAACCGTGGTTACCTGTCCTTTGGGCTTGATCTTATGGCTTAAGGAAAGAAAGGACAAAAAAAAAGAAAAAGAAAAAAAATCCTCCTCTGATCCTGGCTAAAATCAGGCTGTATGCCTTTTCATCTTATTTTATTTTTTAAATGTTGGAAAATTATTAAACCTTAACTATTTTAAAGACAATGACCTTGTTTTCTGACTGTTCCTCTGCATTGCCTCCTGTTTCTTTTCTTGAGTCGCTTTGCTTTGCTTTGCTTTGCTTTGCCTCCAGTTTTGCTTGTCACTTTGCTCCTCTCCTCCCCTTCTGGGTCTAACTCCACCTCTTTAGATATGAGATTAGTCCTACAGAAGACCTAGGAACTCTCTTCACTTCGGGGAAAAGGAGCCTTTGCCCAGGGGTCCTTAATCAGGGCCTGTCCTAATGGAGCCAATACTGAACTCGCTCACTGATTCCTGTCCTTTTGACTACCACTGGCAACAAACACAGTAACTAGACTAAAAAGAGGAAGTTAGTTCAACCTGTGTTGTTTACCTCTCAGAGACGACTTTAAATCAAACTCTAGTTCAAGAACCGGTGGTAGCGCATGCCTTTAATCCCAGCACTCAGGAGGCAGAGGCAGACGGATCGCTGTGAGTTTGAGGCCAGCCTGGTCTACAAAGTGAGTTTAGGACAGCCAGGGCTACACAGAGAGATCCTGTTTTGGAAGAAAAAAACCTAATTAATGCACATATGGGTGGCAGAAATAAAACTACTTTTTGGTCCGTGTGGTGGTATGTGGCACCCCAGCTTTCAGGAGGTTGAGGCTGAGGGTTATAAATTTAGAGGTTTTTTTAAGAGCCTCCTTTTTCTCATCTTTTCATCTAGTTTGATTCTTCACCAGGCAGCCCTTTGTATTGTATTTTGCACATTTCCGTTTCAGGAAACCTTCACTGTCCAGACTTACATAGCACCTGTCAGGCTTCCACTTAAGACTTATTGCCTTCGCTGGTAGATTATTGGACACCTGCTAATGCCTTCCTATTATTGGTTGGTTTTACTTCCCCGAACTGAAAGCAGAAGAGAGGCGGTCAGTATGCTGTCTGGTGAGGGAGGGTCCTCCACCATCACACATATTCCAGGGACTTGAAATACTTGAGTGTGAGTGTCCAGCCAGCCCTAAGTCACATTGCCTGTGGTTCACATGACTGTGGGCCAGGTTTTCCAGGCTTCAGTTTGGTTTTGCCTTTTAGCTGCCCATTAGAATTGGGAATGGAAGTGGGGCTTACCGTAACACCCGTAACACCTGCTGTCTCTTTCCGCCCAAAGGCAGGCTGGAAGGCACCAAATAAGTCTCGCCCTGCAAAGTGCAAAAACCTCTTGCTCTAGTCCTTCCACATTCCTCTCTTAATTGCTTTTCTCCCCTAGTTCTGCCATCTCCCTTCTAACTAGTTTCTATCCTGCTTAACGATTCATTCCTCTGATAGAAAGGGCTAGTGCTGGCTCCCCCAGAGACTTACGAGACCAGTGGGCTCGGAGGAGCTTGCAAACCACAGGCCTTGAGCCCCCAAAAGCTTAGACCAAAGAGGAGGTAGAGCACACTTGCTCTCTCTCAAGCACGCCCCTCCCTTGGAGGTCCTAGGAGCTGTAGTCGTGTGTTTAAAATGTTCTTTGCCATTCCAAAATGCTGTAAGCGCCTTTAGCTGTGCCTCTGATCTCCCTGAGGTCCCCACGGCTTCCCTTTAGAAGGAAGCCCTGTGCCTCTCTACCCCTCTCAAGGAAAGGAGAGTAGAAAAATAAAGTATTCCGGTGGGGAAATGGCACCTTTCATCAGGTCTGCACTGAGCTCTCCAAGGTATGCCTGGTGGTCCAGCCTGCTTTGGGCTCCTGCCTCATGAAGGAGTGAGTTATCCTTCAATCAGCCCCTCAGGAAACATTGCCCAGAGGTCTTGAAAAATGATGTTCAAGGTTGGCTGGCGTAGTGGGGCATGTGTGACGTTTTCCCCATGCCAGCTCCACCAGTCCCTCCTTGTCCCCACGTACTGCTCACACACTAGGCTCCAGGCGCAGAGGATGCCAGCCTTAGATCAGTTGGTGATACACTTACTGTTTGACCGACTGTCCATCAGCACATGGTCTCTGAACCAGCGTTGGAGTTAAACAGTCTGGCCCCGCCCCATGCCTCTATCCCTCACCCTTTCCCCGCCCCCGCCTGGGTCAGAAGGTTCCCCCCAGTTCCCTGACTCCTTGCTTGAGCTTCCTTACAGGTGGCTGGCTCCCCGTAGTTTCTAGAAGTCCTGCAGTCTAACTGGATGGCTGTTCTTTGCTTCCCCCAAAGGTTGCCCTATTTTCCCCAGCTGCCTTCCCTCTTTACTCTGCCTCCTTCATCTGTTGCCCGTAAGAGTGTTACTTAATAATCACCCCAACAGGGGAGGAAAAAAGCCGGCAAACAAGCCCCAGACCCTTCAACCCAAATTTTCAAAAATAAGTTCTTTTAGAATGGATTTCACATATAATCGTTGCATTAAAGTGTCCAATTACTTAAAAAAAAAAAAAACCTAGAAGACAATGAAGTAGCCATAGCTATAACGGTACCTGCCCTCCTTTAGGACTGAGGAATGTGGAGGATGCAACAGCAGGTAAAAATACTGCTACTGTACCTACCAAGGAGAGGTGGCTTTGGATCTGTGCCCTGGTCAGGGTGTCTATACCAGGGCTAAGGGAGAAGGCATTGAGTTTGAGCTCACTAAAGCTAACTTGTCTTGCTCAGATATTTCCAAGTATAGGTTACAGAAAACTTGGGGCCACCCAAAGGTTAGAAGGAGCCGCCATTCTGCCTGACTGTACCCAGATCTGAACAGAGGCAGCCTGTCTGGTGAAGCCCACCACCAGATGGTCAGTAGAGCCACAGAAGCATGCAAAGCAGGACCTCACTGTCCTTCCACGAGGTTCCAGATGCCTTTGCGATTCTTGTGTGTGCTGCAGCGTTGAGCTGACAGTTGAGTGGCAGAGTCCCTTGTTGTCTTCTGTGACTGGAGAGTCATGGGTGGGTCTGTAGCTACAGAGGAGAGAGCCCAGGGAGGGAAAGCCTTAGCCTGAGCCAAAGTTGTGATGGTGAGGCTGCTGGAGGCACTCGCTTTGAGAGAATCTGTGAGATTATGAGAGGCTCCCCAGGACAGGAGATCAGCTGGCTTATTTGCCTGATGGTGTGTATGCTGCTACCTCCGTGCTCTTGCTTCTACTCTAGGGACTTTTTTTTTTTTTAAACAGCGGAAAAATGAAAGAGACACTTTTACCCCAACTTCCACTACTACTCCCTGACCTTCTCCTGGCCCTAACAATTTCTTTTACATCACTCTCGTATCTTTTTTTTTTCTGAGGAAGAACATATCTGAGCCAGACTAGGATTGACCACTTTCCCTAACAAAAACCAGCCTACAACCACCTGCCTTTTCTGGTTTCCCTTCTCCGTTCTCTCTGACATCCATCCCTCCCCAACACCACACCCCAATCTCCCAACCAAGATTCTAAAGCCACGCTGAGTGACACAGTTCAGAAATGTCGAGTTAACAAAGCAAAACAACAACCGCAACAAGAACACCAAAAGAATTGGCACCTTTAAGATTACACAAAAGCTGCTCGGCGTTGGTTGCAGTCAGCCTTTCCTGGACTCCTGACTCATCAAGTCCTGTCTTCTGTGTAGTAGGATGAAAACTGACAGGGCAACCTGTTTGTCCATGTACCCAGGAACACTGCAAAGTGTCTCCTGTCTTCATTCCTTCCAACTGGCCTATCAGAAAAGCCACTCACTCGGAAGCCCGCCTCCTGGCAGCCGCTTTGTATTTGCATCTCCTAGGGGAGGAGAGCATGGAGAGGAGGCTTTTGTGGGAAAGGGGACCCAGTGGAGGGAGGTTGTGGGATGTAAAGATGTGCATGGACGGATGGTTAGGGACTTTTAATCTCCTGCATGCTGTTGGAATGAAGACTGGTTTGTCTGCCTGTGCACAGTATTCATGTTCACTTGTCACCCAGTGTTTTATCATGTGCAAATTGGTGAACGTTGGCTTTTGAAGGTGGGGGGGCGGGGTTAAACAGATAACAAAACCGCAAGGTGAAATTTCCTCATCCTACATTCACCAAGCACACCTCAAGACAGAGAGTCACCTGTGTGGACTATCACTCAAGGTCATTCATTTAATGTCACCTAGTTTCAACGTGCTGCCCTCTGTCCGAAAGAACTAATGAATGTCTTGGTTTGATTTCATTTTAAGAGTGGATTGTTTGGGAATGCTAAAATTCATTTTGTGTTACTTCTTGGAATGCAGCTTTTAAAATGTCTTTATTGTCTGCCATCATTCACTTGTGCTTGAGATCCGAGGCGTGTGATGTGAGGGTTTGGGTTGTTGAGCCCACCATGTTTTGAAGCTGGGGTTTTCTTTCTCTCCTCGAACCACTAATTTTTCCTGTTGTTCCACTTGCTGTTTCTCACCTCCCTATCTCTTCATCTTCTTTCTTGTTCCCCTGGTATAGATCAAAGTGGTCAGAGTGTTCCATAGTGTCCATGGTGCCATGCACAAACCCAAGAACCAAAGCTCCATCCACAACTTCATGACCCCACCTGACTACGCCGCAGATGATGAATGTCCACCGTCATTCGTGGAAGACCAACAGGAAGGTCCTGACCAGGTTCCTAAGGCGGGGACTAAGGTGCTTCTGTTGGATGGGGAGGCTGCTCCTAATGACAACCAAAACAACAACGCCGTGGATAGCAACCAAGTGCAAACCGTTGCCTCCTGTTCCGACAGCCCTCTGCAGAGCCTGGAGACATCAGTTTGAACTTCCATTCTCTGATTCCCGTCCCTGCTTTCCCTGTCTCTTTTGTCATCTGTCCCATCTATAAGGTGATGATGGGACTTGTCACTGTTAGGTCAGCTGCTCCTAAGTGTGAGAGAACCCCCACCTGACCATGAAGAAGCAAGAGCACAGACCTACAAGGATTCAGTCAAACCTTGGGCAGGCAATGGGAGATCTCCCCCCTTAGGTATATCAGTTGTCATTTTTCAAAAAATGATGGTATAGTCCTCCTGGCTCCACCCACCTCAGTCTCCACAGCACTCCCACATGTGTCCCCACCTCCTGACTTGGAGATTTTATTCTCCAAATTTCTGCCATTTACAAGTCTAGTTGTGGGCTCAGGGAGAGACAAATGCCTTGTGTTGGGGTTTCAGTAGAGAGATTATTCTCAAAACATTTTTTCCTATTTTGAAAATGTCCACTCTGAGGCCTCCAGCTCTTTCTGCCCTTCAGTCTGGCCGTCCCCAAGGGTTTTTGGATCTTCTCTGCCCCTTATCATCCTTCCTTTTACTCTTTTTTTTTTTTAATTTTTATTTTTTTTTTAAGTTGTGGTAACTACAAGAATGGAAAGGACATGGACCAGTTGAGTCAACTTTGGCCCCTTCTGGCCCCAGCAGGACCTTTCATTTGTTCTAGAGGCAGGCGGATTTCTTTGCTAAAGTGGTCCTCTGGGGGCAAATGAGCGGGTAAAATACTTCCCGTTGTCACCAGGTCAGCTCCAGTTTCTGAATATCTATCCATCTTCCTGGGTGTATAAGGTGTATGAGTGCCAGGGAAATCGGCCATGGCCTTGAAGCTTGCGTACGTGTAATGCATAGTTTTTACTATGGGCCCGAGCCTCCTCCCTGTCTAGAGAGGCAGCAGAAGAGTGAACGGGGCACGGCCCCACCTCCTAGCCAGACGAGGAGTTTCAGGACCCACATGTGGGGCAGGCCTAGGGCCAGAAATCACTGAAGCAGAGGGTATTTGCCAAGGTTCTTTCAGAGCAGGAGCTACGGTTGGAGGGATGAATGTTAAAAAGCCTTTGGGAGGAGCTAAAGAACCAATCTTCCCAGGATCTGAGAAACCCCTCTGAAGGCTAGGTGCCTGAGTACCAGCTTTGACATTCCCTTCGCTTGCCTAATTCCATACTTTGTTGTGTCCTACAACATATTCCATCCCTAAGGAGGTTCCCCAACTTGTGCACATATTCCAGTGTTGAAAATGTGTAGCCAAAAGAGAAAGCTCCCCGACAGTGCACTGATTCAAGGAGCAAAAGGCCCTCCCTGGAAAGCCCCTGCCTCCTCCCTCGTTGCTTTCACACACCCTCTCTCAGCCTTCGGAGGCAGCAGCTCCACTCCTGCCTGAGAAAGCCTGTGCCTTTCTGCCCTGAACACTGCCCAGAGCACCCTCTTCCCCGCCTGCCTCTCAGGAGCTGGGAACTTCACCAACAGGGACTTCGCCTTCCTGGGACAAGGTGAAGGCACCATTTCCAGATGCTCCCTTAGTATCCCCAGTGTGCTGATTTAAGCATTTGTGTGCAGGTGGATTGACTTTATTAAGTCAGTGAGGCCCACCTCCCTCTTTCTAGGGGGATGGGAATAAAAGAGGGTGTGAAGGCTCATGGGAAGTGCCAGGTTTCTGCTTGGGAAAGGAAGGCAAGATGAACCTGTCCACTCCTCAGCTTTTCTTCTAAAGATCTTCCTCCCTCCCCACTTGTCACCGAAGCTGCTAAGATTGGGTGAGTGAAGAGACAATCGCCATTCCACCCCCAGTGCAGCATAATCCATCACTATAGGAAGTAGGGGAAAGGTTTTGGTTTGGATTTTGTAAAGCTTACACATTTCAGCAATCTTTCCTTTGGGGGCGGGGTGGGGGGCATGGGGGAAGCATCTCACTCAAGGTGTTAGTTATTCAAATAAAAATATTTAAGTACTTTAGAAGATTTGATTACCTCAGATCATTTTTAAAAAGCAAGCCAATAACAAGCTTCGAGGGCCATTTTACCATCCTTGCTCCCAAGGCTCTTGTGGTGCCTGACAGGTTACTCCGAGGGCTTAAGTCTACTTTTTCAAAGTCAGCAGGTTTGTGTGTGTGTGTGCGTGTTCTAGTTTCCATGGTAAGAGAGAAAATAGAGAAATATTATGCAAAAAACAATAGTTTTCTTTAGATCAGAAACTGATATTTTTGAGTCAGCCATATATATATATATATTGTTTAAAGACTTTCAAATAAAGTGCCGTCATGTAACACCATGGAGGGGAGCACACAACCAGCTGTTTGACATGACAGGTGACTCAGCATATTTGTAATTGGTTTAAAAAAAAAAAAAACAATATGCCACACTTCCTTTCTCCAAGGAGCCATCTTTATATTTAGGGAAAAAAATTGTTGGGTTCTAAACTTTTTTAATATAAATTTTGTTGACATGGAATTGAGTGAGTTCAAGTGTTTCTGTGCATATGTTTTTATATGTTTTTTCTATTCAGTTTCAGTGATCCAGGTGGCAGTGAGAAAATATGACAAAAGTTAATAGCACTTTTCCCTAAATGGTGCTTTGAATTTGAAAGAGGTCTGATGGGGAGAAAGAGACTGTATCCTAGATCCGTCTTTTGATAAACCTAGAAAGAAACGGGTAAGAGCCTGCGGGTAGTGAGGAAAGCACCTGTAAAGAGTCTCCTGGGCTTTGAGGAGATGGGTGTGTGCCGCCATGGAGAAGGAGTGCCGGGCTGGTTGGTAAGCAGGGCTGAGGATCAGCTGGGTTTCTGTTTCTGGAGGGATTAGCTGGCAGAGCAGGATCAATAGCTTCTCTCCTGGTCGGCAAGGCTACTCTGATGTGGGGTTCACATTTCTTTATGCTTCTTTCACTTCCTTTCCCCCCCTGGAGTGACCCCATTCGTGAGTTTCCGTGTATGGATCTGAGTTGTGACACCTTCCTATTTTGTGTGCTGCAGCAGATGGGAGACAGAGCTCCAAGTTGGTAAAGAAAATACAACAACAGTGGCTACTTTTAGCTCCTCCATCTGACAGGTTCAGGACTAGGTCCTTCTCAACAATCCTTCGCTGTCCTTTCAAGTACTTTCCCCATCCCAACAGATGTAAGAGAGACCAGCTAGACATCCTCTGGGCACTTGTGGGTTCCTCAGGTTCGGTTTTCGTTTCGCCCGCAAGCTTTAGGGGAGAGCTGCTCAGTTCAATCAGAGTGATTACCTCACTGCCGAAAACCCAGAGGGGCCCTGGGACTTGAGTGTGCCAGAAACCTCTCTTGCATCACTCCCTTTTTTCCCATTCCCCCTGCCTTACAGTTGACGCCACCTGTGGTACCATCCCAGTCTGCACATCTGACCACTTTCTGCGTCCAGGGCCCGCCCCTTGGCACTGGTGAGGGTGGGCATTTACACAGCCTGCTGTTCTAAAGCCATTTCAGCCTCCTCCTCACAAATAGACTAGGTACCCTCTTTCCCTTCCATTTAGCTCAGAGCCAGCACGTTAGACCTGCTGTCCCCTTTTTTCTTGGTTGGGAGAAGTGAAAGGAAATGAGCTTCCTGAAAGGGAACCGGCCTTTGGGTCATGTTTTCTCCCCATATGTATATATGCCATATGTAAATATGCCATATGTGTGCCAACAAATTGATCTCCGCCATCTTTTCTAGTCGGCATGCAGATAGGAATTTTGAGCTCTTCTCAGTAACTAGTATAAGGAGCACTGGTATTTTTGTACAAAAGGAAAAGAAAAAAAAAGACAAACAAACAGAAAATTGACTTCGTGGTCTGCATGACAGACATGGTGATATCAAAGCAATGTATATCCTAGCGTGTGTTGCCATAGTTTGCAGTTCAGCCTAACAGTGCACTCAATCTGTATTTGCATTTGATATTATTTAAGCTCTATGTATAATGTTTTGCATGTATTTATATGGTTCTTGGGAGGGGGGATGCTCGAACTGACAAATCTGTACTGCAAACGTGTTATGCCACTGACACAGGAAGGGGAAGAGTTTTAAAGGGGCTCTTTTTTTTTTTTTCTTTTCTTTTTTTTTTTTTTCTTTTTTTTTTTTGGGAAACAATAAAGCTTTTTGCTGATGAACAGAAACCAATGCCATGCACTGAGAATAAAAACCCATGCCCACTTGTGATGTGCTGTCGTCCATGAGTCTCCACTTCTGGGTTGCACCTCTGGGGCTTCTGGAGCTGAGAGTGGTTCTGCCTTCACCACCTTTGGAGCAAGCCCAGGGCCCGAGCTTGTCTCTAACTATATGACATGCCCCCTTTAAGGCCTCACAGTCCTGGGGACCAGCCTCATTCACTTGAAGAACCAGCTTTTCCGTGCATACCACAGTTAGAATTTGGTAGAGTTCAAAACCCAGGTCCTGGAAGGCTGAGGCCTCAGGAAGGGTGCCTGGTGTAGACCACCGTTTTCCTTCTTCCCTCCGCCCCGCCTCTTCCTCCTCCTCACCTTGCCCCCTCCTCTTAAAATGCCTTTTGACTTAGTCCCCCTTAATCCATGGCTATTCAGGTAGACATCCTCCACAGATGTTTTCTTTTTCTTTTTCTTTTTCTTTTCTTTCTTTTTTTTTTTTTAATGGTCCCTTTCATTGCCTTTGGGCATGGCTGGCATTAGACCCTGAGGACTCCTCATTGCAGCTCTCACCCAGGTATACAGCCACCTTCCATGATCGCTTTTAAATCATCCCCTCTAGAAAAGGACCTTGTCTCTTGCCTGGGTTTCCTTAGGAAACGTATGTTGGTGAAGGACAGCCAGTGTTCCCCGGTGGCTTCTAAAGGTGCCCGCTCAAAAGTAGGGACCAGCCTGAACGGAAAAGACTCAAGCTACCTCTTTTTTTAAAAAAGGGCTCAGGCTACCTCTTTTTTTTTTTTTTTTTTTTTTTTTTTTTTTTTTTTTAAATGGCTGGGTAGAGCCGGGTGTGGTGGTGCACGCCTTTAATCCCAGCACTCAGGAGGCAGAGGCAGGTGGATCACTGTGGGATCAAGGCCAGCCTGGACTACAGAGTGAGTTCCAGGATAGCAAAGCTGTTACACAGAGAATCTCTGTCTCGAAAAAAAAAAAAAAAGCCGGTGTGGTGGCACATGCCTTTAATCCCAGCACTGGGGAGGCAGAGGCAGGCGGATCACTGTGAGTTCGAGGCCAGCCTGGTATACAAAAAGAGTCCAGGGCAGCCAAGGCTACACAGAGAAACCCTGTCCTGAAAAACAAAGAAAGTTCTTTGCAAAAGGTTGAGACAAGTCCTTTTAGCTGTCTCAACTTGCCACCAAGGATGTCAGTTACCCAGGGAGGTCTTGGGAACTAAAGCTTAATTGACCCCTATTCAAACTGGAAGTTTTATTCAAAATGACTTCAGCTTGGTTCCTTCTTACATTATGAATCATAATTTAAATACGTGATATTTCTGATGACCTATGTGACCCCTGAAATGGGGTCAAAACCAGAAAACTGCTGGCATTGCTGGTACCACAACACTCCAAGGGATGTTTTGTCTCTACTTCTCAGCAAACCCAGGCTCTGTGTACAAACTCAGCCACCGCTCAGTGTCTTCCGTGTGCCTTCCGTTGAGAGCCATCGCCTGTTAGCACACACTTCTTCCCAACAGAGCTCAAGTGCTTAGACTGATCCTACTAGTGTGCTCAGGAGACTGCTCTGGAAGAGACACATTCCAAACTGCAGGCGCTCACACAAGGCCTATTTAAAACGTTTGTTTGTGATAATAAATACAGAACCCAGACACACATGCGCGCGCACACGCACATGCACGCACGCACGCACGCACACAGAGCTATACTTCCCGTCCTTTAGACCCATGGATCTTAGCTGACTAGTCCCCTCCTCCATGTAAACTGGTGTGGAGTGCATGCTTGTAGTCCCAGTACTTAGGGCAGAGGCTGGAGAATCAGTTCAAGGTCAACCTCAGCTACCATAGTAAGTTTGATGCCTAGAATCTATAAGATACCATCTCAAAAAAATACATTTTTATAATATAGATGAAATAATATATATATTTGAAAATATATTTGAGGATATATATATATATATATATATATATATATATATATATATTTGAAAGAGAAGGCTGGTGTATTAGTTACTTTTCTACTGCTGTGAAGAGACATCATGACAAGGCAACTTTTAAAAAGAAGGTGTTTAAATTGGAGGCTGATGGCTCCACAAGGTTAGAGCATGGTAGCAGGTAGGACAGGGTTTCTCTGTGTAGCCTTGGCTGTCCTAGCCTTGCTTTGTAGACCAGGCTGGCCCTGAACTCAGAGATCCATCTGCCGCTGCCACCCCAAGTGATGGGATTACAGGCATAAGCCACTGTGCCCAAAGAGACCTTACATCTTCATTCACAGACGGGGGGGGGGGGGCGGCGGAGTACTAACTGGGAATGGCCCAAGTCTTTTGAAACCTCAAAATTTCCCCAGTGACACAGCTCTTCTAACAAGGCCACACCTCCTAATCCTCCCCAGTTACACCGACTAGGGACTAAGCAGGGACTAGCAATTGCCCTCATGCCTAAGAGGAAGAAGAAAGACCTGTGTAGTCATCTCTCCATGGGGGCTGGGGGGCTGGAGAAGTAGCTCAGCAGCTAAGAGTGCTTACTGCTCTTACAGAAGACCCAGGTTCAGTTCCCACAACTCACGTCAGGCAGCTCACAGGTACCACTAGCCAGTGCACCAACTCATATATAAATAGCTCCATCTGAGCAAGAATGCCTACATCTTTTCTGTTAGCCCTTTGAGCCAGCTGCTGCTGAGAAGGCAGGAGGAGGAAGAGGGTTGGGTCTGTTCCAGCTTGCCCTTCGGTGCGGGGAGCTGCGGGAGCAAAGTTTCAGATGAGTGAAGATGCCTGCCGCTGGCAAGCATGAGAGCGTGAGAACCAGGCACGCTCCAGTCCCCGCTTAGCGTCTTCACTGCCTGCGTTTTCTGTTTCTGCAAGGCCGTTTCCAAACTACACACTGAAGATCAGAAGGCCCTCAAAGATGATTCGGAGGGCAGGTGTACCACGGAAATAATCATTCTTTTTTTTTTTTTAAGGTGTTTTGTTTTATTTTTTGGCCAGTGTGGTGGCTCAGGCCTGTAGTCTCAGCACGTGGGAGCCTGAGGCAGGAGGATTACAATGTGTTCGAGAACAGCCTGTGCTACATACTGAGTTCCAGAACCATGTAAGCTACAGAGTGAGACCCTGTGTCAAAAGACAGAAGTTTGTCTGGTTTTAGACTTATTTTACTTCGTGTGTATTCGCCGACATGTATCTATGCGCACTATGTGTGTGCCTGGTGACCAAGGAGTAAGAAGAGGGCAGATCCCATAGACCAGGAGTTACGGATGGCTGTGAACCACCATACGGGTGCTGAAAACAAGCTCAGGCGCTCTGTAAGAGCAGCATGCTTTTAATCCCAGCACTCGGAAGGCAGAGGCAGGCGGATCGCTGTGAGTTCGAGGCCAGCCTGGTCTGCACAGCGAGTCCAGGACAGCCAAGGCTACACAGAGAAACCCTGTCTCAAAAAACCAAAAAAAAAAAAAAAAAAGAGCAAAAGTGCTCTTAAGTGCTGAGCTATCTCTCCAGCCCCCTTGGGTTGTGTTTTGTTTGTTTGTTTGTTTTGGTTTGGTTTGTTTGTTTTCTGGTTTGGTTTGAATTTGTCCTTCAGAGTAGCTGTACCTTTTTATTTTTTTTTAAGATTTATTTACTATGTGTACAGTGCTCCGCCTGCATGACAGAAGAGGGCATTAGATCACATAAGCCACCATGTGGTTGCTGGGAATTGAACTCAGGACCTCTGGAAGAGCAGTCAGTGCTCTTAACCTCTGAGCCATCTCTCCAGTCTCATAGCTGTACCTTCTTTAAATGACTTGAAAACAGTGAACTAGGCACTGAAGAGATGACTCTGCAACTCCCAAGCATCTGTTGTTCTTTCCAGGACCCCAGTTCAGGTCCCGGCACTGACATCAGGCAGCTCACAGCTGCCTGTAATTGCATGTTCAGGGCATCTGAAATTCTGGCCTCCATGGGTACCTGCACACACATGGCGTATGTATGTACATCAGGCATACACACACATGCACATAAATTAAAATCAACCACAACAACAAAAACATTGAACTAGCTTATCTAGAAGGTGTCTGCCAGCTCTAAAATGATCCAGATTTAGCAACAAACAACAAAAAATAAAACAGACTGCGGAGAGAACTCAGTAAAGTGCCTGCCATGCAAGCAAAAAGACCTGAGTGTAGTCTCCAGAAGCTACTTAAAAACAAACAAACAAACAAAAGACAAAAAAGAGGCATAGAGATGGCTGCTTGTAATCCCAGTGCTGGGTGACACAGGTAGAACACTGGCCTGCCAGCCAGGCAAGCTTAACCAGTGAGCACAAGATAGAGACCCTATCTCAAAGTGCTAGGTAGGCCAGGAGGCGGTGGCACACTCCTGTAATCCCAGCACTCAGGAGGCAGAGGCAGGCAAATCTCTGAGTCCGAGGCCAGCCTAGTCTACAGAGTGAGTTCCAGAACAACCAGGGCAGTTACACGGAGAAACCCTCTCTCAAAAAGAAAAAAAAAACAAAAAACAAAAACAAAAAAAAATGGATGGATGGTTACTGAGAGCAACATTCAAGAATGACCTCTGGCTTGTACACATCTATACAGGATCACACACACACACACACACACACACACACACACACACACACACACACGTGTATATACACATGTATCCAGTGCTACATGCTCAAAGACACACAAGCCTAATTTAGACACCTCAAATATCTTCCTCTCCCTTTTAAAAACAAACATATCTATAAATAAAATCTATAAAACTTGTGATTGAAACCCAGCCTGTTGATAATCCAGCTGATATATAGTAGAATGGAAAACTGCTTTAGGATTTAATGTAGAAAGAGCAGTCATTTGGAAACTCAGAGATGTAATCCAGCTAGGATGTCATAAATTCAAGAGGCACAAGGTGCCACTCGAGGCAAGGTGGAAAGAGTCTGGAATTAAAAAGCCTGTGTCGGATCCTGACCTCGCTGCCCACTTGCTGTGTGACTTCAGCGTCTTTCCAACTCTGACACTTTCCATTCCTGCTTCAGTCTTTAGCTGTTGTTAATAACTATCTAAGCCTGAATGGAATTTCTCTTCCACTTTTTTTTTTTTAATCTCTCTGGAATGCAGCATAATTGTGTGCTTTGAACACTACGACATACCGGGACGTGTGCCAGCAGGCTTCCCCTCAGGCCCAGCCACCTGTACCTCTAACAAAGACAAATGCTCCACATCCCTGAAGTCCGAGAATTCTTTTCTAAATCAGCTCATGCACTGACTAGGCTTGTGGCCAGCAAACCCTGTGGGAGGATACTGTACGCTTGTCTCCTGTCCTTGGACATTGGTCCACTCATCCAGTATGCCCACGTTGATGCCTGAGCCTTGAAATGCATATGCATTGAAATTGAATTAAGGGAAACTTGGGAATGCGCGCGCGCACACACACACACACACACCCTCTTTGAATTCAGTCTCATGGGAAAGAGACAAAACAAATATGTGCCGCGTCAAAGGGGATGGAAAGCAAGGTAGACGGGGAAGAGAGCACAGCTGGGAGAACAGAGAACCGGGAAGGTGGTTATGACCGATGTTTGTGGACACCAAAAAATCCGGAGGATGTTAGAATGAGCTGAAGGATATGGAGCCAGCAAGGGCGGACCCTGAAGCAAGGAGATGGATCCATCACAGGTGAGTGACTCGATGGGAAAGTGAAAATGGCAAATTCAGAGCCTGGAGGCTCTTGTGCAATGTGAGCTCACTAGAGGATCGCGACAGAGAGTGCGATGATCTACCCTACGGTTTAACGGGGTCCCGGTGTCTGTTCTGCAGCCGTGGTGTAGAAGACAACGGAAAGCCGTTCCTCAGTGGCCTAAGCCTCTAAGAGCACAGAGAAGTCCACGCCCCATTGCCCATGCCGTTGTCCTATGGCACACAAAATAGCAAAAAGAAGGCGGGTGGTGGTGGCGCATGCCTTTAATCCCAGCACTCGGGAGGCAGAGGCAGGTAGATTTCTGTGAGTTCGAAGCCAGCCTGGTCTACAGGGCAAGTTCCAAGACAGCCAGGACCGCACAGAGAAACTCTGACTTGGGAAAAAACAGAATAGGAAAACAAAAAACAAAAACAAAAACAAAAATAGCAAAAGGGGCTAGAGAGATGGCTCAGAGGTTAAGAGCACTGGCTGTTCTTCCAAAGGTCCTGAGTTCAATTCCCAGCAACCACATGGTGGCTCACAACCATCTGTAATGAGATCTAGTGCCTTCTTCTGGCATGCAGGCACACATGGGGGCAGAACACTATAAATAAATAATAAAATAAATAAATCTTTCTTAAAAATAGCAAAAAGAAAATGTTACCCTCGTGTAACTGCTAGGGGTGCTCTACTTGCCTCCAAGAGACACAGAGAAAACAACCTTGACCTACACCTTCCATCTTCTGGCTCCCGTTGTCACAGTCACCACCTGGACCACTAGCAGGTGTTGTGGCCACTCCCCTCCCCTGGGACTTGCTCTGACCATCTGGTTCCTGCTGTGACTGTCACTGCTTCCTGTGCCGGGTGCTACCTTTTCCTGCCAGGGCCCAGAGGGTCAACAGTCGTCTGCTTGTCCTCTTAGAGGAGGGAGTCTGGCCACTTGCAACTCGGGGACCAAGGAGAGTCAGATTGATCCTAGCAGACCTCCTCCCTCCAGACACCTCCCTCATCACCATCATGGCTGCTGTGTGGCTCTCATGCTGATGGGTCTCTAGGGACACTGCAGAGGCCTGTAAATCAAAACCCCTAGAAGAACCAAAAAGGCAGAGGTCTGGTCTGCCCTGTCAGCAACACCAGTCACCTCCCCTATCTGGGTCCAAGACTTAGGAAGTGTGCAGGCCCTGGCCTGGCCTCTGTCCTCGATTCTGAATGTCCCTCATGCTGCTCAAAGGTCTCCGGCGGAGTGGAGGCGGGGAGCAGAGAAGGGAGCTAAACTGGTTTTCTCACGTCTTTAGCTCAAAAGGAAGGACTTTGCTACCTTTGTTCTGCTTCAGGCCTGTCTTGACTGGAAAGGCCTCGGGGACAGAACGGTGAAGGGGGAATAAACGCCTCCGTAGAGCTTTTCCTGTCGTCTAAGTTTGTCCCAGCCCCAGAACCTTCCAAAAAAGGAAGTTCTAGTTTAGGTTTAGGTTCACTCTGTCACACAAGGCAACTTAGACTCTTTTTTTTTTTTCCAGAAATATAAGAGCTTCAGGTAACACCTTTGTGGGCCAAAGCTCAGCCACAAGAGCCCCCGGGCTTCCTTCCTGTGAGAGCGGCAACAGCCTTTGCCCCCTGGTAGACAGTGCACAGCAGGAAGAATGAAAAGTCACCGAGCAGTTCCCAGTGTCTCATGCCATCCCACTGTGACTCACAAACTCAGCAGCAAGAAACACTGAGAAAATTTGTGAGAGGCCCAGTTAGCTCTTTGCAACAACTCTGTGCTCTTGGACTCAGAGGTTCCACGCTTTTGCCCCAAGGTTGTCAGAGATCAGTTGGGGAGGCAGACACACCTCAAAGGCAGGTGTCCCCACAACATGCTCAGCACCCTTCCCTGTCGCACACAGAGCTATGGAGACACAGAAGATGGCCCTCGAAGATGACCCAGGTCCCTAAAGCTTTAAATAAGTTGAGGTGCCTGTTTAACATATCAAAGCAGACCTGGCTGCCAGGTTCTCCCAGCATCCCTCAGTCCCTACCTGTTATAGGGTATGGCTGCCATATCCTGCTCTCTACCCTTAACTCTCCAGACCAGGGGCTGAGGTGCCCTTCCCTGTATAATCCAGACATTTTGGTTACCCACTCTTTTTACACTTAGCCCTCTTGGCTGCTGTACTTCGTTCCTCTCTCCCCAACTCCTTTCTCCTCTGCCCCCCTTGTATGCCTCAGGGTCATGTCAATTCTGGACTGTCCCAGGTGTCCCTGTCTCCTCCACCAGACCTAGGAGCAGTCCTGTCCTTCCTTTCATTTTCTTTTTCTGTTTTGTTTTCATTCAGTGATGACTCTTATTTATTTATTTATTTATTTATTTATTTATTTAGGTTTTTCTGAGACAGGGTCTCTCTGTGTAGCTTTGGCTGTTCTGGACTCACTTTGTAGAGCAGGCTGGCCTTGAACTCACAGCAATCCTCCTGCCTCTGCCTCCTGAGTGCTGGGATTAAAGGTATGCACCACCACTGCTCGGCCAGTGGTGACTCTTGAACCATGTTTTCCTTTTATAAAGCACCAAATACATTACTATTTTTTTTCTTAAAATAACATTTGATGGTTGCAACAATCTGAGCAGCTGGAGTCCAAAGAAGAAAGTAACAATGACCTCAAGGCCATCAAGCCAGAGAGAAGTGGACCACACATTCAGATAGGACTTTACTGGTATTTTACAAAAGAAAAAAATGCTAATAAAATGAAGATACCTGGGCACACATCATACAAAGTGAGGGTGAATGGGTCTGTGTGAAATACATGAACCCACAAGGGAGAAGCCATGTAGACCAGCCACCAGGCAAAGGAGAACCTAAGACTGCCTCTTTCAGTGAGTGAGGCCTCATAAATATGGGATGGATGAGTTGCATCTGTTTTGTTTTGCTTTGTTTTGTTTTTAGTGAAAGAGCCCAGGCTGGCCTCAAACTTGCAATCCTCCTGCCTGAAGATTACAGGAGTGGCCTCTGTTTAAGGAGTAAAGTAACAGTGAGGGTGGAAGGCAACGGGAACAGTTCATTACATAGAAGAGAATAAGATTAATGTCACTATAAAAACATAACAGGCCCTGTTCAATGAGCTTGTGTGTGTGTGTGTGTGTGTGTGTGTGTGTGTGTGTGTGTGAAGATCTGAGCCACACATTTTTCATTAGTGGTCCAATTAATTTTCACAGTATTGTGTAAGAACTTTTACTGTTGCCAGTTTACATCTAAAGCGATCACACACACACACACACACACACACACACACACACACACACACACACACACAAAGCAGATGAGCTGCCAGGATTCTCTGAGTGGTAAGAATCTGAGCCCAGGTGATAAAGTCTTTAACTAGAACTTGTGTCTTCCTGAAGAAGACGTCTGAGAAGATGGGGCACTCAAGGCATTATGGGTGTAGCATGCAACCCTCCACCTTCACCAAGAGACTTTGCTCACCAATCTACATACATTGAGTCCCTTTCAACCAAATTAAAGCCAGGCGTGGTGGCGCACACCTTTAATCCGAGCACTCAGGGAGGCAGAGGCGGGCAGATCGATGTGAGTTCAAGGCCAGCCTGGTCTACAAAGTCAGCCAGGATAGCCAGGGCTGCAGACAGAAACCCTGTCTCAAATAAACCAAAAGAGAAGAAAAAAAAAAAAGAAAGGAAGGAAGGAAGGAAGGAAGAAAAGAAAAATAAAAAAAGAAAGAAAGGCCAGACAAATCAAATCTAAACCTAGCATGGTATGGCAGCATAGGCCTGTACTCCCAGTGTTCAGGATTCTAAGGCAAGAGGATTGAGTGTTCAAGGTCAGCAAGACCCTGACTAAAGAAAATAAGCAAGACTGAAACCAGCCCTGCTAGTTTATAATCATATGTCACACTCCTAAAGTGATTTTGAAAGGTTCCAAGGAACACTAGAAGAATCCGGTTTAAAACACACACCTCGTTTCCCAGGACTAACTGGGCCCTCCCCCCACCCCCATTCTGAGAACATATTCCCCACCTTCTTGTCTTAATTATTAGCCAGATTTGATTCCTGGAAGGGAAGGAGAGTAGAACTGTTTTGCTCACTCATGGCAGTGGAAAGGGACACCAGGAGGGAGGCACACAAGAGATGGTTACACACACAGGAAAACACTTCTTTATTTATCATTGGTCAGGAGTCTGGGGTCAGCTCCACGTAAGGTCACACGGACAGCCTGTCCACTTGTCTCTAATGCAGGAGATCTAGTGAGGAATCCTGGAAGGGAAGGGGGGGTTGTTTTGTTTTTTCAAGACAGAGTTTCTCTGTGTAGCCATGGCTGTCCTGGAACTCGCTCTGCAGACCAGGCAGGCTGGCCTCGAACTCAAGTGATCCGCCTGCCTCTGCCTCCCGAGTGCTGGGATTAAAGGCGTGCGCCATCACCGCCACGCTAGTGGAATTCTAGCTCTTATTTAAACCTGACCCGAAGGAAACATAGGCAGAGAACTAGGTTCCAGCCCCGCAGCCAACTGCCATCAAACCATCTGTTCCAGCTAAGCAGGCTCCCCAGAGGGAGGGTGGTGAAAGCCCAGCATGGCAGGGTTTCCTGCAGAGTGCAGGACTAGTCTGCAGCCCACTGGGGCCCTGGGAGAGCCGGAACAAGCAGGGTGTGTCCAGGTTCTGGAAGCCAAGGACTCCAGTGTCCACCCAAAAGAGGTCCGGGAGAGAGGTATAATGGCAAATGTACTGATGACAAAGGCACTGTCCCTTTCTCTTTACCTGGAGCTCCACCTGGTTTGGGGAGTGTAGTTAGAGTAGCTCTGCATTATCTATACAGTCTCAGTGGCTCTTTCTGCCTCACCCAGGAGTGTTTCTGCACACATGTGGAGCAAAAGTGGGGGGGGGGGGTGGAGTTAGAAACAAACTTGGAGCGTTCTCCCAAGCTTGGGACCTTCAGCTAAATGCTGTGGAGGAACCCACCCACCGGCATCTGAACTGGGAGGCTACCCCAAATTAGGGCTGGGCTGCAGAAGAAGCCAGGCCAGCAGCAGATAGCTTCCCCTCACCACAAGCCCTGAGCCCTGAGGAAGAAACAGCCTCCGGTGGCCCTGTGACCTCTGGTTCCGTTCCATTCCCACCGTGACACCGGAACAGAGGTTCTCAAAGTGTGAAAGGCAGCTCACTTCTGGCAAGATCACCTGCGGAGGATCTATTTATAAAGCCTGTCCACCCACAGAACCACAACTGTGCCAGCCTGCCACTTCTCCCTAACCGACTAATTCTGGCGCAATTTGCAATCTGAGGCCAGGTGTGGTAGTGTGATTTTTTTTTTTTCCCTTAAATCCCAGCACTCAGGCAGAGGCTGGAGGATCTCTGTGAGTTTGAGGCCAGCCAGATCTCCATAATGAAGTCCAGAACCGCCAAGGATACGTAAAGAAACCCTGCCTTAAGTGGGGGGGTGAGGGAGTCAGGGTGGAGGTGCAGGCGGGGGGCTTAGAGAAAAGGAAAGAACCTGTCTCATACCAAGCCGTGGGCCTGACTCACACCTGTAGGCACACCAGCAGGGACATTAAAACAGGAGGGTACCATGAGTTGAGCCAACTTGGCCTATGAAGTGAGTGAGATCTGCCTCAAAAAAAACAAGAAACGGCATCCACAAGACAGGTCATTGGATAAAGGTGCTGGCTTCTAACTCTGACACCTGAGTTTGATTCCTGAGACCCACAAAGTAGGAGAAAACAGACTCCCCCATGTGTCTTCTGACCTCCACACATGTGTCACGGGCGTGTGGGCAGGCATGCTAAGTAAATGTAATAAGAACAAAACAAACAAATAAATAAGAATAAACAAACAGCAACAACTACGCAAACTAATTATTTTAAACCTTCACATTTTGATGACGGTAGAGGCATTTAACACATAGGAAACCAAGGTGGGCAATCGAGTCTCTGATTCCCTGGCACTTTTTAACCCACGTGGGCCCCAGATGCCACAGTGCCTGTGGGGAACAGCAGTGCTACCTAAGAACTTCCTGCTGCCTGCGCAGTGCTGAGCATTTCCTGTGCCCCAGCCTCATTAACAAACCAGTGGTGGAGCTTCCTGTCGCTGACTTTCCATTCTGCGCCAGTGCTTTGCTGTTTTCACTCTGCTCTTGGGGGTGGGAGGACAAAGAGTGTCTCATGGACCCTCTGGGCCTCTTGGTAGTTTTTCCCCCTGTGCTCCTCCTGTTTCTATCAACAGGCAGAACTTAGAGAGAGTCACCTCAGCCACTTCGCACTAGGAACATCACCACCTGGATGAGAAAGAGCCCATCACCTGCAGTGGGCACTGTGGCCACCCCGAGTAAACCAAAACCTGGTACTTTTGAACCTTGTACCAACTCAGCTTGATGAATTTCAGGTGAAGGTAGGGAGATTTGGGTTTTATTGTATTTTTGTTGCTGTTAGTAATAGCAGTAGTACACTCACGTGTGTGTGTGTGTGTGTGTGTGTGTGTGTGTGTGTAGGAGGATCAGAAGATAACTTGTGGGAACTGGTTCTATCCTTCCACCATGCAGATGGGGGGGGGGCGGCGTGCAAACTTGAGTCATTAAGATGGCAGCCAACACCCTCACCTGGAGAACCATAACACCAGCCCAAAGAGAGGAGTTTGCTGGGAACAAGTTCTAGAACATAAGGTTAGAATCCTTCAGAAAGATATAAAGGCCGGACGTGGTGGCACACGTCTTTAATCCCAGCACTCGGGAGGGAGAGTCAGGCAGATGGCTGTGAGTTCAAGGCCAGCCTGGTCTACAAAAACCAAGAAAAAAAGAAAAGAAAGACCAATAACTTTTTTGTTTGCGAGAACTTTGGTGAATATGATCAAGGAAGAACTTGCTGGGAGGCTTCTCTGTGGGAGTGCTTGCCGACAGTGTACACAGCTCTAGAGTTCCAGCCGCAGGGCTACACCTGATGAGCGCGGTGGCACACACCTGTAAACCCCAGTGCTAAGGAAGCAGAGACAGAAGGATCAGGATTTCAGGGCCACCTCGGCTATACGTCCTGGCTACCTACAGAGTTCCAGGCTACCCTGAGATACAGAAAACGCTACATCAATGGCTACGTGGCAAGTCCCAGGCTAGACCAAGATACATGAGACCCTAGCTAAAGAAATAGGAAGAGTCAAGAGTACAAAGTGACACACTTTGGAAAACATGAGGATCTGGAGAATTTGCTGCTGTCCTATTATCTAGTTTTTTGTTCTTTTAAAAGGTGGTTATATGCAAAAGACACACCAATTTGCCTTTTTTCCTATGAATCAGCAACTTAGAAAGAGCAAGAAAAAAAAGTGACATCCATACTGGCTGGTCAGTCACAACACCGAGAAGGCTTTAGAAGCTGCAGAGCCAGCCCCTCAGAGGTCCAGTGATGTACAGCACCCACACCCCTCCAGAGATCACAAGAAGGAACTCCAAGCCCAGCACTGTGCAGGGGACTCCTGGCAGCCTGGAAGGGTAAGTGCTTTGAGAAAATAAACTCCAGGCTCCTCTTGCTCAGGAGTGGGCTAGCCTGGCAGTGCTGCCATACTTACAACCCAGGCCTGGGTCCACTAGGACCAGCGAACTTTGACCTGAGAGCCATTTGCTGAGGGATGCTGAGGGAAAAGAAAGATAATGGGATAAGGACAGAGGGCTTGATAGACAAGAATTTCTGACTGGATTTTTTTCCTCTCAGAGGCCCTAACTCTGCCCTCAATCTTTCCCATCTCTTGTCCCACCATGATGGAAACAAACATCCTAATTTCCCAGCAATGAGTTTTTAGACGCTAAAGCCTTGTCCTGAGTGAGAAACGTAATAATAGAAGTTGTGAAGTCTGAGGCCATAGGATCTTACAGAGCTAATCATGGCTGTAAATTCACCCCTGAATTTTTCAACCTCAGATAAACAAAAGTAAAGTGTAGAGCGGGTGTTGAGACTTTAGGAATATGAATAGGAGTAAATTTCAGTGCTCTGATCAAAGTAAAAACCAATGAAAGTCGGGTTTTTTGGTGTGCTTTTTTTGGGGGGGGGTGTTGAGACAAGGTTTCTCTGTATAGCCTTGACTGTCTTGGACTCCCTTTGTAGACCAGACTGGCGTCCAACTGACAGAGATTCACCTGCCTCTGCCTCCCTGAGTGCTGGAATTAAAGGTGTGTGCCACCATGCCCAGCTGAAAGTGTATTTTTTTAATGCTGTAATTTTCAGAAATTTCAATGTTACAACAAGGTAAATGAATGTCAGCTGCAGGTAAAACATGGATGCTGAAGAGAAATGAGTTCATATCCATTGTTGCAGCCTGAACCATCCTCCTGAAATGATTTCCTTTTTTTAAAATTACTTTTCTTATTGGGGTGGGGGTGGGGGGTGGAAGGGTACAGAGGTCAGAGGGCAAGTTGCAGGAATTGGTTCCCTCTTTTCACCATATGAGTCTCAGGGATCAAACTCAGGTGTCAGGCTTGGCAGCAGGTGCCTTTACCCACTGAGCCATCTCACTGCCCCCTAAAATTATTTCTTTTTTAAGTTGATTTTTGCCTTGTTGTTATTTTCTCTTTCTTTTTCACTTGGTAATTAGTAAATAACATTTGTATTTATGTGGTTATGGTTAACATATTGTTTTGAAATATGTACACATTGTAGATGGCTTAAGTTGAACTAAGCTACCATATGTGTTACTTGACATTCCTTTTTATGAGAGGATACTTCAAAGAATACTAAGCAATGCTCAAGAATACATGATTTTCAACATATGAGCTGAGAAAACTCACTTCAGACACAGAAGCTAAAAATGGAAGCTTTATTTTCTGAGCTCAGGGAGGTGGTCAGTTATGGATCTGAGCCACGTCCTTGAGGGGAAGTTGTGTTGCATATTTAAAGGTGACAACCACGTAGAGGGGGGCTGACGGTGGAATGGCACGGTCAGCTCTGCCTCGTTATTTTATTAACAAGAAGTTCTAGCTGACCTCGACAGTGTGCCTGGCCGTTGGGGGTGGCTGGGCTTGTGGTTGGGGGATTTCTGGGAACAACAAGGCCACAGAGTTTCTCACTGAGCATAAACATAGTTTATGGTCAACCTGACCTCGTATAGGGATTCTTTGACATCAGCAATGAGCTGAGATGATGTGGATGGTGGGCCTGAAATAAAAATACCCATAGTTATGCTTCCCAAAAGGAGCAGGCCTCAACAATGTTGAACTTCTTCCTTCCACCTGACCTTTGACATCCCTGAGAACCCTCCCTCGCTGCCCCTGGTGACCCTTTTACTACCCTCTGCTTCTATGAGTTCAATCTTTTATTCTGCATGTAAGTGAGCTGGAGCAGTAGCTACCCATTCCTAGCTTCTTTCGCTTAACATTATATCCTCTGGGTCCATCTACCTTGTCACAAATGACAAAAATCTTCTTTTTTAAAGCTGAGTGGTATCCACCGTATATGCATTCCACATTCTCTCTATCCAGTTACCTGTTGATAGACACTCAGGTCAATTCCATATTGTGAATTTTGCTGCAATAAGCATGACAGTTTAAACATCTCTAATAAACATGGGAGTACAGACACGGCTTTCACTTGCTCTGGATATAGATCTAGTAGTGGGACTGGCAGAGCATATGGTGGTGGTTCTATTTCTAAGTTTTGGGGAAATTGCCATGAACAATTTTCCACAATGACTGTGTTACTCTCAAAATAATTTCCGCGTTCATTCTTTTGTTATTTCATCCACATATCATTAAACAAATATTCATGAAGCTCCTACCAGAGATGCTACTTGAGATGCTGAGTGAACAATATTGACAAGTCTGTGACTTCTTGAGGTTCAGTCAGTGTCAGTGTTTGATGGCAAACAGGTAACCAAATAAATATATACTATCAGTCTGCCATAAGCGCTTTGAAGAAGAAGGAGAACTGAGTAAGAAAACTGTGAATGATGCATAGGACCAGGGAAGATCTCTCTAAGGAGGCGATATCACTATAGAAAAGCCTTAAATGAATGAAGGGCTCAGGCGCACTTCCTGGAAAGAGCGAGAGGCCATCTGAGATTAAACGATTCTTCATGTGGACAGGAGCAGCAAGAGGTCATGGTGGTCAGCATCAGGGGTAATCGGGTTGGAAATGAGCCCAGAGATTAATCAAGAGAAGCCAGATCACATTAAAAAAAAAAACCCTCACTGAGTACACCCTAGAGATTTGTTGTCAGTACAATGGGAAAGCCGTGGAAGATTCTCAGTGGAGGAGAAACATAGAGTGATCATTCTAGCTCACGGGTGAGAATGACATGCTGAAGTCAAGAGTGAAATCCAGGAGAGCCACCAGGGAGGTGACCACTGTCAAAGACCATCTGGAACTCATCTTGGCTTGTGCCAGGGTAGTAGCAATGGAACAATAAGAAGTGCCTGGGCTCAGAGCAGATGCCCTTGCCCAGGGCAAAGATGATTAAGTGAAAGTAAGGCATGAAAAATCAGTCAGTCAGGAGTAGTGCCAAGGGTTTAGACTGTATCTCTAGATAGTGGAAAGTCTAGAGGAAAAGCCAGCATATGAAGACAGACCAGGGGCCCAGTTATGGTCTGAGATGTCTATTGGACAACCTAAGAGAAATAGCCAATAGAAAGCTGGATCAGTAAGCCCAGGACTCAGGAGGACAAACATCTTTGCAGGTATTATGTGGTTTTAATGTTTGGGGGACAGCTGCCTGTTCCTACCAGACGTCCACTGCTTGCTTCCTGCTAGAGTGGGTGTGGCCGCCTGATGTTGCAACCATCTGGACGCATTTCAACCCCCAAACAGAGCCACGACTGCAGTCCTATCAGAGAACTGCAAGGCCGCTCGGAGCTAGTGTTGGTTAAATTTCACCCAACAGTCTAGTGTTGCTTAGAGACCAGCTCCATGTTTTGGGGGGTTACTCCAGTTCATGTAAGCTGGATGCTGTCACAGAGCTCCTCCCTATTAGTGAATTGAGTAATCCTGTCCCAGCAAGCCAGGAAACCTAGGCGCTGGGCCAGAGGTGTTTGGTGTTGGAAGCTTGCTGATAGCCGGAGAGGAGAAAGAGAGGGATCTCCAGGCATCGACCACCCTACACTCGTCTTCTGTGTCTGCATCTTCTGTCCTAGGAAAGCTTGGCTGTATTGCTCTTCCTTTCTGAGTCTCAGGATCCTTGGGTGCAGAGAAGGATAGGCGGGGCTTTGTGAAGATTAAATAATACGTATCATGTGTAGGCCCCCTAGCACCTGGTAGGTGTTCAAAGGGATGGCTCTCTTTTCCACATACGTCGTGATAGGTAATCTCGAGCCAAATTAAAGTATAAAGGCAGGTTTATTGGGGCCGGCTCTTGGCCAGGGTCCCGACAAGTGGGGCCCAGGAAGTTAACATGCAGATAGGGAGAAGTTGGGGGAGGAAGAAAGAGCGTGCGCACACAGAGGAGGTGGAGAGAGAGAGAGAGAGAGAGACAGACAGACAGACAGAGAAAGAGACAGAGAGAGACATACACACACACACACACACACACACAGAGAGAGAGAGAGAGAGAGAGAGAGAGAGAGAGAGAGAGAGAGAGAGAGAAAATGTCTGCCCAGCCCCTGGGCTGGAAAGTTCAGCATAAAGTGTGGGGTATGCCAGGCACGCCCTGTAACATGTAGAGACTGTGGAATGCTTGGAGAATCCAGAGGCCAAGTTCTCTTTTATATGCTACCTAGGCACCCCCAAGGTCTGAAACCCAACACTCAGCTCCTCTCTCCGTGATGTTTCTCCTCATAGATGACTTTCTTTCTTATTCCCTTCCTTCTTTCATTATTTTAAGTTATGCATATTTGTGTGTGTGAATGGGGGTTTGAACACTCTGAGGCCAGAAGCATTGACTCCATTGGAACTGGAGTTACAGGGGTTGTGAGACCCCAGTGGGTGCTGGGAACTAAACCCTGAACCCCTGGAAGAGCAGCAGACACTCTCAACCACTGAGCCATCTCTCCAGCCCCAAGAGATGACTTGCTCAGAGATGATTCTGTCCGCTTTACCTCAACATCTGTCATAGTTGTGGTTTCTATTGCTGTGAAGAAACACCATGACCATGACAACTCTTAAGAGAAAAACATTCCATTGGGGCTGACTTACAGTTTCAGAGGTTTAGTTCATCTTTGTCATGACAGGGAAACATGGCAGCACTCTGGCAGACATGGTGCTGGAGAAGGAATCGGCAGGCAGTGGAAAGAGAGACACTGGGCCTGGCTTGAGCTTCTGAAGTCTCAAAGCCCTGTGCCCCATGACACACTTCCTCCAACAAGGCCACACTTCCCATAATGCCTCTCCCTAGGAGTCTCTGGGGGCCATTTTCATTCAAACCACCACAACAAGCTTCACCTGGCTCCCATTCTAAACCCTTGCATTGCAAGGGGGCTCTTCCTGAAGGAAAGAATACGGGCAGAAGACATATACAATTTAAACCAAGGTTGATTCAGCAAAACTCAACAAAGCAAACACTCCAATTGAAGTGAGCACCAGGGGCAAGGCGCAGCTCAGTGACCACTGCCCTGCTGATTTAAAGGAAGCTTTTGTGAATATGGATGAAGTAGGTGGCTTAGTCACAGAGTAAGGTGACCTTTTCTTCTTCCCAAACCATGGTGGGCCAGGTCTCCCTTTTAGAGTATTATTTCTCATAGTCACTAAAAAAAGGTGGAGGAGGTTAAGACCATAATGCGAGTGATACAATAACATCATCAGTCTTTTGAAAGCACATGTATAGGAAATGCCTGGATGCCTTGGTTTCTGATGTAACGGGAACAATTGCACTTCATCTTCGAGGCTGTTTAGCTACAAAGGGGCATCTGTCCATCAGGGCAATCAGCCAAGATCCAGCTGTGGTTTCCCATCCGTTTCCTCATACCTAACTCTTGGCCTACCCAGTATCACTTGGGGTCTCTCTCCTGAAAGAAACCTTCCCAAGCCCAAACCTTTTGGCCACCTGGGCCATGACACCTAGTTTTCCTCCTAGAGAGAAAAGCCAGATCATTTTCCCTGGCTTTGTGGCGCTCCTGGCCATCTTCCTGGTCATCGTGGCTGCCTGCATCCTGTGGAACTGGAACAAACAGAAGAAGCGTGAGTCCCGGGCTTGTCTCCAATTAAGCTGCAGTAGAATCCATCTTCCAGCCCCTCATTTAGGTCCTGGGGCATTCTCTGAGTCCCCGTCCCCGCGCCCGGAGTCCTGTGTTCTTCCCTGATGATCTGGCCCTAAGCTGTAGCCCTAGGGTAGATCTGAGTGCCATGGAGAAGACGTTGCTCAGGTGGTCCTTACGGCCGGTTTCCCCTTCCTGCCTTTGTCCACTGAATGCCTTCTCCTTTGCCTGAATTATCTTTCATGATAGCTGACGAGGGTGGGGAATATTGCTGGGGACCATTCACCCTGAGAGTCCCCACTGCCTGCGTCCTGACCTAGTCTCCCGTTGCCTTTCAGGTCGAGTCCCTTACTTCCAAGTAGCTCCATCGCTGACTCTGCCTCCACCCAGACAGCGAGCAAAAAATATTTACGACTTCTTGCCCCAGCAGCAGGCAGAGCTGGGTAGGTTTCTCCTAAGCCAAGATGCACCTCTCACCACTCAGAAGCAACTCTTTCCAAGTATCCAGGCTGCAGAACAGCACCGAGCAGTCTGCATATCCAGTGGGGACTGGAGAGCTCTGAACAGAAAGAGCACAGGTCCAGTCGGCTGGGTTTGGGGTTTGCTTTCTCTTCGTTGTAGGCAGCAGAGGAAAGCCAGTTGCATCATAGGTGGAGAAGGATTGAATAAGACCACGACGCTGGTGTTGTAGGCAAGGGATGGGTGGGAAGCTCTCCACGGGCATGCCCAAGAATGCATTCAGGTCTCAGAGCATCATCCTGTAACTCTGACCTTCTCACCACAGAGCACTGGACACTAGATTCTAGCTTCTCCTCGCAGGCTCCATACAACCCCATTCATCTTTTTTAAAATAATAATAATAATAATGACAATTATTAGTATTAGTATTAGTATTAGTATTAGTATTAGTATTAGTATTAGTATTATTGGGTTTTTGAGACAGGGTTTCTCTCCTGGACTCACTTTGTAGACCAGGCTGGCCTGGAACTCACAAAGATCCGCCTGCCTCTGCCTCCCAAATGCTGGGATTAAAGGTGTGTGCCACCACCGCCCGGCCCCCACTCATCTTTTATGCAGAGATAGTTGGGGCTGAAGCACTCCACAGCCCACTGTCTTCAAGATTCATTTTGTTGTTGCAGGGAGACATCAGTCGAGTGGCTTCAGTACCGAGAGCCTCCTCTCCAGAGAGTCAGACAGCCCTGAGCATGAGGTAAGAGCCAAGGGAAAAGATAAAGTCCCGAGAGCATGGCAGGAGAGTGGAAGTGAATGGGGTCTGGTCTCATATGGGTCACATCCTGCAGAACTTCCTACTGACCAAAGAAACAAAATAACAGTTTAACTTATGGCTTGCACAATGACACATTGCTATAACGCAGCACTCAGGAAGCCAACAGCAGGTTAGCAGGTAGGCGTAGTCTGAGGTACATTGTAAGTTCCAGGCCTACCTAGACTGTATAGGAATATTGCGCCAAGAGAGGGCTGTGGGGGAGGACCAGCACTTAGGATTTTAAGAAAGGCACATGCATTCAAGTATGTGATGTTAGAACTGAAAGTGTTTTTTTTTTAAACAAAGACATGACACTTTGTTTACCCAAATAAATGTTTCTCCATCCAGAGTGGTCACTCCAGGAGGCCAGAGCTATTCCAATGATGCTGCACATGTTCAAGCCACACTTTAAGCCTGTCTATTCAAAAATGCTCACGCTTTTATTTTTTGTATTGTATGTGTATGAGTGTTTTGCCTGTATGTATGTATGTATGTATGTATGTGCGAGCACCACATGTATGCCTGTTGCCCCAGGGAGGTGAGAAGAGATCATCGGGTCACTTGGAACCAGAGTTATAGACAGTTGTAAACTACCATGTAGGTGCTGAGAATTGAACCTGGGTCCTCTGAAAGAGCAGCAAGTGCTCTTAAGCTGCTAAGTCCTCTCTCCCGCTCCTACAACCCACCTTCAGGCATTACTTCTAGGGCCTATGCCGAACCATTTCCGTTATCCAGAATAGCGGAGCTTTCTCTAAGTCATTTATCACTGCAGTTGATGTAGACTCTACTTGATCAGTGAGAATGTGCTGGTCCATCCAGGGCAGTAAGTAATGAATGGAAATGTACTGGGCTCATCATTCTGGAGGCTGGAAAGTCAAGGGGATGCGTCTGACCAGGCTCTCATGCTTTCTTAGCTTGCAAGGTACAAGGCATCATGTAATACAGAACAAATTCAATTTATTAAGTTCCCACTCCTTTAACTAGTCCATTTCTGTAACAACAACAACAACAACAACATTATTTCTCTCTCTCTTTTTAAATTATAATATGTCTGTGCTGGGCACTGGTGGTACACAGCTTTAATCCCAGCACTTAGGAGGCAGAGGCAGGTAGATCTCTGGGTTTGAGGCCAGCCTGGTCTCCAAAGTGAGTTCCAGGACAGGCAGAGTTATATAGTGAGACCTTTGAATAAAACCAAAATAAAACTAGTAGCGTGGCACGGAGGGTTGTGCCTGTGAAAGCACTCAGAAGACTAAAGCAGGATTGCCTATAGCTATCCGACCTCGTCTACGTAATAAGTTCCAGATGAATGTGAGAAAATAAATGGTGGAAGGGATTTCACACTAACGGTCCCCATGCTTTTCTTGACATTTCTGGATTCCTAGAAACCAGGATCCTTCATTTGTATTGTTTTCTATCTGCTAACCCTGTTCCGAATACATTATGTATAGCAATTCTTTTACAAGGCTCACAAAAGCCTTATGACATAGACACTGTGGCAATCTCAATTTATAGACCAGGAAGTGAAGGCACCAAGGTAAGATGTTTAGACTCAGCACAAAGTGGTGAAGCTGGCATTTGCGCTCATTGTGAGTCTAACTAAGTCTCTGTCTTGAGCCCATGCAGCACTGGACCGCCCCATGTGCTTTGGTGATGTGTACTGTCTCCATTGCAGGCCTTGTTCCTCCCCGCTGAGTCCACCACAGCCAAAACCTGTTGTGTTCTAACATCTCATTTCAGCCACTATTTTTCTTCATGTTTTTGTGATATTAAAGGTTGGGCCTGGAGGCTTGTGCATGCTACATAAGTACCGTATCTCTGAGCCACAGGCTCAGCATTGCTTTTCTTATTTTTTTTTCCTTTTTTCTTTCTTCTTCTTCTTTTTTTTTTTTTTTTTTTTTTTTTTTTGTTTGTTTGTTTGTTTGGTTGGTTGGTTTGGTTTTGGTTTTTGGTTTTTTGAGACAGGGTTTCTCTGTGCAGTGATGGCTGTCCTGGACTTGCTTTGTAGACCAGGCTGGCCTCGAACTCGAACTCACATTGATCCACCTGCCTCTGCCTCCCCAGTGCTGAGAGTAAAGATGTGCGCCACCACGCCCGGCTTTTTTTTTTCTTTTTTTAAAGATTTATTTATTTATTATTATGTATACTGTGTTCTGCCTGCATGTACACCTGCATACCAGAAGGAAAAAAAAAAAGACACTAGATCTCATTAAAGATGGTTGTGATGTACCATGTGGTTGCTGGGAATTGAACTCAGGACCTTTGGAAGAGCAGCCAGTGCTCTTAACTTCTGAGCCATCTCTCCAGCCCCAATATTGCTTTTCTTATACTCAGCCCATAGCCCCAGAACATAACTGGTACCTAAAACCTTGCCGTGTGAGCTCCTGACTTGGACCTTAGCTCCGAGCTAGAGGACTGAGTGAAGGGACTGTAATGCCAGGCAGCGCGGGGAGCGAGAGCGGCTGTGTCCCTGTTTCTGCTCCCATCTTGTCACTTTCTCTTCTTCTTTGCAGGTCCCTCAAGCTGATGGTTCCCTTCAGATGCATAGAGCTTATGTTCATGCCGTGGAGTACACAGTAGGCATCTATGACAGTGGTACAGTGCCCCAGATGTGTGGGCACCTCTCCCCCTCAGCACATTACATCAGTGTCGGAGCGTCCAGAGATGACTCCAGCATTTCTTCCAAGGAGTCAAATGATTATGTCAATATCCCCACAGCAGAGGAGTCCGGTGAGGCTCTAAGCGCCACCAAATGCCCTCCTGAAAATCATCTTGGTCTTCCAAGTGCCCAGAAGCTGGAGTTTGCCGAAGGCAGGCACGCAGGCTGTGGGGATGCCGCCGAACACACTGGTTTGTGGGCTCCAGCTAAGGGTAGTGATTCACTCAGTGATGGAGAAGAGTCATCTCAGACTTCAAATGACTATGTCAATATGACAGGTTTGGACCTTGAAGATGTCCAAGAGAACCAGCCCAAGGCGGCTCTTCAGGGCTGCAGAGACTATGAAAACGTCCCGTCGGCAGATACCAATGAAAGGCAGCTGCAGACTGAGGAGGAAGTGACATCTTCCGATACAGACCACGGAGAGCCTGTCCGGAGGAGCCGGTCTTCTGTGTGTTATATGGCATTTCTGCCATCTACCCAGAGTGAGAACTCTGAGGTGGTACATGGAACAGAGCAGTCAAACGAAGACTCCAGTGATTATGAGAATGTGCTAGTTGCAGACTCAGAAGGCAGGGACTGGGAGCAGGCGCCTGCTTCTTGACATCCTTCTGAGGAGGGAACAGCAAGCGACCTAGCTGGAAAGCTCTGTGAGGCAGTCTACCCTGCTGAAACAGCTAGAAAGGATGCCGGAGTGGCCAAGGATCCTGTTGGATTCACTTGGCTAGGCTAAGGAGGCTAAGAGGAGCAGGGCAGCAGCAGGTCGCATAGAAAGCAAAAGACTAGGAAGCCCAGAGAAGAAGAAGTCTCAGTCAAGGTTGCCGTTAGCTCTCAGGCCAACTGAAGATAGTTTAGTGACACTATCTTATTGGGGAGTTAGACACAGAAAGGTGCCTAGCACTTAGAACCACGTGGAAGTGTGACATGGTCGAAGATAATTCCCTTTGCAAGCACCAGCAAGCTGCAAAGTGGGAGTGTAGATTATGTTATGACCCCGACAGGCCAAAGGAGGAACAAGTTGGGCCAGGCAATTTCCAACTTGCGAAGAGCTGATGAGGGCATAGCCCCGGCCAGACCCATCACTATTGATATGATTGCAGATCGGACACCTGTCAGATGAGCCATCTGTTTCATCCTTAAGAACTGCAACCTCTTTTAATGTATACTGGAGTTGTACAAATAAATTAACCTGTTGTAGATAAGGAGGGGTAGGTTCCCTTTCAACTGTTTTTTAAATTATTATTGTTTTTTGCTTGTTAGTTTTTGTTTTGTTTACTTTTTTGTTTGTTTGTTTGTTTTGTTTTCCAAGACAGGGTTTCTCTGTGTAGCCTTGGCTGTCCTGGACTTGCTTTGTAGACTAGGCTGGCCTCGAACTCACAGAGATCTGCCTTCCTTTGCCTCCCTGAGTGCTGAGATTACAGGTATGCGCCACCCTGTTTTTATTTTATCAACCGGCCTTAAATATGGTCCGGTTGCATATAATATACTGTGAGATATCCACTCGTTTCCCAAGACTTTCCCTTTCTTCATCTCTTCTCCTTCCCACAAGACCCCTGCATTCCCCTAGATGGTTTTACTTCTACTTTTCTGTCATCTGTACATATATGATTTTATCTATTGATTGTCTATCTATCTATCTATCTATCTATCTATCTATCTATCTATCTATCTATCTACCTATCTCTATCTATAAAATCTAGGACTCACTAATGAAAGGAAACAGAAGCCAGAAAGGGATTGGGGAATCTGAAGAAGAGGAAGGCAGCTGTTGATCCACACTGCTGGTCCTGGTTGCTGCTGCAGCAGTTTGATGAGAAGTTGGAGATATTCTGACTACGAAGGTTGGACTTGCCCCAAGCAATCTAATGACCCTAAGCAGCCGGAAGTGGTCTAAAAAGACCACACCCCCTTCTTCCCCTAACCTTCTTTCTCTCCTACCAAGTCTTGAGGGGTTGAAGGGAATAAAGGTTGGAAGGGAGGTAGAGGTAGAAGAACCCAATGAAGTAGTGAAAACAAATTTGTCTATATTGGAATCCTGAAGAAGTTGCTTCTAATACCTGCAAAGGAACGCCTCAACAACACGGCTAATCCACTTGCCAGCAAGAGTGAGAACCAGCCGGGTGGTGATGCACACGCCTGAAATCCCAGCACTTGGGAGGCAGAGGCAGGCAGATCGCTGTGAGTTTGAGGCCATCTTGGCCTACAAAGTGAGTTCATGACAGTCAAGGCTACACAGAGAAACCCTGTCTCGAAAACAAAACAAAAAAAAGGGTGAGAACAAGTAGGCAAAAAACAAAGTTTCCTTCTTCTGTGTCTTTTGCTCCTGGCTGCTGCCTGAAGGTGTGGTTCAGACTTAGTGCACGTCTCAAATAGTCTGATGGAAGAAAATAAGAAAATTCCTTATGGGAGGAGCATCCAGAAGCTTGGGTTAATTCCAGATGCAATAAAGCCGGCAACCAAGATTAGCCGTGAGTCATCACCTGACCTTGTAGTTACTGTGTCTCCTCATCAGAATACTACCTAGTCTAAAACACGAAGAGTCCCTTTTGCCCTCTAGAAAACCGCATGCCATAGCAGTGTCGTCCCTGATCCCGTAGCCTTGTGGGACAGTATCCAGGGACCGACCCGTAAATACTTCCAGAAGCTGGACTAAGCCGGTGATGGCCTGCTTCCCCGGAGTTACAGGAAAGTGGATATAACCTACCCTCTCTTTCCTCTTGCCAACCACTCCCCTCAACACTCCTAACACTAACCAGGAGGTAGATGTTTGTTTCAATCTTGAGGGATTGGGATCTTTTCAGAAGGATACAACACAACCCAGCAGGGCGTTGGGGTGATGTTTTGTGCACTTAGTGAAGGTTGTCCTTGTGTATTCGGACGTTGATTTCTGTACCCCAGGGAGCTGAGTACAGGCTGGTCTCGGGTTATGTAAACGTTGTTCTCCGTCACAACCGTTCTGATTGGTTGAAGACAGAGTTGGACAGAAGCTTCTGATTGGTTGAAGACAGAGTTGGCCAGAAGCTGGCGCCTGGCACGGTGGTGGCGCACACCTGTAATCCCAGCACTCGGGGAGGCAGAGGCAGGCAAATCTCTGTGAGTTCCAGGCCAGCCTGGTCCACAAAGAGTACAGGGCAGCCAGGGCCACACAGAGAAACCCTGTTGAGGGTGAGGTGGGGGTGGGAAGAGCTGACCCAAAGGCAGGAGGCAGGAGAGACTCGGCGGGACTTCAGGCAGCGATAGGAAGTGGGGAGTCACCAGCAGGACGCGGAGGAAGAAGCAGGGTGTAATAAACATGTAAGGGCTTGATTCAAAGCCCAGTGTAGAAAGCAGCTGACAGTCCAAAAGCTGACGTGTGACCATATGTGTGAGTGATAGATAAAACCTTAGTAGTAAATTCTGACCTAAGAGCAGCCACGACTGCAAGTTGGTGATAAGAGTGACGCAGAAAGCTAGATGTGTGAATTAGAGATGATAAGGTTAAGTTAAGTATAAAAACCCTGAGAAGAAGCAGCCAGTTACCTCGCTGTCACCATGACTGCCTGAAATGCTGTCAGACGACGAGGCGCTCTTCCCGGACGGAGCAGACAGACACGCTGTCAGACAACAACACGAGAACTGAATCAAGTCGCAGCAGCGAACCTGTTCGACAGAACATCGCGGTATCAGGTCGTATACCCTAATGGCATAAGCTCCTAGAACATTGACATTATAAGATGCTAAATGCTACTCCTATTGGAATTAAGATAGTTTTAAGAGTGTAATGGAATGGTATTGGTGGCTCGGCCTTGGAGCCTTAGCCGCCGCCTTTTGCTGTAGTTGTTTTTGTATTGCTAATAAATCTCTCTTGCTAAAACATACCACTTGTACTTGGCCTGCTTCCTTTGTTCTGGATCCTGAGTGTAAACTCTCTGCTTGCGACACAGGACACGTAATAGGCCTTGTGGTGGGGCGTGGGCTAGGCCAGAATAACTGGGTTGGAATTGCTAGAAACTGCCCAGCTATAGTCTCAGAGCTTATAATAATAATAAAACCAAGTTATTCCATCTGCTGGCGGTCTCAGTGAAACTCCTGTTTAGCAGGACTCTCCTTCCCACCTCAGACGTCCGCTAATGGAAAGAAAAAAACTTGAGGCCTTTCACAGGAAAAATTCTGCAAGTAGGGGCCAGCCCCTCACCACACACCTCTACACAGGCCCTCGGTTTAATGATCCGCTGCCACCTTTTTTAAATGCTTCCCCACCACCACCACCAAGCAGGGTCTAATATGCCCAGAGCAGTCTCAAACTCACTGTGTCGCCAAGGACGACTTTCCATTTTTGTTCCTCCTGCCTTTTACCTTCCAGGTGCTTAAGGCACCACACCTGGCCTGCCATCTTAAAAACTCTTGTCTTTGAAAGAAATCCTTACTTTTGAACTTGCGCTTTTGTGACTGCCGTCCGTGGGACAGTAGGGGACTCAGTCAGAAAGAGAAGATACACACAATATGCTTTCCCACCTCTGTTCACAAGTATCTCGTTTGCTACAGTAAGAAAGCAAAGTGATGAATATGACATTCAGCTTTGCTACTCCTTTTCACTCAGGTTGGGACACCATTGCATAGAATTTGTGCTATCCACCGTGCAGGTGTGTTAACTCAATTCAGTCTAGTCTACAAATTCCCTTGCAGGTATGTACAAAGGTTTGTCTCCTGGGTTATCCTGACCCTGCCCAGTTGATAAAATTAATGATTGCAAGCACAAGTCACAACTAAACTGGTTTCACCCCCAGCAATGCAAGATTGGATCAACATAAACAAAATGAACAAAATGGTAGTTGACTGTAGATCAAGTTAAGGAAAGAAATCCTATGATCATTTGGATAGGTGTGGAAAAGTTTAACATGTGCTCACAGTACATTCCAGGAAAAACTAGAAATACGCAAAACACACACCAACATTGTAAAGGCTATATACAGCAAACCTATATCCAACATTAAACTAAATGGGGGAAACTGAGATTTTTCTAAAATCTAGAGTGAGACAAGGATAATAACTTTCCACTCATATTCAACATGATTTTTAGAGTCTAAGAGCAGTAAGACGAGAGAAAGATATAAAAGTTAAAAATAGGGTAGGAAAGCCAAGTGCAGTGGCACACCCCTGTGATCCCAGCACTCAAGGAGGCAGAGGAAGGTGGATTGCTGTGAGTTTGAGGCCACCCTGGTCTACAGAGCAAGTCCAGGACAGCCAGGGTTACACAGAGAAGCCCTATCTGGAAAAACCAAAAAGGAAAAAAAAATCTAGGAAGAAGTTAAATTATTTCTATTTCTAGATAATATGGTTCTGTACTTGAAAGCCCCTGTGGACCTTACTAGAAAACTTTTAGATAGATCTGATAAGCACTTTCAGTAAAGTAAGAGAACACAAAGTCAACACAAAAATAAATAACTTGTATATACCAAAAAATGAACTGCTGAGAAAGAAACTAGAAAATATTCCACTTATGATAGCTTAAAACAAACAAACGAAGAAACCTACCTTAGGAAACCAGAGTTGTCTACATTGAAAAATATCAAGACAAGGCCAGGCATGGTGGCACACGCCTTAAATCTCAGCACTCGGGAGGCAGAGGCAGGCAGATCTCTGTGAGTTAGGAGGCCAGCCTGGTCTACAAAGCTAGTCCAGGACAGCCAAGGCTACACAGAGAAACCTTGTCTCGAAAAAACAAAACAAACAAAAGAACCTTCTATAGGAGGTAGCACAAGAAATAATCCCAATAATTATCAATGTGACCACAGGGGATTAAGGAAAACATTAGCAAAGTGAGCAGACAGCCTAACAGAACAAGAGAAAATCTTTGCCGGCTATTTCAGACAAGAGGTTCATATCTAGAGCAAAAAAACTACCAGTCAACACAAAAGCTGATGGACTGAACAGGCAGTTCTCAAAAGAAGAAGCACAAATGGCCAATAAATATTTTTAAAAGCATTCAACAGCTTTTCCACTCTGCGGAGCACTGGATATGTGTTTCCATTATTAGCCTCGAAAGCAGGTGCTTGACTGGGGTCGAGGCCAGAGGCATAATCTTCAAAGGGCTGGTAGAGACCAGAAATTTCAGAGTGAAGCTCAGGGGACTGAAGTAACAAGTTGTAACTGGGGCTAATCTGGGTGTGGTGGAGCGAGCCTTTAACCCCAGCACTAAAGCAGGCAGGTCTCTGTGAATTCAAGGCCACCCTGGTCTACATAGTGAGTTCCGGATCAGTCAGGGCTAAATAGTGAAGACCCTGTCTTAAACAAAGGAAGATAAAACAAAGCAAAAGAAAAAAACAAACAAGTAAAAACTGAGAGAAATTAACCCCCAGAAAAGGTTATAACTTATTAGTCCCATAAGTAGAAGCTCAGCAACACCTAGAAACTTGTCAGAAATGAATAAATTTTAGTACTTCTTTGGAGTCAAACAAAGCCAGCATGGTGGCACATGCCTTTAATCCAAGAATTTGGGAGGCAGAAGCAGATGAGTCTCTGTGAGTTCAATGCTAGCCTGGTCTACATAGTGAGTTCCAGGACAATCCAGGGATATAGAGAGAGACCCTGACTCAAAAGAAAAAACAAGAAAAGAAAAAGAGGGGCCTGGAGAGATGGCTCAGAGGTTAAGAGCACTGGGTGCTCTTCCAAAGGTCCTGAGTTCAATTCCCAGCAACCACATGGTGGCTCATAACCATCCATAATGAGATCTGGTTCCCTCTTCTGGAGTGCAAGCACACATGCAGGCAGAACATTGTATACATAATAAAATAAATACATAAATAAATCTTTAAAAAGAAAAGTAACCTTGAAATAACCAATCTATTATTCTGTCCCTTCTTTCTACTGTCTTCAGTGGTGGTTTATTACAGCAATAGAAAAGTAAGTAAGATACCATTCAAGATTACATAGTTAGACCTTGTCTCAAAACAAACAAAATTTCAGGCTTTGGATATAACTCAGTGGCAGAGGACTTTGCTAGCATGTGTGAAGTCCTGAATTCAGCCCAGCACTACAGAAGGTAGAGGTGGGGGTGGGAAGGAAGAGGAAGAAGAGGAGGAAGAAGAGAATGAGGAGGAAGGAGAAGATGTGAAGGAGGAGATGAGGAGGAGGAGGAAGAAGGGGAGGAGGAGGAAGAAGAAGAAGAAGAAGAAGAAGAAGAAGAAGAAGAAGAAGAAGAAGAAGAAGAAGAAGAAGAAGAAGAAGAAGAAGAAGGCAGTAACTAAAATAAGGCAAACGATTTTATTGATCTTAAGGTTCTAATGGACTTTGATTGGCAATGCCTGAGTCATGCAGCATCCAATCTCTGAAATGAAGAGGGTCTTCAGTGGGACCAGAAGAATGGACTTTACAGGCCCAGAAAAGCTGAAGTTCCTATGTGCAGCCATCTTGTTGTATCTGGAAAACACTGTTTGCCTGGAGTCATCCACTATCTCTGGCTTTTACAATCCTTCTGCCCTCTCTTTTTCATAGATCCCCGGGCCTTGGGGGAAGGGGTTTGACAGACATCCCACTTAGGCCTGAGTGCTCCAAAGTCTCTCACTCTCTGTACATTGTCCAGTTGTGTGTCTCTGTGTTAATTCCCATCTCTGCAAGAAGCTTCTCTAATGAGGAGGGAGTCAGGCACTGGCCTATGGATAAAGCAGGGTGTCACTACAAGTCATTTTACTGCTGTTTCTTTAGCAGAGTAATAGTAGTAGGTGTCTCCCTCATAACAGGCCCCCAGACCTTTGCACAGCTGATGCCATGTTAGAGTCACTGATGCCACCCTTCTGACCTAAGAGCCCCACATATGAATGACACTAACACCCGCCCAAACAGGACCAAAGACCCAATCCATCATTGTCCATAGTTCTAGGAAAGTCACGAAATGTACCAACCTTGCTTTTTGGTTTCTGTCGCTCTGCTTATTGCTAACTGTTCTTGCTAATTGAAGTGTGTCAACCAGGATAGGATTTTTGTAAATAAAAAACGAAGACAATAAAACTCATGGCTACATGATTTGGGCAAGTTTCCCATGTAACCCACCAGCTGGTGAATAAAAACTTTCTATTGGCTTTAAGAGCCTGTGTGTTCTTTGAAGGAGTTATGTCGCCTAGGCCCTAGGCCCATGATCTAGCCAGTCTCAGATTCTGGCCACTTTAGCAGTGTCGGGTGTGTGTTCCTTCTTAAGATGTGGACCTTAGACCCCGTTTTAGTTAGCATTTCTATCGCTGCAAAGAAACACCAGGGAAGGAGTGGGTTATTTGTCTTATACATTCACATCCATAGATCATCACTGAAGAAGTCAAGACAGGAACTCTAACAGTGCGGGAACCTGGAGGCTAGAACATGTCGTGGCCATGGAGGCAGCGCTGCTTTCCGGCTTGCTCAATGTGCCTTGCTCAGCCTGCTTTCTCATAGAACCCAGGACCACCAGCCCAGGAATGGTACCACCCACAAGGGCCTGGGCCTTCCCCATCAATCACTAATTAAGAAAATGCCCTACAGCTGGATCTTATGGAGGCATTTTCTCAATTAAGGCTTCTTCTTGGGGGCTAGAGAGATGGCTTGGGAGTTAAGAGCACTCATTGGCTGCTCTTTTCTAGAGGACCTGAGTTCAGTTCCCAGCACCTACATGGCAGCTCACAAGTGTCTCTAGTTCCAGATCCAGGGCATCCAACACCCTCATACAAATAAATATGCAAGCAAAACACTAATGCATTACACACACACACACACACACACACACACACACACACACACACACACTGCTTTCTTCTTTTCAGCCAGGCATGGAGGTGCATGCCTGTAATCCCAGCACTCAGGGAGGCAGATGTAGGTGAATCACTACGAGTTTGAGGAGGACAGCCTGGTGTACAAAGTGAGTTCCAAGACAGCCAGGGCTATTACACAGAGAAACCCTGTCTTGAAGAATAACAGCAACAAAACAAAACAAAGGTTTTTATCCTTTTTTCAGATGACACTAGCTTGTGTCAAGTTGACATAAAACTAGCCAGGACAGATCGAATTACCAAAAAAAAAAGTGGTGGGTTACTCACATAACAATTGTGCTAGTGTTGAACCCTAGAGTCCACTCGGGTAGTAGGGGGTCGTCGCAAGAGACCACTCAAGGACCATAGTGTTGATGCAAAAGCACAAGGTTTATTGCTGACGCGTGTCAGGGGACCTTAGCACTCACTCGGGAGGGGAGGCACCCTGAGTCACTGTTACAGACTATTCTTAAAGGCTAAAACCGCAAAGGTTAGGAGGGGTGCGTGCCCTATGTTAGGATTGGCTCTGGTGATCGCTAGGGGTGCTTGTCTAATTATTATTGGCTATTGCAGGGGTCATTGGCCTCTGGCAAAAAGGGGTGTTTTTGGCAAAGAGGAGTGTTGGGGAGTTTCCAGAGAATTTCCAGATGGTAATTGTTTACCTTAGTTGAAATTGTTTATCTCGGTTGGCCACCTTGATCTCAGAAACTAAAGCTAAGCTGGCCTTCAATTCTCTCTGGGTCATTTTCCCAAGCTTGTCTGGGTCACGTTCCCAGGCTGGCTGAGAGAGAGAGAGCCTTACACTAGCATTGCACCAGTCTCTCTTGCAGGCAGGTCCGTGTGGTAGGTTGTAGGGTTTGTAGCTGGGTGATACTGATAACTGCCTTCCTCCTGTGGTGGCATGCAGAGTGCCTTTCAGCATCAGGAATGCCACAGGTTAGGAGTGAAGGTCCTGGTTGGGCACTAGCTTGACTTCTCTAGGTTCAATGACATTAGCAGTGTTGTCTTCAGTGATAGGGCTTTCCCATTAGGTTGTGGAAAGCAACCAACAGCCTCGGTCTGTGATGACCTATTCTTGGCACTGGAGGTTTTACTTGGCGGCATAAGGTGTCTAGTTGGGGCACTGTCCCCCACATATTGTGCCTCCATTTCCATTCCTTTCATATCTATATCTATAGTTAGGAAGCTTCTACAGTAGTAGATCTCTATATGATTTTTCAAAAGGCCTTTAGTATTAGCTGTCCTCCCCATATTCTCTCATCTATCCTGCTTTGCCATCCTCTGTCCCATTTAATTGTCCTCATCCAGTTCCCCCTCATCTTTCCATAACACTCTATGTTAGTTCCCTTTCCTAGGGAGATCCTCTATCCCACCCCCTTGGTCCCTTCCTAACCTCTGAGGTCATTCTAATTTTAGCACAGGTATTGACAGCTTAAAAGTGAGCATCCACATATAAGAGAAAACATGCAATAATTGTCATTTGGGGTCTGAGTTGCTTTACTCAGGATGCCTTTTTTCTTTTTCTTTCTTTCTTTCTTTTTGTTTTTTGTTTTTTGTTTTTGTTTGTTTTTTGTTTTGTTTTGTTTTGTTGTTTCAAGACAGGGTTTCTCTGTGTAGCCTTAGCTGTCCTGGACTCACTTTGTAGACCAGGCTGGTCTCGAACTCACAGCGATCCACTAGCCTTTGCCTCCCAAGTGCTGGGATTAAAGACATGTGCCACCATTGCCCAGCAGGATGCCTTTTTTTCTAGCTCCATCCAGTTCCCTGCAAATTTCACTATTTCACTTTTCTTAGTGGCTGAATAACATTCCATTGTGTAAATGCACCACACTTTCATCATCTGTTCACCAGTTTATAAACATCTAAGGTGATTCCAAGTTCTGATTATTATGAACAGAGCAGCAAAAGATTTCATACTTGCTTTTCCATGTTCACTGCTGCTCTATTCCAGGCAATGAGCCACCATATCCAGCCCACAGTCCACGGACCCTGGAACATAGCTCAGCTGGTCGGGTCGATGCCTAGCATGCACGAGGCTCCAGGCTTGTAAGCGCTAAGCACAGGGTCTACCATTGAGCTGCACCCCAGTGGGTCCTGCTGCTGAGCTGCACCCCAGTGGGTCCTGCTGCTGAGCTGCACCCCAGTGGGTCCTGCTGCTGAGCTGTACTCCAGATGCCCTCCCTGTCTCTCTCTTTGTTGAACATAGCTCATATATATCATTTCAGCATTAGCAAATACTGAGCCCACCTCCTAATCTGTAGTCCCTCTTATTTCCTTTTCCTTTCCTCTTCCTGCTAGCTAGATCTTCCAGCATGACACTGAATAAAAAGCTGAAGCCAGCTATGGTGGCACACTCCTTTAATCGCAGTCCTAGGAAGGCAGAGGCAGGCGGATCTCAGAGTTTAGAGAAATCTTGTCTCAAAAAAACCAAAAAAACCAAAACCAAAACCAAACCAAACAACAACAACAAACAAAAAAAAAAAGAAGAAGAAAAGAAAGAAAGAAAAAGGAAACGAAAAAAAATAAGGATTATTATTTTGCAGCCTGTTGTTCAAGTTTTGAATATTGGGCTGGGTTTATAGGCCTGCAGTAAATTCCAGCATATCATGAGAAGGGGGAAAGCCACACCTTCGGCTCTTCTGCCTCCATTTTGTATATGCCTTCTTTGTTTTAAGTCATCCTGTTCTGCAGTCAGATGGAGTCCAGGAGGGATAGGCCAGACGGAGAAACATCTGTGATAAAGGTAGGACTAGCCCTGAAGCAACAGCAGCCTTCTGACACAGGACAAAGCCCTCCCTGTGCAGTCCCAGCATCCTGTCCCCTCCTCCTCCTCCAGGCTGGGAGCTCATGTCAGTACCCAGAAGACGGGGCTAAGGATGCTGCGCCCTTGCTGTCCAGTGTAGTGATGCTGATTCAAATTCCTGCTTTCCTCCATTACCGACTGGATTCGGCTTTTGGGATTAGCTGGCCCTGATTTGCTGGGATCCTAGTCTAGAGCTCTAGAATCATGCATCTCTACTTGTTAATATGTAGTAGCAATATCGACTTTCTTTCCCCCCCCCCCCCATGCCGAGACAGGGTCTCTGTAAATAGCTCTGGCCATCTTGGAACTCACCATATAGACCAGACAGACTGGCCTTGAACTCACAGATATCAGGCTATTCCTGCCTCAGAGCATTAGGACTAAAGGTGTACCTCACCGTGCCCAGATTTTAGTGTAAATATTCTTCCCCTGACCCTCCTGAGACAGGGTTTCTCTGTGTAGCCTTAGCTGTCCTGGAACTCACTATACAGACCAGGGAGGCCTTGAACTCTCAGAGATCTGCTTGCCTCTGCCTCCCAACAACTGCGGGAATTAAAAACCTATGCCACTACTGCCCAGTAATTCAATGTGAATATTACACACCTGGCCTATAAATATTCTTAATGATAGCATGGAACCTCATTTTATGGTTGTACATTTTTTTTAATTAAAAAAAATTTTATTGCCGGGCATGGTGGTGCACGCCTGTAATCCCAGCACTCCGGAGACAGAGACAGGTGGACCACTGTGAGTTTGAGGACATCCTGGTCTACAAAGTGAATCCAAGGCAGCCAGGGCTACACAGAGAAACCCTGTCTCAAAAAACAAAACAAAACAACAACAATAAAAAACAATAAAACCAAAACGTATTTATTTATTTATTTGTATTTGTGGTTGTTTTGCCTGCATGTATATTTGTATAACACATGTATGTGTGTGGCCTTTGGAGTCCAGAGGAGGGCACTGAATCCCCTGGAGCTGGAGTTACAGATGGCTGTGAGCCACTATGAACCTGGATCCTCTAGAAGAGTAGCCAGTGCTCTTAACTGCTGAGCCATGTCTCCAACCTGGCTGTAATATTTAATGTTTAGCCCTAGTAGTATTTACAGGCATTTAGGCACACCGTGTTCTTGTATTTTTTTGCCCATGTGTGACTACAGCTATAAGATAAACAGCTCAGTGTAGAATTGCTAAGTCAAAGTATATAGAGATTTTATTTTATTTTATTTTTTGTTTTTTTGAGACAGGATTTCTCTGAGCAGCCTTGACTGTCCTAGACTTGCTTTGTAGACCAGGCTGGCCTCGAACTCACAGTGATCCACCTGCCTCTGCCTCCCAAGTGCTGGGATTAAAGGCATGCGCCACTAGGCCTGGCCCTAGAGATTTTAAAAACTAGTTTTCCTGCCAGGTAGTGGTGGTGCACGCCTTTAATCACCTTACTCGGGAGGCAGAAGCAGGCGGATCTCTATGAGTTTGAGGCCAGCCTGGCCTACAGAGTGATTCCAGGACAGCCTGGGGTACACACAGAGATACCCTGTCTCAAAAACAAAAACAAAACAAAACAAAACCTACAAAAAAACCCCTAGTTTTCCTATAATAAAAGTAACCCATGTACAGTAAAATGAAATTAGAACTCGAACAAAATGATATCAATAGAACGTATATATCCTTCTACCTCAGACATCTACCGTTGTCTCTTCAGTTAGCCAAGGTTAGCATAAAGTGACTAAGGTAAAGCTGGGCACGCCTTTAATCCCAGGGCTTGGGAGGCAGAGGCAGGTGGGTCTCTGTGAGTTTGAGGCCAGCCTGTACAGAATGAGTCCAGGACAGCCAAAGCTACACAGAGAAACCCTGTCTTGAAAAAAAAAAAAAACAAAAACAAAAAAAAAAGAAAAAAAAAAGAAAAAGAAAAAAAAAAAGAAAGAAAAAGTGACTAAGGTAGTGCCATCCTGTCCTGGCTCCATTTTGTGTTTGCGTAGACACTTCTCAGTCCCTCCCCTGCCCCCAACATATAGCAGTCACATCTGCCTTGGCAGCACATTTGGGATTTCCATGACTCTCACCATGCTCCAGATGTATTAAGCAAAAACATTAATGTTTATACAAACTTAAACTAAAATAACTAGCAAGGTATAAGTCAAAATTGTCATGTTATGTCTAAACTAGCTACTGTGTCCTGTCAAACCAATGTTTCAGGGTTACTCTGACCTTCATTGAACATTGAAGTGATAGCGGGCTTTGTGACTTTTGCCTTTAAAAGTGTTATAACGCCCCTGTCCCCCAGCTTTAGCACCAAGAGGCCCTGGGGCATGAGTCTGCTCTTAGTCCCTGGCCAAATGAAAAGACTCTTATAATCTCAGCTGGCTTAATTAGGGTTGTAGTCTGGATCGCTCGCCTGTGAACTTACTGCAGTAGATCTTTGTTGGTTTTTGAGACAGGGTCTCACTCTATCTCCTTGGCTGGCATGCTTCTTACTGTGTACACCAGGCTGGCTCCATATTTGCAGTGAGCTTTTGACCTGTATCTCACAAATACTGCCACTAGAGCATTATGATGTGTGCATTTGACTACTAATATCTTTTAAACAAAATTTTCTACGAACAAGTTGGTATGTATATATTGAAACCTGTTTATTTTGCTTTTTTTTTTTCCGAGACAGGGTTTCTCTGTGGATCCTTGGCCATCCTGGACTCACTTTGTAGACCAGGCTGGCCTCAAACTCACAGCGATCTGTCTGCCTCTGCCTCCCGAGTGCTGGGATTAAAGGCGTGCCCACCACGCCCGGCTTTATTTTGCATTTTTTAAAAAGAGAAATTCTGTCCCATACATGTAGTCTTTGACTTGAGAGAGGCAGAAAGATCAGGAATCTAAAGGTCATCCTTGGCTACCTAGTGAGTTCAAAGCTAGCCTGAACTACATGAGACAAGATGGTGGAAAGCCAGAGAGGATGGAGATTTTCTGTGAGTGAAACACAGTTAAAGACAGCCTGGCATGGTGCTGCACGCCTTTTATCCCAGCAGTCTGGAGGCAGAGATAGGCAGATCTCTGTGAGTTAGAGACCAGCCTGGTCTACAAAGAGAGTCCAGGACAGCCAGGGCTCTGTGTAACAGAGGAATCCTGTCTTGAACCCCTCACCCCTTCCCCCCCTCCGCCCCCAAAAAAAAGAAAGGAAGAAAGAAAAGAAAAGAAAAAGGCAAGGTTTTTTTGTGGGGTTTTGTTTCAAGACACGGTTTCTCTGTAGCCCTGACTGCCCTGGATTCACTTTGTAGGCCAGGCTGGTCTCGAACTCACAGAGATCTGCCTGCCTCTGCCTCCTGAGGGCTGGCATTAAAGGCGTGCGCCATCACACCCAACAGAAAAAGGCAGTTAAAGAAAGATCATACTAAAGAAATAACGGACCAAAACAAGACAAGAAACCAGCAGGGCAAGCTCCAGATTGTGCATCCTCCCTGTCTGACATCACAGCCTTCTTCAGATCTCCAGCTCCTCTCCGCTTTGTTGACTACAGTATACTTCTTTCTCTTGAGCTGGCTCCACTGGTCTGCAGCTTTCTTCGCCAGGTATCCCAGGACTCTGGTATCTCCAGCATCTTGGAGTCTTCACCCCAATCCGGGCCTCACCTTCACGTACTGGCCTCTCTGGGCCTCCCCGCATGGACATCTAGCCTTAGCAGTTTCCCTGAACCCCAAGGGAGATCCCACACCCCCTCTCTTCTGTCCCTGACTCTAACCCCCCAGAACCACCTGGTGAAAGATGCTAAGTTCTGCTGCTTGCTGGGGCTGAATTTGGCTCCCTTGGTCCAGTTACAGTCACATCAACTTTCTGTTGTTGACGATTTCCTTCACTATTTAAGCTCGTCCTTAATTCTTTTACACACATTGGAAGGTAGAGATTGCAAACCAGCCCACAAAGTGAGGTTTTAAAGGAGCTTCCAAATGTAGAAATTTGACTTTTTTTTTTTTAACTAAAATCTGAGCTTGATTCTTAGAAGCCACGTGAAACGTCGGGCAGGCTGTGGGTTTAGAATCCCAGCCCTGACGAGGCCGAGGCAGGTAGAGCTCGCTGGGGCTTGCTGGCCAGCCTGCCTAGTCTATTCGGTGAGCTCTAGGACTGTGAGAGGTGGGAGGGAACAATGGCTTCTGAGGGATGACACTTTTAATTGTCCCATAATTTCCACACGCCCACCCCTGTGCACCCACATGGCCACACAAATCTGAATCTCCAGCGAACATTCCACCTCCCTTTCTTTCTCTCCTGTTCTCTTTCAAAAATCTCAGAAGACATGCCAATACTTGGCCTGCATTCCATTCCTTCTTGGTATGAACAGGGCTAGGGCTGAAACTAAGGGTAGCAGCTGTCCCTTTCCCTAGAGCACGCTTGAGTTACAGTCTTACCACACTCACACATAACCTGTATCTGGGTCGTGTAAGAACTGAGCGTGCAACTTCAGTCTAAACCATGGCTTGGTGTTTGGTGTGCACTGCCTGGGAGATATTTATCAGATCTTCTGAAAAGCTCCACGCTTCCATACAGACAAGGAGAACACCCTGTTTTGAACTTCTCCAATGCCTACCTAGCACAGTTATCTAAATATAGCTGAAGGCCAGCTGCACAGGCCTGAAAACTGAGGAGGAGCAAGCAGTTCACCCCGGCCTGAGCTACATAGTGAGACTCTGTCTCAAAATACAGTAACAGAAAAACAAAACAAAACAAAACAAAAACAATAACAGAAAAGCCCCAAACTAAGCAAAGCGCTGGAGAGCACCCTGGCTGCCCCTGCCCTGGCTTGTCTGTCAAGTCAGATGTCCTATCTCTTTTCTTTTCTTTTTTCAGATGAGGTTTCTGTGTGTAGCCATGGCTGTCCTGGAACTCAGAGATTGGGTACCTGCCTCTATCTGCTGGGACTAACAGCATGTGCCTCCACGCCTGGCTTGTTTCTTGTTTTTGTTGTATTTGGTTTTGTTTTAGCTTTGGTGGTCCTGGACTCACTTTGTAGACCAGGCTGGTCTCGAACTCACAAAGATCTGCCTGTCTCTGCCTCCAGAATGCTGGGATTACAGGTGTGCGCCACCATGCCCAGCTTGTTTTGGTTTTTGCAGACAGGTTTTTACTGTGTAGCCTTGACTGGCCTGGGGTCCTTTTACTGCCACAGCTTCCTGAGAGCTACAACTACACGTGTACCATACCAGGCCTGCAAGTCATAGCTTAAAAAAAAAAAAGTTAGCTATGTGTGTGTGTGTGTGTGTGTGTGTGTGTGTGTGTGTGTGTGTGTGTGTGTAGGACAGAGAACAACTTTTGGGAGTCAGTTCTTGCCTTTTGTTGTTTGTTTTTTACTTTTGTAGTCTCTCTGTGTAATCTTGGCTGTCCTGGACTTGCTTTGTAGACCAGGCTGGCCTTGAACTCACAATGTTCTTCCTGCCTCTACCTCCTGAGTTCTGGGATTAAAGGTACACACCACCGCGCCAAGCTCAATTCTTGCCTTTTTTTTTTTTTTTTTGTATGTTTGTTTTGGGAGCTGGAGTGATGGCTCAGCAGTTAGGGCACTGGCTGCTTTTCTAGAGGACCCAGGTTCAATTCCCCAGCACCCACATGACAGCTCACATCCATCTATAACTCCAGTCCCAGGGGATGACACCCTTTTTGGCCTTTAAGGACACTATATGCATATAATACCCATATAAACATGCAGACAAAACATCCATACACACAAAATAAAACAATATTTATTTTATTTTAAAATGTATGTGTACAGATGTGGTGCCGGTATGTGCAAGTGTGAGCAGAAGGCGGCGTCAGGTTCCCTGGAACTGCTGGGTGCTTGTGAGCCATCCAGCATGGGTGCTTGGATCACAGCTGGGTCTACAGAAGGGGAGTCCTTGCCTTCTTCTGCTGATTTGTCTCTCCAGCCTCCCATGTATTATTATTATTATTATTATTATTATTATTATTATTATTATTATTACTATTATTACTATTGTTTTTCTGAGACAGTGTTTCTCTGTGTAGGTCTGGCTGTCCAGTATATTACGATTGATCCTACAGTAGGCCTTGAACCCAGGGATCTGCCTGCCTCTGTCTATGGAGTGCTGGGATTAAAGGTTGGCGCCATTACAGCCCCACCCTACATACAGTTTTAAATGGTGTATTGCATTATCACTGGTATCTAATATGGTAACAACTCTGTGAGATAGACCCCAGTGAACTTAGCCTTCTGAGCCTTCTGTTACTGTCTGGCCCTGTTTAGTCCCTCTCATATTATATCTGTGTTGATCTGTGTCATCAAGGAACTACAGAAGAATGCTGGTATGTCCTTTTTTTTTTTTCTTTTTACAAATTTATTTATTTATTGTATTCACAGTGTTTTGCCTGCATGTACATCCACAGACCAGAAGAGCGCATCTGATCACATTATACATGGTTGTGAGCTACCATGTGGTTGCTGGGAATTGAACTCAGGACCTTTGAAAGAGCAGAAAGTGTTCTTAACCTCTGAACTATCTCTCCAGCCCGGTATGTCCTTTCTAAGGCAATTTTGTTTGTTTGTATTTGTTTTTCGAGTTTAATCCCAAATGCTGGGATTAAAGGCATGTGCCACCACGCCCAGCATGAATTATTTTTCTAACACACATTTGTTTTAGGAAAAAAGACCCTTTAATCCCAGCACTCGAGAGGCAGAGGCAGGCAGATCGCTGTGAGTTTGAGGTCAGCCTGGTCACAAAGCGAGTCTAGGACAGCCAAGGCTAACAGAGAGACTCTGTCTCGAAAAACAAAACCCAAAACCAAAACCAAAACAAAAACAAAAAGGACAAAAACAAGACACAAAAACAAATAGCCACGCATGATAGCAGATGCCTGTGGTCCCTGCACTCAAGAGGCAGAGGAAGGATTGCTACAGATAAGGGGCTAGCCTGGTCTACAGAGCAAGTTCCAGACTAGGGCTTTATAGTGTATCTCTATCTCAAAAGACACAAACAAACAAACAGATTAATTAAAGGAATGTTTATTATTACTACTATTACTTTTATTATTACTATAACTATTAAATTAAATGTAATTAAATAAAGGGAGCCCTCCAGAGCACAACTTCCAGTATGGACGTCCTTCAAACTTGCGTGAGAAAAATAGTTTCTTTAACAGGAATATTTTTTTGTCTGCTTGGTTTTTGTTGTTTATTTTGTTTTTGTGAAACAGGGACTCTCTAAATAGGCCTGACTGTATCGGAACTCATTATGTAGACCAGGCGTCCTCGAACTGCCTACTTCTGCCTCCCAGGTGAGGGGATTAAAGGTGTGCTCCACCACTGGCAGGTTTAGTGCTGGTTTTTTTGTTTTTGTTTTTTAATTAAACGTATATCAAGTTTGGACGATATATTCATTACACAAACTTTGGCTAAAGTAAATTGAATGACTGATATCTAGCAGGCAGGATTTTGCTTATATCCCTGATTTTACAACAAAATGACTTATTTTCTGAAAGGCATCCCTGTCCAGAGAGAGAAAGTCTCGTCCCCGCGCCTCGGTGGCACGTGACCCTATGACTCAAGAAGCCATCTTAAGGCGCGCCTCACAGAGGAAACTACAACTCCCAGAATGCATGCGCTTTGCGTCGTGCTGGCACTTCTACTGGCCCAGCCTTAGAGCCTAGCCTGTAAGCCGGGCGCCATCTTTGACTCTGGCAGTCTTGGGTTTCTGCTTGTTCTGCTGCTGTGAGGACGGCGGGCGACCGCGGCTTAGAAAAGAGAAAGACGTGGCAGCACGCGGGAGTCAGAGACAGTGTCATCGGTTCGGTAAAGTTTCTGTTCTCTGGTAACTAGACCCGTTTCTTGATTCCCGGGTGACTTGGGGCCTCGGAGGGAGGAGAGGGCGAGGGGAGTGGCAGCGGCCTCCCCTCGCCCGAGTTTCGGCCTAGCCCGGGAAGTCCGAGCCGAGCCGTGCCCGTCAGCACGGCAGCTGCCGGGACTCCCGCCCGCGGCCCTGGCCTGCTGGGCTCCTAGCCAGACTCCAGCTCACTTTCCCACCCTCCCCGCCCCCACCCGCTCCACCCCCACGGCGCCTGCTCCCTTACTTACCAACCTCTTCCCCTCCCCCCACATCCGGTGTTCCCGAACTGGGATCCCCGGGTAGCCCCGGAAAAGCGACTGTTTCGGACCCCCAGACGAGGGACTGACACTAGGTTGTTTTCTTCCCGGAATCAGTTGTTTTGTTTTTTTGTTTTTGTTTTTGTTAGCCGATCCTCCCTCCCTAAATCAGAACTGTGACTGGACCCGAGTTTACCCACCCTCATTACTCTCTAGGTCCCACTACTTTGGAGATTTTCTCCTAGCCCACGTATATAGTCGAATTCTGGTGTCCTATATACTCCGTCCCTCCCCTCCTCCATTTCTCTCCCACCCCAGCCCTCCTCATCGAAGTCGAGAGCTACAGGGACTCTTCGTTCTTGTAGGATTGGTGAGACCGTAACGAAGAACACCCCTTAGACGCCCATAATCGGTGCGGATCCTTATGGGGGAAGTCTCGTTTTGTTGACATCTACCAGGCTTTGATTCTGAACCCTGAGAAGGCAGCTGTGGAGCTAGTGATAGACATGCTTTCGTAGGGTAAAACGTGTTGGTATTAAGGGGAGGGGAGGGGACTCACGGGAAAGGAATGGAAGTGGTTTGAAGCTTCGTTTTAGTTTGGCTGCTCATAGAATGTCAACTTGTGAGTTATTTACAGGTTGTAATCTTGCTTCAGCCTAAAAATACGAACTCTTGATAGACATCGTAAATGAAAAATATAGCTTGTTACCTTGTTTTAAAATTTTATTTCCAGATAATTTTTTTTTCAGCCACCTACATTTTTTTCAAAATGTCAGAACAGAAAGGGCACAACTAGCGTTTACTGCTAACGGTCAGTATGTGGAATCTGATTTAGCTTTCCAGAATTGACTTTTGGGGTTGTATTGGCAAACCACAGCCTTAAACGATGACTGTCGAATGCTGCACTATGTTTAAGTGAAATTTCCTGAAAGTAATCTCAGAATTAAGGGGAAATCAGTGCTGTTGTCACGTGGTGTCACTAAAAGTACGTATTTTAAGAACTGAAGGTGTTTTCAGCAGATGAACTTCTTGATACAGCCCCAAGACCATAAACCTGCAATTTGGAAGATCTGACTTTTAGCTGCTCTGGATTCCATGAGCATGGGAAAATGGGCCTCAGTTCTTTTATTTGTAACGAGAGGACACTGGGCTGTCTGAATTCTGAAAGTTAAAAGGACTCCTAAAAGGCCTGAAAGAAGACAGTTTGGGGATGTTCTCCATTGTTGTCATTTTTCCTCCAAAAATAACCTGGCTTGGAAGTCATTGGTGGAGAGGGAATTTGGCTCCCCGGGAGGACTGGAGAAGAGATAATATAAGTGGAGAGGGGCGGCTGTGTCTCTGCTGGAGCAATAAACCCACCAGAGGGTTCTGGTCCGGATTTTGGAGACCTAAAGAGAATGAGTGTATGTACTTTAAGTGTACCAGTTTCCTCGCTCTCTCCTGGCAGAAGATGCAGTACTTTCGGTGATGCTGGGATTCTGGGATGTGTTTCCATTAATTCAAATGCAGATGAAGACGATGTGGTAGAGGGAAAGATGGTGGCTGAAGGAGTGAATAAAGAGACAAAATTGCCTGCTAAAAAGAAAAGAAAGAAGGGTTTGCGAATTAAGGGGAAAAGGCGCAGAAAAAAATTGATTCTTGCCAAAAAGTTTAGTAAGGATTTGGGGTCTGGGAGACCTGTTGCAGATGCCTCTGCTTTGTTATCTACCAGCGCTCCTGAGCAAGATGAAGAAAGTCTTTTTGAGAGCAATATAGAAAAGCAGATCTATCTACCTAGTACCAGAGCCAAGACCTCCATCGTATGGCACTTCTTTCATGTTGACCCCCAATATACCTGGAGAGCTATTTGTAACCTGTGTGAAAAAAGTGTCAGCAGAGGGAAGCCAGGCAGCCATCTCGGCACATCGACTCTTCAGCGGCATCTGCAGGCAAGGCACTCCCCTCACTGGACCAGAGCCAATAAGTTTGGAGTCACTAATGGGGAGGAGGACTTTACCTTGGACTTATCTTTGTCTCCTTCTTCTCCTGGAAGCAATGGAAGCTTTGAGTATATTCCGACTGATTCATTAGATGAAAACAAAATGGGCAAGAAACGTGATAAATCAGCATCTGATGCCCTGAGGGCAAAAAGAGGGAGATTTCTTATCAAAAGCAACATTGTCAAGCATGCCTTAATTCCTGGAACCAGAGCCAAGACATCTGCAGTTTGGAATTTTTTTTATACTGATCCTCAGCACATCTCAAGAGCTGTGTGTAACATATGTAAAAGAAGTGTGAGCCGGGGTCGGCCAGGTTCCCACTTAGGAACTTCAACACTACAACGACACCTTCAGGCCACACATCCCATCCATTGGGCTATTGCCAACAAAGACAGTGGTGCTATTGGGAACGGGTTAGATGAGACTGAGACGGAGAGCAGTGATCTCTTGAATGATACTATGCATGGAGAGAAGTCATCTGGCAGCCAAGATTTAACAGCTGAAGACCTTAGCGACTCTGATACAGATGAACCTCCAATTTTAGAGGTTGAAAATAGATCTGAGAGCCCTATTCCTGTTGCAGAGCAAGATAATCTGGTGCATGTCCAAGAGAGAGAAACAACACATTGTGAGAATGCAGCCTCAAGTCAAATAAGCCAGGCAGTTATTCAGATGATTGTGGAGGATCTGCACCCTTACAACTATTTCTCAACCCCAGCTTTTCAAAGGTTTCTACAGATTGTTGCTCCTGACTATAGATTGCCATCAGAGACTTACTTTTTCACCAAAGCCGTACCTCAGTTATATGATTCTGTTAGAGAGAAAATTTTCTTAACTTTAGAGAATGTTCAAAGCCAAAAGATCCACCTGACTGTTGACATATGGACTCATGACCCTTCCACTGACTATTTCATTGTGACTGTACACTGGGTCTCTTTGGAAACTGCATCTTCTCCTGGTAATGGTGGGACTCCCAATTTTAGGAAGTGGGCAGTACTTTGTGTTACAGGTTTAGCCAAAGACTGTTTGATAACTAACATTTTACAAGAATTAAATGACCAGATTGGTCTGTGGCTTTCTCCTAATTTCCTTATCCCTAGCTTCATTGTTTCTGACAATTCCTCTAATGTGGTACATGCAATCAAAGGCGGTGGTTTTACCCATGTGCCATGCTTCCTGCATTGTTTAAACCTAGTGATTCAGGGCTTCTTCTGCGAGCACAAGAGCATTGAGAATATGTTAGTGGCTGCTAGGAAAACCTGTCATCATTTTAGCCATTCAGTCAAAGCCCGCCAGATACTGCAAGAGTTCCAAAATGATCACCAGCTTCCATGGAAGAATCTGAAGCAGGATGAAACGGGCCACTGGATTTCCACCTTCTATATGTTAAAATGGCTTTTAGAACATTGCTACTCGGTTCACCATAGTCTGGGTAGAGCCAGTGGAGTGGTGCTTACCTCCCTTCAGTGGACACTGATGACATACGTTTGTGATATTCTTAAGCCATTTGAGGAGGCCACCCAGAAAGTGAGTGTAAAGACCACAGGACTGAATCAGGTGCTACCCCTAATCCATCACCTCCTGTTCTCCCTGCAGAGACTCAGGGAAGATTTTCAAGTCAGAGGTATTACTCAGGCTCTCAATCTGGTGGACAGTTTATCTATGAAACTTGAAACTGATGCCCTACTAAGTGCCATGCTCAAATCCAAGCATTGTATCTTGGCTACTTTGTTAGATCCTTGTTTTAAGAACAGTTTGGAAGACTTTTTTCCTCAAGGTGCTGATTTAGAAACGTACAAACAGATCCTTGCAGAAGAGGTTTGTAATTATATGGAATCCTCGCCCGGGGCCTGCCAAATTGCAAGCTCAGAAGCATCTGGCCCTTTAGTTAGATTAGGAACAGATTCGTTTACTTGTGTAAAAGAAGGCACCTCCAATTCAGGTTCTGTGGATAGCTCTGCGGCAGCCAGTGTTGCTATTGGGAGCAAAAGCTTCTTGTTCCCCTCTGCTGTAGCAGTAGTGGATGAGTACTTCAAAGAGAAGTATTCAGAGCTCTCAGGAGGTGATGACCCTCTGGTTTACTGGCAGAGGAAGGTGAGCATATGGCCAGCTTTGACCCAAGTTGCCATTCAGTATCTGAGCTGCCCCATGTGTAGTTGGCAATCCGAGTGCATGTTTACTACAAATAGCCACTTTCATCCAAAGCAGATCATGAACATGGACTTTGATAATACAGAACAGCTCATATTTCTGAAAATGAACTTGGAGAATGTCAGCTATGACTATTCTACATTGATTCTGAGCTGGGACCCTGAAAATAAGGCTGTTCAGAACAATGAAAAAGAAATATTACCTTAATTTCCCCCCTTTTTCTACTTAAAATGGGCAGCTTTTGCTATATTGCTATATCTTACTGCTATTGTTACTATATGTAGTCCTACTATTCTTAAAAAAATAGTTGGGTGTGGTCACGGTGCCTGTAGTCCCGGCTATTTGAGACACTAAGGCTGGATCATAACTTCAGTACACGAGTTTGAGACCAGCCCAGGCAACATAGTAAGATCTTGTCTTACAAAATGAAAAACCTGGGGAAATCCAAAAATGCAAAAAGGCTGAAAAACTCCCACAGGGGCAATATAAGGATGATAAGATGAAGGTTAACTTTGAAGGTTTCTCAGTTATAGCTCATTGTAGCTGACATCTGTCAAAGTGTCATTTGTACCAATTGAGAGAGAGAGTGTGTAGTGTTAATGAGACGACACAGTGCAGCTTCGAAGGGCTTTGGTATTTTCTGGTTGGTAGATTGAACTAGTCATTGATTTGAGTAAAACAATTCTTCCATCATGCAAGATTTGCTTACTCTGAAATCAGTGATTTGTTTAAATCGAGTCATTCCGGGCTTCTATGAACACAAAAACGCTGAGGATGTGTTAGTGGCTGCGCTGATATATTCTTTCCCTTCCCTATTTTTTAATTTCTTAAAAATCCCTAGCACACAGCTTGACAGAAAACCCACAAAATTACTTCATATTTGGAAATTTAAAATTACTTCATACTGGTCGGTTTATAATATCAGATTACTGGGTATGATAGAATTGTCCTTAATATTTAGGATTGGGTGTATATAAAAGGGAACATGACACAACAATTAGAAAAAAATCACTTTTGGCCTTTGAGTTGCCTTTTATAGTGCAAAACCAAGAGTTATATAGGTGTCTTTGAATAACCTATTAGTAAAAAGCATTAGATGTTTGTAAAAAAGAAACACATTGAGTGGAATTTAGAATGCAAGCTTCATGAGCCAGACAAACCCAGTATGAGTTTCCCAGAGAATATTTCTATAGTCTTCATTTTTTAAAAAGGGTACATTCTGGTCCATAGCATGGTATTCCTAACTATGAAATTTGGGCCATTGTATTCTTAATAAACAGTATTTCACTGTATTAGGCACCATTGCTGAAATGAGTGAACTGATCTCTGGCCCTTCAGGCTCCTTTCCACTCCAGAGTCTGTTTCTGAGACTGAGTGAAAGGCCAGAAAACGATTTTTATTAAGTCTATTAGATGTTTCAGACTGAATAACTAATGTAAGATCCCAATTTTTCCTTTTTTTCATTTTAGATTTGGGGATATTCCCTGCCCAAAAAATTCCTGGAAAATTGACTAGTATTAAGTGTGAGTAAAAGGTGTCCACTTTTTTTTAAGTCTTGATTTTAGTTTTGTCTTGGATAGTATTTGGCAAGATTTAGCCTAGAAAGTATGTAGTGTTTATTACATAAGAATCAAAATGACTTTGTTACTGGGCTGGTTTTGAAACTCATTTCTGTGTATCAAAATAACTTAAAAAAATTTTTTTTTAATTCTTAAGTGGTAAACGTACCATTCATTGTGAAGTGAAATTTCATCTCCCCCAAATTTACCCTTTTACCAGCTGGAGTGAAGTCTTTAGCTATAACCATCAATAGTAAAGAATTTGGAGCTAGTGTATCAGCAAGCCGTGCAGGGCCAGCGTTGAGTGCCATGCCAGTGATGCTTGTGTTGATATAAAGGAAGGAAAATAGCAGCTTCCTTTAGCGTCTCTGCTTCGCCCAGGCGGTTCAGAATGGCTGTAATGCTGCTCTGCCTTCTTGAGCTGGCTGCCCCACTCTGTAGTTACTCTGTAACTATACACTTCTACCTTTTTTGGTTAAACACTCCCTGATAATGGTTGTTATACATACCATATACCTTGACATAATATATCAATACATCCGTATATATGGAATTCTCTTCATCTTGGCTGGGTAAAATTTAGTAACGTTAACTTCATGGTACTTTGGTATAAGAGTAAGTTCACTATTTTTATATTGAACTCAAATCTGAAGGGTTTTATATTATATTTTAAAAGAATAATTACCCAAATGTTTTATTTTTATGCATTTGTGTGTGTATAAGCCTGTTAGTATATATGTATATGCATATTATATACATAAAACACTTTATATTTTTACATACAGTATGCTTTTATTATTATACAGATAATAAAGATGGGGGAAGGTTTCTGTTTTTTTTCTTAATAGGTGAAGAAATCTTGAAGACCAGAAATTGGATCTTATTGAATTTTGGTGGTGTTTTTCTCTTTTTTTTTTTTTCTTTTTTTCCCAAAATTTTTTCTTTTAATTTTCAAATTATATTGCTCAGCAATGGAAGATGGATTTTTTTTTTTATTCTTTGACTCTCAAGTTCATCTTTAAATGAACTTTTTTGTTGGTTTTTGAGGAGATAACTACTGCTAGCTGTCTCCAGCCTGAGAGAGGTTATGCAAATGGACTTAATCTTCCAGAATTTGGGAGATGTCTTAAAGATGTTTTAAAAACACGTCCTGTGTTTCAATTGTGGCTGAGAGGTTTCCTTGGCAATGTGAGGAAGAAAATTCTTTCTACCTCATTATTATTAATTCATGGATTGAGTGTTGGTTCGACCTACAGGCGTAATAGCTTGGAACTCAGTGAAGACACAGATGTTCCTGTTGAGAGCAACCAGCTAATGTAAGTGGGGAGGGGCCTTTCATCATGGAATTTAAAGCATGCTGAACTAGTACAGCAGATTCAAAAGCCATTGTCCAGACTCTTTTTTTTCTCTTGTAATTAAAAATATATATATATTTGGATGAAAACTAACTTTCTTCTTTCTTTCTGGAGCCAAAGTGAAATTCTATAATTCTGTTTTCTTAGAGAAAAAAACCATTGTTAATTTGTTACTGAATAGCTCCTTATCCACACAGGTGCAAGTGGCTTTATTTTGTCTTTTTAGTAGCTGTGTAGTGTGTATTTCACTGTGTGGATGTGCCATAATGTAATATGTCGCTCATTGGGAGATAGTGAAGGTTTTGCCATCATAATCATAAACAAAAGCCCTGCATCCAGTAGCAGTTTGATGCGCACATCTGTGTGAACTTAGAGCCAGTTCATTTATAGAGTAGTTCTTACTCAGGAGAACCTCCACAGTGTACTGAGCAACTGGAAGCTCTTGATTGCATCATTTTTAGTAAAGATACCAGATCTTGGCAATTTTGCTGATAGATTTTGCTATATAAAGTTTTCTCTTTTTATTATTTTTGTTAATGGTTTTTAACTTTAGTATTATAGGAAAAGCAGTTTTTCCACTCAGCATATTGAAAAAAACAAAATTTCCACTAACTACTCTGGTGATTATATACTGTATATTGTTTCAAGGTTACACTTCCATGACAAACACTCTGCAAGCACCAAAGGCTTCAGGTGTGGCTTATCTTTTTGCTGGCTGCAGTTGTGAGTTCTGAGTGTGTTTTAATATATATAGTATTCTAATTAAGGATCTGACACTTCCTTCACGAGACTTTAAGAAGACTTTCTCAAGTGCCTGGCTTAATGTTAATTTCAAACTTTTTTATAACCATGATTACTGCCTTTTTGCATTGCTGGTTTGTATAGTCATTTCTGTTCTGCATTTAATCATTTTTACACTTATCATCTGTATCAGGTAGAGGAAAACTCTTCCATTCCTTTTCTCTTTCCATTTTTATGTGTGTGGTATGTATCTGTGTGTGTGCATGTTTGCATGTGTGGAGGCCCCAAGATCACTCTCACTGCTCTCACTGCTGCTCTTGTCTGGAGATCTGCATAGCTGGCTCATTCTGGGTTCTCCGTAACTTCCCAGGGATGGGCTTGTTAGCCAAGGACTGCCTTGCCCACATAGCATTTTATGTGCATTCTGGGGATCCAGACTCATCCATCCTTAATGCTTGCAGAGCAACCTTTTTAATCTCTGAGCCATCTTCCCAGGCGGCCTCCTCGTCCTCCTCGTCCTCCTCCTCCTCCTCCTTCTCCTCCTCCTCCTCTTCCTCCTCCTCTTTTTTTCTCAACTATTGATAGTTGATTTTACAGTCTCAGACTGCAGGAAGAAACTTCCTTGGTATTCTGAACTGAATTCAAGGTGTTCATTACTAGGGTGGTGAATTAATTTCCTTAATCATGCTTCATTTTTCTTCATCTTACTCAGAATTATTATCTGAATAGGACAAATGCACAGTTTGGAGGGTATCTTTTTATTTGTAGTCTTGCTATTTTTAATACTTTCTAGTTAGTTGTTAGATTTGCTAGTTTGCAAGCATATAACTTGCAGATTGGAGGTTTTTTTTGGGGGGGTTGGTTCTTTTTGAAGCTTTTTTCCCCCCTGTGTGGTCCTGGCACTATCTAGACCAGCTAGCTTCAAACTCACCTGCCTCTGCCTTCCAGGTGCTGTGCACCACCACATTCTGGATTGGTTTTGAGCTTGTTCTAATATTTGTGTTCCTCAAACTCCTCCATGTCCTAGAACATGGGAGTGGAGTTGAGTGATGTGGAAAGTAAAGACTATTCCTTTGTCATCTCTCTCTCTCTCTCTCTCTCTCTCTCTCTCTCTCTCTGTGTGTGTGTGTGTGTGTGTGTGTGTGTGTGTGTGTGTGTGTGGTAGCTCACTGGGAGAGTGCCTGCCTAATATCTATAGTCATGGGTTGGTTCCAGTACCAGCATAAACCAAACATGGGTTGCACACCTGTGGTCTTTGATCAGCCAGAAGTAATGAGCCCTTAGCACTTGTCTCAGAAAAGAAAAAGAAAAAAGGGGGGAGGGAGTGGGGGAAGGGAGGTAGTAGTTATTGTTCTTGTAATACTAGTAGGGTTGTTTGGTTTGGAGTAATTTTGCTTTTTATTTTTATAACATTAAGACGTATGTAGCAATTTTACTCATTGGTTTGAAGTTTTAGGTGGTTTTGTTTTGTCTTTATTGAGACGGAGGTTTCTTGTAGCCCATGCAGGCGCAACTCAGTATGCAGCTAGGGATGACCTATGTCTCCTGCCTTCACCTCCCAAGTACTGGGATCACAGACACTTGACTTTGTAACCCCTCAAGGTTTCTTTGTGTTGTGCATGTAGCACATGTACATTGTACAGTGTATATCTGTGCCCACACTCGAACCTGTGCAGACAGAGGTCAGAGGAGCACCTTAGATGCTGGTCTCAGCTTTCCACTTTGTTTCAGATAGGGTCTTGTTCACCTCTGTGTGCCAGAGAAGACTCCTGGGATGCTCCTGTTGCTGCCTCCCATCTTCAGTCAGAGCCCTGGGATTACAGGTTCCTGTGCCTGTGCCTTGCCTCACTTGCCTTCTGGGGGTCTGAGTTCAGATCCCCACACTTGTGTGAGTAAGGGCTATATCCTCCCGATGAGCTGCCCAGCTTCTCCCACCCCCAGTTAGAGGTGGATGTTGCTTTGCGACTTGTTTAGTTAGACATCATACTTTTCTTCTTGTGTCATCATAAGCTTTATATTTTCAAATCTTACAAAGATGACTAATAGTTCTTTTTGGTTTTTTGTTTGGTTTTGTTTTTTGAGACAGGGCTTCTCTGTGTACCCCTGGCTATCTTAGAATTCACCAGGCTAGCCTCAAACTCAGAGATCACCTGCCCCTGCCTTCCAAGTGCTGGCACTAAAGGTGTGAGTCACCACTACCCAGCTAGTTTTGGTTTTTAACGTAGTGAGTTTCCTAACATTAAGCCATTCTTAGTTCTGAAATAAGCCTTTAGGTCATGCAGTGTTGCTTTTTTTTTTTTTTTTTTTTTTTTTTTACTGTATGATAGGTCACTTAGCTAATGCATTAGGATATTTTCATTGGTATCAAATTTTTTCTTAAAATTTTGTGAGCTGAATATGACTTTTGATGGCAGCAATTGGGAAGCAGAGGCAGCAGAGTGGGAAGCTGCTGCTTCAAATAGCAACATGAGTTTTGTAACGTCAGTGTGTTATATGTCACATGGTTTTGTTCTTTTTCTACTTCCATTAATTATTTTTCTCATTTAGAGTGTTTGCTTGAATAGTGTGTTTTTCAAGAATTCATTGAGTACATTGATGGAATGCCTTTTGAGACTTTTTTTTTTTAATGTTTTAAAAACGCTCCTGAGATTTCCATGAAATATTTGGAAAGGCTGATTCTATGGTCATAGTCCCCTTTAAGATTCAGTGCCTGGTGTCTGGACTTGTGTCTGAGAAGTCTGAGCTTCCCTCTGTAGTCTCTGTTAGACATCTGCCGGTGAGTTGAGCATTTTCCGAGTGTCTATAAAGGCAGGCGGCCTGGCTCACTCTGTGTTTCCTCTCTGCCCTTCCCACTCTCCTGTGTCCATGAGTTCTGGTGTAATACATCCTTTTTGTGTCATGTTGACATATATTTTAGTTAATTAATCAATTAAAAAATAAATTGGGGGGTCTTTTGACTGCATGTGTGTCTGTGTGGAGCCCGCGGAGGTCAGAAGAGGGCATCAGATCCCCTGGAGTTACTGATGGCTGTGAGCTGCCAAGGGGTGCTGGGAATTGAACCCAGGTCCTCTGGAAGAGTCTAGGTTGTGTTAACAGTCTTGGGCGTGAGCTTGGTTCTGGGCCCTGCCTGTGTGTGATCTTTTAAATGCATTGCTTTCCAGTTAGCCTGCCATCTGTCCTGGCTTAATGGCTTGGGAGAGAAGAAGCTGGAGCTTTCATCCTTCCCTCCCTTTCACAGCGACATGTCTGTGCATCGGTGCTGTCTTCTTGAAAATGTCCCCTCTTTCCAGTAGTAACTGCAGACGCTCGAGGGAGGCCAGCTCATCTTGTGTGCTGTTTTTAAAGGCTGTTTTCTTTTAAATAGTCATCTCATTGTTTTGTAGCACCCTGATATTTTTTTGCTTCTTCCATTTAAAACTTAAGACATTTATTGCTATTTGACTTGATAGTATTACTGTCAATTTTCATTGTTTCTAGATTTTTTTGCCACTGTCTTAAATATTACTGTTAGGTTGTTTTGTTTTGTTTTGTTTTACATAGTAAAATCTAAGGAAGCTTGGGGTTTCAGGCATACATAGAAGCGCCCTTCTGTTAAAATTAGGATTGAATTTCTCTATACTTCACTTAACTTTGAGGGATTTCCCAGGGTAGTTTGCAAATAACTACCCTCTAAAATGTAATTTTTGCTTTCATAGTTACTATTTTACTGTCTGATCAGCTGTGGAAGATCTTCCTGAATCTAGTAACCCATTCCCAAGGATAGACTTGAGTGTGCTAGGCAGCAGTTGACCTCTCGGATTGCCAGTGGATACCATCAGGCCTACGCCATCTCCTTTTTTTTTTTTTTTTTTTTGAGACAAGGTCTCTCTGTGTAGCCCTGGCTGTCCTGGACTCCCTTTGTAGACCAGGCTGGCCTCGAACTCACAGTGATCTGCCTGCCTCTGCCTCCCGAGTGCTGGGATTAAAGGCGTACACCACCACACCCAGCACCATCTCCTTTCTTAAATTATTTTCTACTTACATTTTCATTACCCTCCCGTTGCTTTCGCAGATGTGTTCTAGTTACTTTAATATCTTCTAGAGATCTGATCTTACCTGAGGCAATTTTTTAAAATGGCCTTTCGATACAAACTGGAATATAGAGTGCGTTCTTAGGTTTAAGATGAGAAAGGACCCCACTCTGATGGCAAGATGGGAGATAGAGATGTGTGTTCCCAGAAGCGCTTGGGCTAGCCAGCTTAGCTTACACAGCAGCCAACAAGAGACTATTTCGGTTTATGGTCTTGGGATTTCTTTCTTGCTCGTGAATGTCTTCACCAACGTCCTTTTTGGTTTTGTTGTTGTTGTTGTTTTTAGTTTTTTGAGGCACTATCTTACTGTGTGAACCCTATGGCCCAGGTTTAAAAAAAAAAATCTAAGCCTACGCCTGGCCTCAACTCCTTAATAAACTTCCGCAGAGCACACACTCTTTTCTTTTTTTTTTCCTTTTCCCTTTCTCCTGCTTTTCTTTTCTTTTTGCAACATAGGCTGAGAAGTACCTAAATCTTCGACCTCTGGTTTCTATTTTGTTTTGTAGTCCCTCCCTTGACATATTTTCCTTCTGTGTGCTGTTGCTGTAGGCATCAAGCAGAAGCTGGGCGTGGAGGCTCATGTCTTTATAATCCCAGCTGTCAGGAGCCCAGAATTTTCCACCACTATTTGTTTATAAGAGTTTCCACCACAGGTTATAAGTGGTTAATAACTTTCTTAACAGAAGTGTAATTATTTCTAGCAGCAGTACTATTTAAGCTTTTTTCTTTGAGCATTTTAAAATCTGGAACTTACCTATTCCAAAGCTGTGTCTGCAAATTTAGATGTCTGTGTGCTTTCAGCATCTTTCCACTTATGAGTACCAAAGTGCATTTTATAGCTATGTGTGGACACATTACAGAGTCTCCAGTTTTTGAACTCAAAAGGTTTCTGGGTGTTACTTTCTTGTTAGAAGCAAGATGGTGGTGAACTAAATTACTTTTTTGTGTGTGTGTGAACTTTCTTTTGGGCTGCTACTTGAGTGTTTATTGACCTTTTAACTTTAAATTGTAGAGTGGGCTCATTTGATAATGGGTCTATACATTTTAAGGACTTTGTTCCATGGTTAGTTGAAGACTCTTGCTCCTGACTTAGAGTGCTGACTTGAAGGTTGGCTTCATCTTGATGAACGGTTCTTGGGTTAAGAGTCCCTTTACTAACAGAGGATACGTTTAACTGACTTGGAGTGGTGAGCCCATGTTTTATTGGGATTCCTAGAATTTGTAGGCTCCCTTCTGTGTTCTTGTGTGCTCTCACAGTGTGCTTTTCCTTCTGTAGAAGCTTTCTTTGCATATTTTGTGTGGGTTCAGAGGATGGTAAGGACAAGGGACAGAATGCTAGCTGTGTTGTCAGTGTTCTCTGGGTCTATCCTAGAAGACTTCTTTGTTCCATTGCTATCTTAGTAGCTAAACTAACCCTTAGATGTTCTCAAAGGCAATTGTTTCACTAATTGTTCTATTTAAGTAAGATTTTCCCACTTAGTTGTAATCATACATTTCTGATATAACATGCTTGATGTTCTCAAAGGCAATTGTTTCACTAATTGTTCTATTTAAGTAAGATTTTCCCACTTAGTTGTAATCATACATTTCTGATATAACATACTTAGAAAGATACTTGATTTTTTTTTTTTTTCATTTAGGTGAAGATGACATTTGGCAAGTATTTGATATAAAGTAATGTGTCCTATTTCAAAATGTAGATCATATGTTTAGCAATACTTGAATTTCACAGTGAAATAAGTACAAAAGAAAAGGGCATGCAAAAATTTTACATTGCATATGGGAGCGTACAGTACTCACAACTAGCTTGTTTATAAGGCTCTGTATGATAAGCGCCTGCTAACACAATTAAAATCTAGTTTAACAGTGGTATCATTAGGCCTTGGAGGAGGAGGTTGGAAGGGGTTACCTGAAGCACTTTAATTCACTGTCTCCCATTTTCAGGGTTACGTTTTAAAGAAGATTTCTGTGGTTGAGTTGTCATTGGAAGAGTAAGCCCATTTCAAGAACGTTGGAGCTGTCTTCACCTTGAGGAAGCAGTGGCTGATTCCAAGAAGCCACTTCTGGCCTGAGAATTTACCCAGCATGCCTAATCAGGGAGAAGACTGCTATTTTTTTTTCTATTCTACATGCACCAAAGTAAGACTGGAATCTCTAAATTCTTTGTTTCTTAAATAGAATTAGCTAAGATTTGCCTGCATTCTAAATGTTTTTAGGTTGTGAATGCTCAGTTATATTATCTGCTGCCAGTTTTTTAGTAAAGAATCATGTTAAGGAAGAATACATCGCTCGTCTTTTTCCTCTTCATTTATATATGATTACAGTGTTTGCATGTGCCACACAAAGCAGGAGTGCTTGTGTTGTATGGCCATCGTTCTACCTGTAGTAGTCTAGTCCGAGTGCCTTAGGGAGGCTTTGGCCTCTTTGGTTTAGCAGCTTTGATCTTGTGTATTTTATTTAGATGAGTGAGTGAATTGTATATTACTTGTGGGAGCTGTTATGGGTTAAATTTGAGCTCTTGTAGCCTTGGCTGCCCTGGAACTCACTCTGTACACCATGTTGATCTCAAAGGTACAGAGACCCACCTGCCTTTGCCTCCCAAGTGCCACTGCTGCGCAGCAGAATGCTGTCTTTCTGTATGTTCTTTTGGAGTTTTGCTTTCTCTGTCAGAATGACCCATGTTTCTGCTTGAGTTTTTGGTAGCTCTATTTAGGTCTGTCTGCCATTTCCTGTTTGTTATTTCCTTATGGCTAATCCTGTAAATTTGTATATTATAGTAGCCTGTTGTAAAAATCATTGTGATGTTGTGTTATAGAAGATAAATCTAGCCGCTTAATATACGACAGTTTATACAATATGCGTTTGTTTTAGAAATAAAAGTAACTATCAGTTGTACATTAATTATACTTGATCACTTTTTTATTTTCTATCAAAAGCTAGAAATTAATGAAGTCAGGATATATGAAGCCATTTTGAAGATCAATTACATGGTGTTTTTTAGAGGATCTGCTCCTCACACTCCTTGTCTTTTTCAGCTCCTTTGCCAGTTGTGTCACATGAGATCAGAAGAAATGGGTTAGGAAATAGGATGAGGAGAGCTGGGTGTAGTAGCTCTCACCTTGAAATTACAGAACTCAAGAGGCAGAGACAGGCCAATCTCTATGAGTCCAAGACCTGCCTGGTCTACATAGTGAGATCTAGGCCCACCAAGACTGCATAGTGAGACTCTGTCTCAGAAAACAACAGCAAAGAAATAGATTAAAGCTGGGGAGATAGTTCAGTCAGTAAAGTATTTGTCATGTAAACATGAGAACCTGAGTTTAGTATCTAGAATCCATACTTTAAAAAGTCAAGCATGAGCCAGGCGTGGTGGTGCACACCTTTAATCCCAGCACTGGGAGGCAGAGCCAGGCAAGTCGCTGTGAGTTTGAGGCCGGCCTGGTCTACGAGTCCAGGACAGCCAAGATAACATTGAGAAACCCTGTCTTGAAGGAGGGGGGAAAAGCAGTCAGGTATGGTATCATGCATTTGCTCTGGGGATATAGAGACAAGAGGATCTCTGGGCCAATCAGCCTAATCTACTTGGGGAGTTCCAGGCCAGTCAAGAGACCCTAACAAACAAAGATCAAGAAGCAGTAGCTTATTCCATTACAGATTTATTGCTTTCAAATGGTTGTCATTCTTTGCTTACTAGTGTTTAGGTTCTTAGACACTCTTATTATTTTTGTTAACAGGGTGACAGCTGCCCATTCCGTCACTGTGAAGCTGCACTAGGAAATGAAACTGTTTGCACACTATGGCAAGAAGGTCGTTGTTTTCGACAGGTGTGCAGATTTCGCCATATGGAAATTGATGTAAGTTTCCAATACCATAAGTATCCAGGATCAATAAAAAAATACGGAGACAGTGGCTAGTGAGGGTAAGATGACTCCGTAAAAGCACTTTTACCAACCGCCTGGTGGGGGCAGGTGCATGCATGCTGTTGCACACATGTGGGGGTCAGAGAACAGCCTGACCTGTCGGAGTCAGTACTAGTTCCACACTGTGTGTCCTGGAGCTTGTGCTAAGGTGGTTGGGTTTTGTGGCAAATGCTTCAACTTGCTCGTCTATCTTGCTAGCCTGTGTTTTTAACACAGTTACAGGGGCTGGAGAGATGGCTCAGAGGTTAAGAGTCCTTGCTGCTCTTTAAGGAGGCCTTAGTTTGGTCCTAGCACCCATCTGGCAGCTCACAATCATCTAACTAGTTTCAGGGTCTCTGATGCCCTCTTCTGACTTCCATGGCACTAGTCATGAATGTTGTGCACATACATACACCCAAGAAAAACACTCATACACAAAAAATAAAATATATAAATCTTTTTTTAAAAGTTGCAAACTCAAATTGTAAGTTCAGTGTAATCTTTATGAGCCATTAAGGATAAATTGCTGCCATTTCTTACTTCCCAATACTCAATACAACAGTAACACAGCTATAAAAATTAGGAAATGAGAGCTAGTAACTCACCTTAATTTTGTCCTCATGCAAGTTTGCCAGCTGACTGGTAATATCTTGCACTAAAGGATAAGGCCCACATTCACAGATTGCTTGTGTATTGTGACGTTCTAGTCTTATCCATTTGAGGCCAGTGTCCAGCTTTTCTTGGTCTTTCGTGACAGTTTTAGCACAACTGTTCTGTTCAATATCTCTTAATTTGGTTTATTTTTACATTTTCATTACTAAATTGCAGTTGTGTGTGTGTCTTTTTTAATTGTGTGTGTATGTGCTGGAATGTGTCTGCGTCACATGAGTGCAGGTCTGGCGAAACTGAGAAGAGGGTATTGGTTGGCCTGGAGCTGGAGTTAGAGGTGGTTGTGAGCTACCATTTGGGTGCTGGGAACTGAACGTGGATTCTTTGCAAGAATAGTAAATGCTCTTAATCTCTAGGTTATCTCTTCAGCCCCCCTCCCCCAAATTGTATATATTTCATGGGACATCACAATTTAATTTAAATGTTCCCATTACTGGTGTTTAACTTACCACAGTACGTGCTATATTGCGTCACTATAAAGTTTTAGTAATTCAAAAAAGTGTGTGTTTCTCTCTCTCTCTCTCTGTGTGTGTGTGTGTGTGTGTGTGTGGGCGTGCATGTGCATGTTGGGGTCAGAGGAGGACTTTGCAAGTCTCTCCTACCATGTGAGCCCCAGTGATAAAACTTGCTATCAGTCTTGGCAGCAGGTACCTCTACTCACTGAGCTATTTTACCATCCAGTTTTAGAAGTACTTTGTAGAGTGAGTCTTGGATACTCTAGATACCCCATTTCTTAACAAACTGTTTATAGCAGACTCTGTGTCAGTGTGAATTAATTACTGGCTTTCCTTAGCACCCATCATTCTTTGAACACTTATTTCCTTTCGGCCAATAATGGTTTCCCAGACTTTGTAATCTTTGTAGTTTTCCTATTCCAGCTCTAAAATCTTCAAAAAAGAAAAGAAAAGAAAAAGACCTGTGGGTTCCTTTCAGAGAAGGGTCGATGAGCACTAAGCTCTGGTCTGCTCCTATTGCTTCTCATGACCTTAGTGGAGAGAGACGTAGGGAATGTGTAAGGAAGTGTGCACTGCTTTGGGTCTATATACTGCACGGCACAGATTCACATGGGAGCCTCCAGCTCATCAGTGCCAGGCTTTAGTCTAGGTTTCTTTTGTTACTCTTCTCTCAAAAGTGAGAAACTTGCTTTCCATGGTCCTTAATACATTTGCTTATTTGGGCAGGTGTGTGTGTGTGTGTGTGTGTGTGTGTGTGTGTGTGTGTGTGTGTGTGTGTGTGTGTGTGTTCGTTCGTGTGTCCGTGTGTCCATCCCTCCATCCATATATCTATCTCCCTCCCTTGTAGGGTCTGGCATCACATTAAGTATCACCTTTGTTACTTTGACTTTAGTACACTGTGTCGATCCTTCCCTAGCTCCACTTAGACACCTTCCTCTTTGTGTTTGGACTATTCCATCCTGCTGAGGACATTTCACTCTTTCACAGTCGAGCTCTGCTGCTCTGTGCTAGGCCACTCCCCTACGTGGATGCTTCCTCACTCCTTAATCCTTCTGCTGGGTACCAGCTTCTCTCACAGGACCCTGCTTCTGTGAACACTGCCTATTTACACTGCACTGGACTCCCTTCTGTGCAGAAGCCTTGCATTACTCAACCCTCAGGAGACTGTCCTCTAGTACAGTACCTTAGAATCTTGGTTTGGGCCGCTTTTCTTTTCCTTTATAAATAAATGTCTGATTCCTTCAAAATTGAATTTCAGTTCAGTTGAGGAATGAGGAAAGAAGGAAGAGGGTCGCTGTGTAGTTGGTGTGCTGTGTGGTTGGTGTGCTGTGTGGTTGGTGTGCTGTGTGGTTGGTGTGCTGTGTGGTTGGTGTGCTGTGTGGTTGGTGTGCTGTGTGGTTGGTGTGCTGTGTGGTTGGTGTGCTGTGTGGTTGGTGTGCTGTGTGGTTGGTGTGCTGTGTAGTTGGTTTGATGTGTAGTTGGTGTTCTTGGCTTCGAAAGCCGCTCCGATCTCCTTCCCAGTTTCTCCTTTTCTTACCTGTTTTCTGAGTTGCCTACTGTGCAAATAGTAAAGAATTCAATAAAGTAATTGAGAAGTACTACTTTGCAACTTGGGAAACCTCATGGTGTACTGTGGCATAGCTCCTAGGGAGTATCTAAGAGCAGGTCCCCAGAAGAACACGTCTAGGAACAGTCACAGGAGGAAGGGTACACTTGGCATCACAAGACACAAGGTACTGGAGTCTGCAAGCGTTCTTCATGTTGGGGCTGCCCAGAGTGCACTCTTCACCCTGAAGTGAAAGGGAGTACCTCACTGTAGTGTCCTGCCATGTCCACTCAGAACCTCAGCGTGCGCCAGTCTCCCAGGTGTGCAACATGAGTGTACCCTGCACAAGCAGTCTAAGCAGCGAGGCTCCTTCCCCACTCCACCACTTAATGTAGGGCGCACTCCAGGAGCCGTGCTTTCAGCTGCAGCCGAGCAGTATCGACATGCTAATACTTAATGTTTGCACAGGCCTACTTACGTGTCTTAAGAGAGTTAAATAGTTAAGGATTATACTCACTGTGCCCAACTACGTAAATCAGACTCATCCTCGCAGCAGCTTCTTAATACTGGGAACAGTGTAGCTTCGCCCTCGCCATCCTGTGGAGGGTTGGGCATCTGTAACAGTAATGATTTAAGGTGGCCACTAGTTTTTTGATAAGGATCAGGATATATTAAGTGAAAAGTAGAGGGAGCAGAACAGCCTAAAATAGAAGAGAGGTCGACCATTCAGTAGGTAAGAGCACTTGTTGCTCCTGTAAAGGTTCAGTCTCCAGTGTCCACACAGCAGCTCACAGCCGTCCCAGCTCCAGTTTCAGGGGGTCCCATGCCTTCTTATGGATTCCTCTGCTGAACTTTGCAGGTACCAACCAGTCAGGCATGTGGTTCAAAACAATGTAGGCAAAACCACTAGCGCACAAAATTACATAAATCTAAATTTTAAAAGAGAAGAAAGGAAAGATTTGTACTTATATTTGCTTCTATGTGCATTAAAAAAAAATCTCTGGGGTACAAAGGAGACCCTTAATCATGGTATGTGGAGATGGGGTAAGCTATAAGCACCTCTTTCACAACACAACCTTACAGTCCACTGTTATTATAGATAGGTTCAGTATTCGCTAATTTGTCTGCTCAATAAAATGTATTTGTAATTTCCAAATCCGTACTTGCATATTTTATGCAGTGACTCTGAATATCTTTTTCAGTGACATGTTCAGAGATAAACACACAATGTGCTTTCTGATATGTGTTTTCAGTTGAAGTGGAATAGGCTGACAAACTACCTTTCTGATTGAGCTCTCATAGTAGAACCAAGTGTCCTTGATCGCAGGATACTTGACACTATGGTTTGTTTGTTTGTTTGTTTGTTTGTTTATTTATTTATTTATTTATTTGGCTGGCTGGCTGGCTGGCTGGCTTGCTATTTGAGACAGGATTTCTCTATGTAGTCCTAGCTGTCCTGGACTTACTATGTAGACCAGGCTGGCCGCACATTCACAGAAATCCACCGATTTTGCTGAGATTAAAGGTGTGTGCTAACATAGCTCACAAAATTGAGTCTTTAAATAGAAACACACAAGTTTATGTACTGGTGTGTGACGGGCTGATGGAAATACTGCAGATGAGAGGATAATGGGGCCCTGGTTGTCCCCTTAGAAGCGTTGGTGTAGTGTTTACAAATGCCGGAGCTGGAACAATGTCTCACTGGGTAAATTAGCATGTGCTACACAAGCAGGGAGACATAAAAAGCTGGGCACAGCTGCACTCAGATATAAGACCAGTGTTGGGGAGCAGAGACAGAAGGACTATGGGGGCTTGTTGGCTGGGCAGCCTATCTGAAATTAGCTTCAGCTTCAGTGAAAGACCCTATCTCAAGGCATAGTACAAGAGAGAGCAGGAGAAGAAGCGCCTGCTGTCCTGCTCCGGCCTCTACCCGAATACCTGCTCGTGCACCCACATACAGTTCACCTTTTGTAGTTAAGGAGAATGAGGCTGATCAAGCGCTTAGTTGTCTGGTCATAAGGCCCTTAAGTAACTTCATGGGAAGGGAAATTATTAGATCTTTTACTCCATTTCTAAGCTGCTGTATTATCCTGCTTCTCTGCATCCGGTGTGGCTATTTAGGGCTTCCGGATGAAGACCAGGAGGAAAGACCTCTCCTACCTCTCCTCTGTGCTCAGTATCACATGCAGCAGCCTCTCTTGTGAACATGACGTCCTGTGTCAGACTGAGAACTGCGTTTAGAAAACCAATCACAAGATTAATGTAGGATGTGCTTCATTCATTTAAAAACAGTGTGTTTTCTCTTTTACAGAAAAAACGAAGTGAAATTCCTTGTTATTGGGAAAATCAGCCAATGGGATGTCAAAAACTAAACTGCGCTTTCCATCACAACAGAGGTCGTTATGTTGATGGACTGTTCCTACCTCCAAGCAAAAGTGAGATTGGTTTTGATTCTAAAGGAGAACAGTTGCTATTCAGTGAGCACCCGGTACTTGTTCTAGTCCAGTGAGCGCAGTGCTGTTTCCACTGTGTGATGCGGAAACAACACCCTAAGGAGGTTAGATGATGAGTGTGCACTGAGAAAGCCACGTGGTTCCCGTCATGTCAGATATATCATCATAGTTTGTTTCACTCTTATTTTCTTACCAAACCTTGAGGTGTTTTCAAAAGAAACTTAATTCTCCACACCAAAGATTGGCAAATTGGGTCCTCTGCCTGTTCTGTAAAATGGAGATTTATTGAGTACATATTTTCTGTGGCCAGTTTTGTGTTAGTACTGCAGAGTGAAATAGTTAAGATAGAGACCTTGTGGCCCAAAAGCCAAAGGTACTCACTAGCCATCTTAGCTCTGGTGGAGATGAGTTTACACTCTGGAGCCTGAGCTTGCTTACAGCTTGTGATCTCCACCTGATTATAGCCAGTCACATAACACCTCATGTACTACTCGTCCAGCTTTTCATAGGCTGTTGAAAACAAAAAATCTTGATGTAGGCTACCTAAAAAAATTACTGTCCCATTGTTCCAGGGCTGGGGATCAAACCCAGGATTTCAAGGACGCTAGACAAGCCCTCTACCGCTGTATTATATCCCCAGACTTAAACTAAACAACTCCACAAAAATCTGTGGTTTATTTTCAAAGCTCCTTATGAAATAATTCTAATTTATAATTTTTTTATATGTGTCTGGAATGTGTACACACACATGCTATGGAATGCATGTGGAAGTCAGAGAACCGCTTGGGGAGGCCACGTTTTCTCCTTCCACCTGTGGGCCCTGGGGATGGCACTGAGGTCAAATTGAGTCATCTTACTGGCCCCTCCAAAGGCCCTTTTAAGATAATTTTTAGTGGACTAATGTCCTTTGGCCACCAAAGAACCATATCGGAGTTACCCACAGTGGTAGGTGCCGTGATTTTAGTGCTCAGAAGGCTAAGGCAGGAGAAGCTTGAGTGTGAGAGCCAGCCTGGATTTTGATAGCAAGACTATCAAAAAAAGAAAAAGATCCAGGAATGGTGGGAACACATCAGAGTCAGGTGATCTCTGTATGTGTCTTCCTGTAGGAAAGAAAATTGTAGAATGCCAGTTTTAAAATGAAATGTCTAGTGTTTATAACTAACTCTTGGGCTTACTGCTTTCAGTTCCTAGCATTTGTTTATATACAATAATGGAATTATTGGCTCAAAAATAACTTTTTTCTTTATGGAGACTTTAGAATGAAGCTGGGAAAGTTAAGTTTTTAAAAAAGTACCAAATTTATCATAAAAGGACAGGGATTTTTGTTGAGTTGGGATTATAATTCTCTGTTGTAAATTTATGTCTGGTTTTGTATGTTCAGCTGTGTTACTCACTGTGCCTGAGTCACAAGAAGAAGAAGTAAAGGCTAGCCAGCTCACAGTTCAGCAGAACAAACTATCTGTCCAGTCTAATCCCTCCCCTCAGCTGCGGAGTGTAATGAAAGTAGAAAGTTCAGAAAATGTTCCCAGCCCTACACATCCACCTGTTGTAATCAATGCTGCAGATGATGATGAAGATGATGATGGTACGTTTAGCTGCATGCTCTCTCTCCCCGCCCCCCTCTCGCTCTCTCTCGCTCTCTCAAGCAAATAATGTAATGAATTACACAGGAACAGAAATAAAGCTCTAGACTTGTTTTTAATTGGAGGTTTGTCTTAAATGTGGCTATACAGATCAGTTTTCTGAGGAGGGCGATGAAAGCAAAACCCCTGCCCTGCAACCAACTCCTGAAGTTCATAATGGATTACGAGTGGCTTCTGCCCGGAAACCTGGAGTCAGTTTAAAGCAAGGTAGGAGCAGGCTGTTTGTACTGTTTGTAAACCTTGAAGCATCACTGACTGCTACGGCTGCCTTTGACATTTAATGTACAGCCACTAAGCTCTCTTTTTCCTAGCAGATGTGCTATGTGCCTGTGATGTACACTTTCTTATAAGTCATTTACTCAATGCATACTTGAATGTCTGCAAAGAAATGCACAGTAAAAGGCTGTAATTCCTCATGTGGTTCCCCCCCCCCCCTTGGGTTTCTTAGGTGAATGTTTGAATTTTGGAATAAAAACTCTTGAGGAAATTAAATCAAAGAAAATGAAGGAAAAATCCAAGAAGCAAGGTGGTAAGTTATAAGTTTTGGCATGAATACTTGCATGTTACCAGACAAGATTAATAAAGATATTTCTGGCAACAAAGCCAAATTTATCAAATGCAGCTTCTTATTTTTAGGGCTTGTTTGAAGTGAAGCAAGCCTATTGGTCCTGTGTTTTTATGTTTTAGTCCTCACTCTTCAGAGCTAAGACCAAATAGTAATTTAAAGAACCCTGTATCTCTTGAGATTGGTTGGTAGTTTTTTTCGAGACAGGGTTTCTCTTTGTAGCCCTGGCCATCCTGAAACTCACTACATAGACCATGCTGGCCTTGAACTCACAGAGATCTGCCTGCCTCTGCTTCCCAAGTGCTGGGCTAATATCTTGAAATATTTAACTGTGAAGAAAACAGTTAAAGAGCCATATTAAGGGGCCTATGGAGTAAAGTGCTTGCTGCACAGCCTGAGGACCTGTGCTCTATCCCTAGCTCCTGTGTAAAAGGCCAGGCACAGTGATGTGTGCTGGTAATCCTGGTTCGGGGGAGGTGCAGATAGAAGGATTGCTGGGGCTTGCTGGCCAGTCTAGTCGACTTGGCGGGCCGCAGATCCTTGTAAGACACTGTCTCCTGAGGAAAGACAAGCTGACCTCTTACCCATGTGTTCATAGAACCTACTAAGAGAACATAAGTCGTTCAGTACAAGAGGTCTTAAGATCTGCCAGGCTCTTCTGCTGGAGCTCGCTTGCCTCAACCTAGTTAATGTATAGTTCCTACTCGAAAAGTTACAGCTAAGGCAGTGAAGAGTATATACTAAATATAGTAAGTAGTTGGTTCTGAGAATTCTGTCCTTAAAGCTTACTCTATAGGAACCTTGTTTTACAGATAATAAAGTTGAGGTGGGGACGATGGAATTTCTGAGGCTGGTAGCTAAACATGCTTCTGCCTTGGCTTTAGAGAAGTGTTAGCCTCACTGGTAAGCAGTGTCTACCTGACTTCTGCAGCATTCAGACTGCAGTCACATGAGTTTAAATGTTCATAGATCTTGACTTGGATTAGATTTATTTATTTTCCATGGGTTATTTATTTGCCTTTTCTCATTCAGAAGGCTCCTCAGGAGTTTCCAGTGTTTTACATCAGCCTCTGCCTAATCCAGGCCCTGAGAAGGAGAATGTTCGGACTGTGGTTAGGACAGTAACTCTATCGAGCAAACAAGGTAAGGAATGTAGTGTTGTTGGCTTCATGTACTGGGAACACAAAATTCCTCAGGGATACACTTTAGAGTGTTAGGAAGACTTGAAACATTTTGATCAGAAATAAGGTTGAAAAATTAGTACATTTGGCCTTTTAGAAAGTTGGAGTTTTTGGTCAGGCAATCTTTTGTTGTTGTTTTTTGTTTTTGTTGTTGGTTTGGTTTGGTTTTTTGTTTGTTTGTTTGTTTTGAGACAGGATTTCTCTGTGTAGCCTTGACTGTCTTGGACTTGCTTTGTAGACCAGGCTACCCTCAAACTCATAGAGATCCGACTGCCTCTGCTAGTCAGGCAATCTTAACATTTATGTGTATCTAATTTAACATTTTCTCTTTGCTTTAGCAACTTCATTGGCTGCTCATTTTGAGTCATAGAGTGATAGAAAAATGTTTTTACTAGGTTGTTTTAAATCTACTAAGAAATTGTCTTAGTTTAGGTTACTATTGCTGTGATGAAACGTCATAGTTAGAGCAACTTGGGGAGGAAAGGGTTTATTTGACTTACACTTTCACATAACAGTTCATCACCAAAGGAAGTAAGGACAGGAACTCGAATAGGACAGGAGCTGATGCATAGGGCGTGGAGGGTGGGTGTGGGTGCTGCTTACTGGCTTGTTCCCAGTGGCTTGCTCACCCTGCTTTCTTACAGAACTCAGGACCACTAGCCCAGGGATGACACCACCCACAGTGGACTGGGCCCACCCCCATAATCACTAATTAAGAAAATGCCCTAGAGCAGTGGTTCTCAACCTTCCTAATGCTGTGACCCTTTAATACAGTTCCTCATATTGTGCTGACCCCAGGCATAAAATTATTTTCATTGCTAGTTCAGAACTGTAATTTTGCTACTGTTATGAATCTTAATAATCTGATATGTAGAATATCTGATAGGCAACCCCTATGAAAGGGTACTCAACACCCCACTCCACCCCATAGGGTACTCCACAGGTTGAAAACTGATGCCTTCAGCCTGATCTTGTGGAGGCATTTTGTTCATTGAGCTTCCCGCCTCTCAGGTGAGAAGTATCTAGCAGTGGATTTAATACCAAAGAAATTGTACATTTAAATGTTCCATTTGAACAAACATTTGGAGGAAGGCTTACTCACTCGTGTGATATTAAATAACTTCTCAAGGTCCACAAGGATAGTTTGGCCAAGGCCAGAGCCCTCTTTCCTTAAATTTGGCTGCTGTTACTAAGGACATGCTGTTGCATGTTCATTAGACTGTTGATTATTACCTTGTTACGTGTGACCTAAGACTGAGGTCTGATTTTCAAAATACTTCCTTGATGGGCTCATGAATGTATAGTAACATCCTCAATCAACTAACAGTGGACGTGTTTTATTTCTGCCATTTCAGAAGAGCCTTCGGTTAGACTGAGTCTTGCTGAGAGACTTGGGAAACGGAAATTTTCAATGGGTGAGTTGATCTCGTGTATCTTCCCTCTGTGTGTTTGTGCAGTAACATGGTACCTTATTGAGACTTTCAGTCTGGTCTGCTTGTATTCTTTTTAAGATTTATTTGTTTATTTGTTATGTATATGAGTGTTCTATCTGCATATATGTCCGAACACCAGAAAGAGGGTACCACATCTCAGTTTAAATGGTTGTGAGCCACCATGTGGTTTCTGGGAATTGCGCACAGGACCTCTGGAAGAGCAGACAGTGCTCTTAACCTCTGAGCCATCTCTCCAGCCCTCTCCTGTATTCGTGACTGACAACATTTATAAAATTTCATGTGTATGTTATATTTTTTATTGAAGCTACGGCAAATTACTACCGCTTAATCAGATTATGACCATGACTAGCCTTCTCTTTTTGGTTGTGAGCCTGTTGACCAGCTAAGCTATCTCCAGCCTATGACTAGCCTTTTAGAAGGTCCAAGGTTTAATAATTTCAGGCTTGTATATTATTACATTAGTGTCATGTACCTTTAATGCACTCAGGAGGCAGAGGCAGGAGCGTCTTTGTGTGTTCAAGGCCAGTTTGGTGTTCATAGCTATTCCAGGCCAACCAAGATTACATAGAGAGACCCTTGTCTGAAAATCAATAAACAAACCAAAAAACCAATTTTCTATTTTGTTTTCATGTTGTACCTAATGGTTCCTTTTTCATTACCCCTTCTCTATTGGCAAGCAAGTACAGAAAGGCCGATTGTATTTTAGTCAGACTGCAGTCTGCATTGAACCTAACTGGTCATAGAAACAAAAGATTTTGGCAGGGACTAACTTAAGTTAAGCTAAAGAGTCAGAACTGTAGATGTTTTCAGTTGGCTAGTGGTTTTCTCCTTTTTCTTGTTCTCGTCTTTCTCCACCTTTTCCTTCTCCTTTTTAAAATGCAAGATCTGTCATGTAAGCACACTTTCCAAGGGCATGCAACACCCAGTTTATGCAGTGCTAGGTATTCAACATACTGCTCTGAGAGCCACAGCTCTAGCCAGAATTTTGGATTTCTCCTTTGTAATTGAAGGAGGGGATTATGTGACCTTCAAAACTTCATATCCCAGGAAAAATGAGCATCATAAAATCCTTTACAGTCTTCCTAACTGAATTGAATATGAATTCAGAGTTTGGTAGTGTCTTAGTTAAGGTTACTACAGCTGTGATGAAACACCATGTCTACAAAGCAAGTTGGGAAGGAAAGAATTTATTCAGCTTAAACTTCCATATCACTGTTCATTAAAGGAAGTCCAGGGCCATAACCTGGAGGCAGGAGCTGATGCAGAGGCCATGGAGGAGCACCACTTACTTGGTGACTTGACCCCCATGGCTTGCTCAGCCTGCTTTTTTAAAAAATTATTTTTATTTTATGTGCATTTGTGTTTTGCCTGCATGTACGTTGTGTGGAGGGGTCGGATCTTGAAGTTACAGACAATTGTGAGCCACCATGTGGTTGCTGGGAATGAACTGAGGCACTCTGGAAGAGCAGTCAGTGCGCTTAACTGCCAAGCCATCTCTCCAGCCCCTCAGCATGCTTTATTTAGAGCCCAGGATCACCAGCCCAAGGACGGCACCACCCACCATGGGCTAGGCCCTCCCCATCAATCACTAACTTTAAAAAATGCCCTACAACATGCCCTACAGCCTGATCTTAGGGAGGCATTGTCTTCAATGAGATTCCCTTTCATATAAATGTCAATAAAACCAGCCAGCACAGCACAGGTAGTGAATACATTGATGTTTTTGAGCTTTAGCTTCAGCCAGAGCTTAGGATCCTATTTTTAATTTTAGTTATTTTTGTCACTATTCATTCATGTATTTAGATTTTTTTTTTTTTTTAATTTTCCTTTCTAGGACATTTTGGTTTAAACATTAAGTTCTGGGAAGCTGGTGGGCAAACACCATTTAAATACAGAAACCTTAAGAATATTTTAAATTGTCAAATTTTGCTTTATTTTTTCCTTTGTTGAATACCATTCAAGTACAGAAAATTTCCAGAATATTTAAAAATTGTCATCTCTTTTTGCTTTATTTATTTCTTACTTTGTTGAAAATTAAAATCTTTTCAAGACAGGCCTTTTCTGTGTAACCTTGGCTGAAAACCTTTTTTTCCCTCAAGACAATTTCTCTGTGTAACTCTGTCTTGTCCTGGATCTCACTTTGTAGACCAGGCTGGCCTCAATCCGCCTGCCTGTCTCCCAAGTACTGGGATTAAAGGTGTGTGCCACCACTGCCCAGCAGAAGATTATAATCTTACAGTCTTTGTATTTGTAGGTGGTGACAGTGACCCCCCATTAAAGCGGAGCCTTGCACAGAGGCTGGGGAAAAAAGTGGAAGCTCCAGAAACTAACACTGATAAAACACCAAAGAAAGGTAAACATTTTGTGTGTGTCTCTTTGTTCAGCAAACATTTGAGTGTTTACCCTGCTTGACTCTAAAAAGCAGGGTGTTGAAGTTTAAATTTAAACTCAGGAATTGCCTAAGTGAAGTTGGAGGCCCAGTGTGCTTGCTAGTTTTAAGTCAGCTTGACACATTATTGAATTGTTTTTAAAATGCACAATTAAAAAAAGTTCCACTGAATTGGCCTATGGGTAAACAGGTGGTACTTGGTTTTTTAATTGATGATTTATGTGGGAGTGCGCAGCCCATTGTGATTGGGGCCACCCCAGGGCTGGTACTGGATGCTATAAGAGAGCAGGTTGAGCAAGCCATGGGGGGAAGCCAGTAACTAGCACTCCTCCATGGCCTCTAGGGGTTCCTGCCTCCAGGTTCCTGCCCTCACTTCTCTTAGCAGTGGAGTGACCTGAGAGTTATAAACTGAAAGTAACCCGAGTTTCTTCTCCAGATTGTTTATGGCCATGGTTTCATCACAATAGTTTAATAGTTTGTATTAAAGAAAAAGCTGAGAGCTGAGGAAGTGTAGTACACTCAAGGACCAGAGGACAGCTAAAAGATGGAATTGGAACGAAGGGCCTGATGACAAGAGAAGAAAGAGGAGTTTGGTTATATACAATTTTTAAAGCCATGTTATGAGGGTCTGAATGCACTCTAATACAGTGACAAACTACTGATGAGTTGTTTCAGAGTTAGCAAGCTGGGAAGGTGGCTTAAGCTGGTAAAAAGCGCTTGCCACAGTTTGATGACCTGTGTTTAAGCCATGCAGCTGATACCTGGAAGTTGTCCTCTGACTTCACACATGCCCTGAGTGAAGCACATGTGCCTGCACTCACGTATACATAGTAGTAATAGTAGTAAACTAAACTACTTTAAAAGGGCTGGGTGTGGTGGCACACGCCTTTAATCCTAGCACTCGGGCAGAGGCAGGTGGATTTCTGTGAGTTAGCGGTCAGCTTAGTCTACTTAGTAAATTCCAGGACAGCCAGGGCTATGCAGAGAGACCTTGTCTCAAAAACAAACAAACAAAAGCCTTACAGGAAAGAAAAATAGAAAAGAGATCAAAGGGTCAGGTTTTCTTTTAGGCTGTTACCTGGCTTGTGTTATTGAGAAACATTAGAAGATGGCAGAGTACTAGCCGAGGACCGGCTGTTAAATAACCCAGAGAGGGCTGCAGAGAGTGCTCAGTGGGTGCTAGAAATTAAGGCTGTGTTTGTTTTTCCCCCAGCACCCACACCAGGCAGCTCACAACTACCTGTGACTCTAGTTTTCCAGCGATCTGGTGCCCTCTCTGGCATCTGCAGGCACATGGCACATACATGGCAAACGCCAACACAGACACATAGAGATAAAAACAAACCCTGCGAAGACCTAAGACTTCAAGGGAATGGATGTAGTGGCCGGGGTGAGTGTTTAAGTCAGAGCATTTGGGGGTGGGATGGATGAAGGAGAGATGTCCTGGGTTAGATGTTTTGGGATTTTGTTTGTTTTTGTTGTTGTTTTGGCCACTTTCTGACTTAGGTGAAATGTTGGCTTAATGACTGAGGAGTTTTATTTTGTTTTCTTGTGTAGAGCTTCCTTGGAAAGTAAACTTTTCTACTTCTAGCTCATGAGACTTTAAGTAAATGTTCCTCCCATTTGGTGGCTTGAGTGCTGAGGACAAACAGAAGTTAACCTCTTTGTCAGGTTCCTTGGTTGTCAGTTACATCATAGCTCAGCAGTAGAGCACTTGGCTAGTGTGTGGGGGGTCTGGGGAAAACCTTCAGAGCTTTACCTAACACCAGAGTCTCAGTTAAACTGGCAGTGTGTGAAAGCCTCCACAGCATCTGTGACATACACAGCGCCACCACCACCGCCCCTCGTTAAGCAGCTGTCCTTTCCTCCTGCACCACTGCACCTACATCCATAGGACACAGCACACTTAGCCCAATCTCCTTCAATAGAAGAGTGTGCTCTGGTTAAGAGCTGTGCAAATAGCTGTACTGCCGTACTGGAGCCCCCAAGCAGAGAGGTTCAGAAGAGACTTTGATGTCAAAAGATTGAGAAGGAGCATCCTGCCTTTAATCCCAGTTCTTAGAAGGCTGAGACTGGGAGTTCAAGGCTAGCCTAGTCTACATAGACAGATCCAGGCTAGCCAAGGCTACAGCTTTAAGACAGAAAGATTGAAAAAGATGTACAATAACAATTATTTTTTGGAATTCAGTAATTTTTGTACACCAAGCCATGCATGCCTGTGCGTGTGCTTGCTTGCATGTGTGTGCAGGCACAGCATTCATGTGGTGATCCAGGGACAACTGTGTAAACTTGATTCTCTCCTTCCCTCCTTACACGGGTTCTGAAGGTCAGGCATGGGTTGTAAGGCCACCCCCACTGTGCCACTTGTTTGGTCCTGAAAGGTTGATGGTTTTTCTGGACTGCTCTAAGTTAATTCTGAGAAGAAACATTTAAGAACTTGAAGGGTGTTTGTTGTTGTTTTGTTTTTGGAGACAGGGTTTCTCTGTGTAGTCCTGGCTGCCCTGGAACTTACTCTGTAGACGAGACTGGTCTCTGGTGGGACTAAGGGTCTACACCGCACTCATTGGCAAGATTTTTTTTTAATTGCATTCAAAGTACAGCCCTTGTACTTCAATGTAAACATTGAAAAAATATTTGACCTCTGAAAAGTCTTGTTTTAACTTTTTAAGTTTTGAAACTTTGGGTAGTTGAAATTTCCAAATCTCTGAAGGAATGATCAAGCCTATGTGCTAGCTTAATTAACAGGTACTTAAAGTCAGAAGAACAAAGTCCTTGCTGCCTTCTTTTTTTCTTTTCTTCTGACTCACCTGTTACAATTAAGTTAGAGCTTGTGTTTATGGTGTGTGTGTGTGTTGTTGTTGTTGTTGGGGTGTGTGTGTTGTTGTTGTTGTTTTCAGTCTTATTTAAAGATGGAAAAATACGTGCTTATCAAAGCATTAAGAGGAAGTCCAGTATGTGCTAAATAGCTGTCATGAAAGTTAGGTTCACATGGCGGTGGTGGCGCACACCTTTAATCCCAGCACTCGGGAGGCAGAGGCAGGTGGATCACTGTGAGTTCAAGGCCAGCCTGGTCTACAGAGCGAGTCCAGGACAGCTAAGGCTACACAGAGAGACCTGTCTCAAAAAACCAAAAGAAAGTAAGTAAGTAAGTAAGTAAATTAGGTTCCAGTATGCTAGGTATGCAGATCAGTTCATAGGGTATACATGGTTCATGGGTGCAGTCAGCAGTGCCAGAAAGGGAGAAAGAAATCATTTTCTAAGCAATGTAAAACCAGTTGTATTCTGTCAGATGACAGGGATGTAGACAGAACATGTGCAACTCATACAAATCTGTTGGTGAGCTGGGCGTGGTGGTGCACACGCACCTTTAATCCCAGCACTGGGAGGCAGAGGCAGGCAGATTGCTATGAGTTTGAGGCCAGCCTGGCCTACAAAGTGAGTCCACAACAGCCAAGGCTACACAGAAAGACCCTGTCTCAAAACAAACAAAAAATACCCCAAATCTGTTGGACATAGGTGTGTGCGTGTGCATGCATGACAGAAGACACCTATACTCCCAGTACTTGGGGGACAGGCAGTTGGATTTTTGGGAGTTAGAGACCAACCTGGCCTACATGGTGAGTTCAGGACAGCAAGGCTGTGTAGGGAGACCCTATAAGACCAGGCGTGGTGGCACACGCCTTTAATCCAAGCACTCGAGATCAATGTGAGTTTGAGGCCAGCCTGGTCTACAAAGTGAGTCCAGGCCAGCCAAGACTACAAAGAGAAACCCTGGCTCAGAAAAAAAAAAATTAAAGATGTGTGTATGTATATGTGTATGTATGTATGTATATATGTATGTATTATGTATACAATGTTTTTGCCTGCATATACACCTGCACACCAGAAGAGGGCACCAGATCTCACTACATATGGTTGTGGGCTACCATGTGGTTGCTAAGTATTGAACTCAGGACCTTTGGAAGAGCAGGCAGTGCTCTTAACCTCTGGGCCATCTCTCCAGCCCTTCCCCCCCTTAAATTCCTGTTTAATAGTGGGAACTACATGAGTGTGTGTGTGTACATATACACACATATGTATGCATATTATATAAAGTGAATATCCATGTGTTCAAATACTCTGCTTTTCTTGTTTGTGGTGCTGTAGTTTGAAACCTAGAGCTTTGTATGTGCTAGGTAGATGGTCTACTATGCACGTCACTCTTCCAGCTTGGCTTTATGCCATTCAGGATTCACTGTGATAGTTTTTGTATAAGGCTGTTTTACATTTCATATCTCTGTGCTGTGAATGTTAGCCTGTATGTTCTCATTTCAACCTTAATTCATTTCTGTATTTTATGCTAGCATTCTTTGGTTTTTTTGAGACAGGGTTTCTCTGTGTAGCCTTGGCTGTCCTGGACTCGCTTTGTAGACCAGGCTGGCCTCGAACTCACAGCGATCCGCCTGCCTCTGCCTCCTGAGTGCTGGAATTAAAGGCGTGCACCACCATGCCCGGCATTATGCTAGCATTCTTAAAAGACAGTGGCACACACCTGTAATCCCAGCACTTGGGAAGCAGAGGCAGGTGGATCTCTGTGAGTTCAAAGGCAGCCTGGTCTACAAAGTGAGTCCAGGACAGCCAAGGCTACCTGAGAGAGAGAGAGAGAGGGAGAGGGAGAGGGAGAGAGAGAGAGAGAAACACAGATATTGGGGAGGGTGGGGGTGGAGGTTGTACTCCTTAATTTCTTGTAAGGAAACAACCACCATCACCACTCTCTTATTAAGACTGGGTTTCAGTTCTGTAACCCAGACTTGCCTGAAATTCGGGCACTTTTTCTGTCACAGCCTCCCAGGTGCTTGGTGGGATTACAGAAGTGAGTTATGTTCAGTTTTATTCTCCAGAACATTTTAGGATTTCCTATCTATCTCCCTGACATGAAATAACCACTCTGGTGGATGTAAGCACGGATTTTTGTTAGCAAGCCAAGGGTTCAGTGGACCCTTTGACTAAGTGCACATACCTCTGAAGTAGCTCAGTGCTAGAGCTCTTGACTGGCGTGGTGGTGCCCTTGGCTTGATCCCTATTACGTTTTTTTTTTAAAAAACTATTTTAGTCTTTGTGGTCCACAGTCTCTGTCACAGTTACTCAGCTCTGCCATTGCGGTGTGAATGTGTAAATGAATGAGTGGCTGGCTATGTTCCAGGGGAGCACTTCACACACCCGGGCTGCATCCAGACTTGGCCTGTGGGCTGCCGTTTACTTCCACTGTTGTAAATGGCTGAGATTGCAGTCTGGCGTTGTCTTTTTTTTATTACTTAGACTTCCATATGAGTTAATTTTGACATTTATCTTCAGATTTTTGTTGTAGTCTTTCTCCATCCTCCACCCCCCACAGCTTATTGTTGTTATTATTTATTTACTTATTTTTTAGGCTGCTCTGGAGTTTTCTAATGAATCCTGTTTGTTTGGTAGCTTGCTTAGTTTTGTTTTTGAGATGCTAAAAATTAAGGCAGGACCTGTGCATGCTAGGCAAGTTCATGAGGTATACCCCTGCCCAGTCCTTACAGTCTGCCTGAGGACTTCTTCCATAGTTGATGGCTGCTTCTTGTGCTGGTTAACCCAGGGCTGCCAGTTTGCTGTGCTATTGAGTTAAAATAGTGTTGACTAGTCTTTTAGACTTCCGTCTACCATGTTTAAACTTACAATTGTTGCAATAGAGTCCTCTCAGAAATCTCTAAAGATTTTTTTTATTGTTAGCATAGGTTAATTTTGTTTTTAATTAATGTCTTTATTTCATGATTTTTTGAAATTATTTATTTATTTTACTTGTCTTGGTGTCTTGCCCGCATGTATGTCTGTGACAAGTGTCAGATCCTCTGGAACTGGAGTTTCAGACACTTGTGAGCTGCCTTGTGGGTGCCAGGAATTGTACTCTGGACCTCTGGAGGAACAGCCAGTGCTCTTAACCACTGAGCCATCTCTCTTGCCCCTATTTCAGTGATTTTTGGTAGGGATGAAAAACAAGTCTCCAATTCATTAAACATCTACTTTCTTTGATTTTTTTTTTTTTTAATCGGTTTGGTTGTTTGGTTTTTTTGTTTTTGAGACAGGGTGTTTCTATGTAACAGCTCTGGCTGTCCTGGAACTCGCTCTGTAGACCAGGCTGTCCTGGAACTCACTCTGTAGACCAGGCTGTCCTGGAACTCGCTCTGTAGACCAGGCTGGCCTGGAACTCGCTCTGTAGACCAGGCTGGCCTGGAACTCACAGTGCCACCACTGCCCATCTTGAGTGATAATTTTGAAATGAGATTGTCATTGTGAAATGGAAGAAAATATTAAAATTAAGATTCTTTTTTCATATTTATGTCATATGTATTAGATGACTTTGTGTGCGTAGGTGTATCACATGTAAGCCTGGTGTCTCTAGAGGTCAGAATAGGGGATCAGATACTCTAGAGCTGGAGCTGCAGACACTGGTGAGCAGCCATGTGGGTGCTGGGAATTGAATCTGGACCCTATGCAAGAGCAAGTGTTCTTGACCGCTGAGCCGTTTCTCCAGCTCCACAGTCATGACGATCTAAGGAGAAGGTAGTTGTGGCAGCCCTCTTTATGATCTCAGTGCTCATAAAGCTGAGAAGGGAACGGTGAATTTGAGGCTACCATGTTCCAGGAAAAACACTATCCCAAAAGACTCATCCAGTCGAAATCTAAAGCTAATTCAGTAGTTGAATACTTGCTTTGTCATGGGCACTTCACTAAACTAGTTCAGGAACTAAATAGCATCAGCTGTTGTCAAGAAGCAGGTAATGTTTGGAGGTGTAGGCACTTACAGGACACTGGCCAGTGCTTTCACCAGAGAAACGCACTAGACTGGAGGACTGTTGAACTTAATTGAACATTAACCCTTTAAAGAAGCTCTTTAAACATGAGCAACAAAATTAGTGGGCCATGGTGGTCCATGCCTATAATGCAAGCAATCAGGAGACTAAAGCAGGGGATTGCTCTGAATGTGTGGTTAACTTGAGCCTGAGCTGCAGGGGGACCTTACCTGGGAACTAATGAGAGAGAAAGACACACAGACACAAATGAGACTGGCAGGGAATACCAAGTTCACAGGGTTCTATAACATGCTATGTTTAGGAACTTAGTATATAGTTTGAATGTTTTTGAATTTTAATTAAAATCTCTTACTTGCTAGTGGGGGGGGATCTTTTTTATTCTGTATCAGTTCATTGTTTTCTTAGCTCTCCAGTACTGAGAATAATTGTCTAATGTGACATTTGTTTCATATTTTAAATAGCTGAATGATCTTTTGAGGGCTAGGGATGCAGGTCAGATGTCCAGCAAAGTTTTATACATATTATGAGTGAATAGAGAGCTCACTGCTGCTTTTACTTAAGGTTTATAATGCTCAGGTTTTTCCACTGATAAGTGATTTTCAGCCATTCGTACTGTATAAATACAAATCAGTTTTTCTTGAAGTTATCTACAATTGAGAGTGAAACTAATACTGTACATGAGCCACCTGATGCTTCCCCCTTGGGTTGTTCTACTTGTAGAGGAGAGTGCTCATAACTCATTAAGATAATGAGTGCAAATACTTGTTCTTCCCCAAAACAGAGAGAGTTAATAAAGCTGGTGAGATCCACGTGAAGACATTGGAAGAAATTCTTCTTGAAAGAGCCAGTCAGAAACGTGGAGAATTGCAAACTAAACTGAAGACAGAAGAACCTTCACGAGCTGATGACGCTCCATCAGGAGCAAAGAGCTCTTCCTCTGTGCGCATCAAAACCTTCTCTGAGGTCCTGGCTGAAAAGAAACACCGACAGCAGGAAATGGAAAAACAGAAATCCAAAAAGGATACAAGTTGCCTCAAGCTGACAGCAGATACTGAAGTGAAAAAGACAGTGATTCTGCCACCTGTTGCTGTCAGCAAAGGACAACCAGAGGAGTCTGCAGGAAGAGCCAGGTCTATGCAGGAGGTGCATATTAAGACGCTGGAGGAAATTAAACTGGAGAAGGCCCTGAGGGGGCAGCAAAGCTCTGAGAGTAGTGCCAGCTCCCGGCCACCAGCTGAGGCTGCCCCAGGGGCAAAGAGGCTGCTCCGCATCACCAAGAGAGCAGGTCTGTACACCCCTCCTAACAGCAGCACTGTTCAACACAGGGCAGGAGCCACAGGAGCCTCAGGAGCCTGGCTAGTTCTTAACTGGCGAATTTGAGTCACCAGATTCAGTAGAGAAAGCTGTTGACAGTAGTCGTGGTTAGTAGCTCTGTGGTGTATTTATGTGTATCTTGAGCTTTTGTAGGACCGATGTCTTAGCTATGAGTTTGGTCTTTCTTGTCATTACTGTCTTAGTTTCCTTTCTGTGGTGTGATAAAACACAATGAAGTGGGAGTATTATTTGGTTTACACTCCTGATCACAGCCGATCCTTGAGGGAAGTCGAGGCAGAAACCTAGAGGCAGGAGCTGAAGCAGAAGCCATGGACGAGCACTGCATATTGACCTGCTCTCCATGGCTTCCTCAGTCTTCCTTTTTATGTGACTGCGGACCATTTGCCCAGGAGTGGCACTACCCATAGTGGACTGGACCCTTCTCCATCAACTACCAATCAAAATAGCTCACAGGCTGGTCTGATAGAGGCGGTTTTTTCTCAGCTGCAGTTCCCTCTTCCTAGATGGCTGTAGCTTGTGTTAAATTGGCAGTAAAATTATATTCCTTAAGAAAGGTTTTATAACCAGGCACCTGTACACACCTGTAATCCCAGCACTCTGGGAGGCAGAGGCGGGCCTCTGCCTGGTCTACAGACGCCAGGCAGGACAGCCAAGGATATTACACAGAGAAACCCTGTCTCGAAAAACAAAAAGAACATTTTTTTTTTTAAACTTCAATTCACATCTCCTGAGCTTATATCCAATGGTGTTTTTAAATATGAATATAGGTACAAAAGAAGAGAAAAAACTCGAACTTGAAGACAGTGGGGATGCTGTTTCTCAGAGCAGTGTGACTAGGATGGAAGCTCATGAGGTAAGCATGTCATCTTATGCTCCAGGCACATGTAATGAGGTAAATGGTGTGTGCTTTTAGTTTTAGCTTACAGTAAATTTATGTCAATAATTTCACTGCTACATTGAGGGTGGTTGTAATTTTATCTTTTTGTTTTGGGTTATGCTTTTGTTGTTTAGGTTGGTTTTTGTTGTTTTGTTTTGTTTGTGTGTTTTTTGTTTTTTGAGGGTTTTGGAGACAGTGTCTCACTACGTAGCTCACAGTCTGCCTGCTCAGCCAGTCTGATTCCACAGTGCTAGATTACAACCTGCACCACATGCCCAGTACTTTAGTTAGAGTTTTCTATGGAAATTTCTTTTTTGTTTTGTTTGGAGTTATTTTTGTTTTGCTTTTGGTTTCTGAGATAAGGTCTTTGTGGCCCTAGGTATCCTGGAACTCACTGTGTAGACCTGACTGGTCTCTTAACTCACACATCTGCCTGCCTCTGCCTCCTGATGGCTGGGGTTAAAAAGTCAGGCGCCACCACACCTGGCATCTATGGACGAGTTTACAGTTCTCTCTGTACTAGCTTTCTTGTTCTCATGGGTTTTTTTGTTTTTGTTTTGTTTGGTTTTTGTTTTTTTAACGATTTATTTATTTATTTATTATGTATACAGTGCCTGCATGTAACACCTGCAGGCCAGAAGAGGCACTAGATTTCATTGTAGATCGTTGTGAGCCACCATGTGGTTGCTGGGAATTGAACTCAGGACCTTTGGAAGAGTAGACAGTGCTCTTAACCTCTGAGCCATCTCTCCAGCCCCCTCATAGTTTTTTACCTGGCTATTAGTATTTTGCTACAGATCATATAAAACTTGACCACCCCCCCACCCCCCGATGTATTTACTTTATATGTGCCAGTATTCATGTACGTGATGTACGTGTGTGTGTGTGTATATACATATACATACATATATATATATATATATGTATCTGCATGAATGCACATTGCAGCACCATATATGCATGTGGAGGCCAGAAAAGGATTTCACATCCTCTGGAACTGGAGTTAAAGATGGTTATGAACTTACACGTCAGTGTTTGGAACTGAACCTGGGTTCTTTGCAAGTGCAGCAAGTGTTCTTACCTGCCGAGCCATCTGTTATGTTACTATAAGTGAATCTGATATTCAACTCAGGTTGAGAGCTGTACATTATATCATTTTCCAGCATGCTAGTAATTCCTTAAGGTGTTCGTTTTTACTGACTATATAATATTCTAATTTGTGACTATAAGCTCTTTACACAGTTGTAAATAGTATCTTGGCATAAGTCTAATGTATAGATGTCTTGATTGCTTAGTAGTCATTAGGGTCATGCAGGGTCATAGTTACAGCCTATAGAATCTGAGTTCTATTGATCTCACATATCTTGAGCTCCTCTCTTTCATACGTAGTAGCCTGCCGTCTGTGTAATATCAAATGATGAGCTTCCTCTTTATTCTGAATCATGAAGTACTCTACGTAACTTAGGTATTCACTCAGCACTAGAAATGAGAATGCGCTCTTTAATTCTTTAATTGGATTTGTCTACAGACTTCAGATGAGATCATAAGTGATACCACAAAAATTCCAGTCAGTAGATATGACACCATCAAAGAGAAATACACAGAGAAACAGCAGGAGAGAGGAGCTTCACAGAAGGAGAAAGCAGCCTTGACACCTGGCCAGGGAGACGAGGCTTCTTACCACCCGAGAGTGGCAGGGAAGCCAGTGCTCACTGCTGTGTCTGGCATCTCCCGGCACCTGGCTAAACGACTCCCCACGGACTCCTCCCAGAAGGGAGAAGTAGAAACCTCTGGAATTGGGGACTCTATACTGAATGTGAAATGTGCAACACAGACTTTGGAAAAAAGGAGTAAAGGTGAGTGGTTTTGATACTTTATTGTACCACAATGACCAAATTTCAGTAGCCGGCAACAAATAGAGTTGAATCTCCTGTATACTGAGGTCATACCAACAGGTAGTAATATATTTCTTTCTTTTCTTTTCTTTTTTTTTTAATTTTTAATTTTTTGGTTGGTTTTTGTTGTTTGTTGTTGTTGTTTTTGTTTTGAAACAGGGTTTCTCTGTGTAGCCCTGGATGTCCTGGACTCACTTTGTAGACCAGGCTGGCCTCGAACTCACCGAGATTCACCTGCCCCTGCCTCTCAAGTGCTGGGATTAAAGGTGTGCACCACCACGCCTAGCAGTAGTAGTATTTCTGATAGTGATAGGTAGAGTTCTTTCTCACAACTTAAAATTGCTGTGTGTGTGTGTGTGTGTGTGTGTGTGTGTGTGTGTGTGTGTGTGTGTGTGTTTGTTTGTTTGTTTTGGCCTTGTATGGGCTGAAGCTGTAGCTCAGTTGGTAAAATGCTTGTCTAGCCAGCACGAAGCCCTGAGCTCCATCCCAGCATACAGGAAGTCATGAGTGGCGGTGCACACCTGAACCCCCGTCCAGTTGTGTTAGGGTTCTCTAGAGCAGCGGAACCTGTAGAGTGAGTACAGACGGGGTTTATTAGATTGTTTCAGTTTACACAGTTCATTCAGGGTAGTCCAACAGAGGCTGTCTCACACTGGACACACCAGCCTCAGTTAAGTGCCTCGGCGGTCCTAATCATGTGCTATGTTGAAATTAGCCAGTTGTATGAGGAGGATTTGAGTTTTGTTTTGAGCAGCTTAAGTCCTATGGTTGGTGAGGAAGATTCTCTTTCAGGACATACTTGATTATTTATATGCATCTGGATAATTTTACTGTAGAGTTCACTGTTCTCCTCTTTATCAAAAGATGCTAGAAGCAAACAACATCATTGTTTTATTTACTTTGCCACAAACTTTCACTTTTATAATCTGAGTCACCAAATCTGTGTTCTTCGCAAGAAGTGAAACAAGAAGTGAAGACAGGAGGATCAGAAGTTCAAAGTCATCCTCCGCTACATGGAGGATAGCCTGGGGTACATGAGACCTTGTCTTAGAAAAAGAAAAACATAAAAGTCGTATCCAGAACTTTTGAGATGCATCTTTCCTCTGTTGTTTTGAAGTAGAGTCATACTCTACTGCCCCAGTTGTCCTTGAACTCAGCCTTCTGGGTACTCAGATCCCAAAGGTGTAAAAGTGCACACAGCTTTCCCACTTGTTTTGCAGAAGAAAATACCTCGAAATATGATAGGAACATTGAAAAGTGTGTCATGGTGACCCATATGACATGATTTTTATTCAGGGTATTTGCTCTTTTGGTGTTGCTGTTTTGTTTTAAGACAGGGTCTCTACGTAGCCCTGGCTGCCCTGGAACTCACTATACAGATCAGGCTGGCTTCAGACTCAGGAGAACCCCCTCCTGTCTCTGCCTCCTGGGGCTGGTGTTTACGGCATACATCTCCATGCTTGGCAACTTTTTTTGGTATTTGTACTACTAAAGGCAGTATATCTAATTCTGAGCTGCTCTATATGTGAAAGAGATTATCTAGTTGCTAATCAGATACGTTCTGTCCCCTGTAGCCAAACCCAAAGTAAATGTGAAGCCATCTGTGGTCAAGGTTGTGTCATCTCCCAAATTAGCTCCTAAACGCAAGGCCGTGGAGGTGCACCCTGCCGTTATCGCCGCTGTGAAGCCGCTCAGCTCCAGCAACGTCCTGCAGGAAAGCCCCAGCAAGAAAGCAGCCATGGTAAGGGCTTACCACTGCAGGTGGCAGGACAGTGGCCCTTTGCTTCTGCCTCTGTTTTTGTCTCACACTGACTGCCATTTCCTAAGCATGGATTTCTTAGACTGTTATCTATTGGTGGTTTGGAGCTGATCTCTGCGTGGCAAGGTTCCTTGCTTAGTTACTCAGCCACTGCTTCTTTGATTCTTGGGCTCCCAGGTTTAAAAAGATTGGCAGCCTCTGGTCCAAAGGTGCAGCTCAGTGGTAGAGAGGACACTGAACATGCAAGGTCCTGGGTTATGAAAGATCTCCAGCCCTGCCAAAACAAAACAAAAACTATAGCCATGATTCAAAGAAGGCAACAAAAGAAAATATGCTCTGGGGAAAAGAAAAAGAAAAAAAAAACCTCACTCCAAGTCAGGCAGTGGGAAACAGAGGCACATGGAGGTCTGGGACAGTCAAAGCTACATAGTCAGGCCCTGTTTAAAAAGAAAAAATCTTTTAAGAGCCTGGCTTCCAGTCTGGGAACATGGTTTGGTGGGTAAGTGCTTACTACACAAGTATGAAGGTCTGAGTTTGAATCCCCTAATACCTCCATAAAAAAGCCAGTGTGGCCATACACTTGCTATGACCCCGACACTGAGGAATAAAGAAAGGTGGATCCCAAGAGCTCACTGCCCAACCAGCATAGCTTGAAACCTTGAAGGCAGGCAGGCAGGCACAGGACAGAAGAGGACTCCGAGACATCGTCTCTGAGCTCTGCGTACTTGCACGTGGGCCCTTGCACATACTCCAGCGTACAGACGCAGTAAAAGAGGGAAGCCTAACCCAACGACTTACTTACTCTTCCTTTTTAGGCTGTTGTCCCACTCCTCTCTGAGGACACATCTGTCACCATGGCTGAGACAGAAAACCCTAAGGACAGGTAATGCCTTCCTAACCGAACTCCAGGCCATTTCTGGTTTTGCTCTTGATAAGTCACTGAGCCTTCTGGGTTAGCAACCTCTAACGCTAACTCTACACTGAGGCAAAAAGCAGGGGGTTTGGGGTTGCTGCTCTTCAGTGCTGATACTGGCCTTTATTAAAGATACTTTGAATACCTGGCTAAACTCAAAAGGTGCTCGATTCCAAATTAGGGGAACTATTTCTTGTTTCTCTTCAGAAACAACTTTTCACTCACTCTGCCCAAGGCTGTGTGGTCATTTAGCCATGGAAGGTCACAGCTGGGTCTAACAGTCTGTTTTTCACTTACAGTTTGGTGCTGCCTTCAGTTCAGGCTTCTTCAGAACCCTTGGTCCCAGAAGGAGCCAGCCCTTCCTCATCCCAGATGACACCCAAACCTCGCCGGCTGAGCTCTGCCTCCACAGGAAAGCCTCCACTCTCTGTGGAAGATGATTTTGAGAAACTAATATGGGAAATTTCAGGAGGCAAATTAGAAGCCGAGATTGACTTGGATCCTGGGAAAGATGAAGATGACCTTCTGCTTGAGCTCTCAGAGATGATTGACAGCTGAAGGGGAAGGGGATAGTGAGGACACTTAAAAAAAAAAAAAAGAAAAGAAAAAACAAACAAACAAAAACCTCTCACCAAAAACTGGACTTAGTTTCATCTATCCTGACATTTACCTGAGGTGATAATTTCCTTAAGTCTCCAATTTTGCCCAAATCAAAAAGTATACCTCTGACGTACCTATGTGTGTCCTGGATTCCCTTGGGGTCAGATCTTTTACATCCTTTGATAACCGTGTTGTCCATTTGATGCCATTGTTTAGCATCTTTGAGAAGAAAGTTCTGTAATGCCCTTCTCTCCACATGAGACTGAACTCCAAATGAAATGGTGCAAGAGAACTCAGTGGCTCCTTGAGGTGTTTGTCAGTAGTGCGGGCTATCTTCCCCTTTGCTGCATTTATTTATGTATTGTCTTAATATTATCAGAGTTTAAAATGAAGACAGCTGCTAACCATTGTGGACCAAATGTCATGCTACCACTAAACAAAAGACCCATTCATTCTGTGTTAAATTGTATGTCTTTTTAAAGGTATTTGGAGATTTGTCTAAGCTTTAAAGAGGGCCGGGCAGCTTGAGAACCTGAGCTACAGAGAGAACTCTGGACCTGGTCCTGTTGTGTTAGCTGCTCCGTAAGCCTCTGAAGAGCAATAGCTAATTTATTACTGTAATTTTTTAAAGGCTTTAAAGTGCCTCAGGGATCCCCTGAAACTAATTTTCTACTTCTGGGATTCCCTGGATTCTTTATAAGAGATGGTGACATGACTAGGGAAATTCTTTTTTTTAGTATGAAAATTGTCCCTTCAATACCTTTCTCTTACTGGCATTGAATTATCAGAGTCAGAAAATTGGTAATTTTTAAATTTCTAACTCTCCCAGGAAACTTCTCTTGCCTGGTATTTATTTGATGTGCTTTAACCATGGGAGGAGCGGGGAAACAACTCATTCAAGCTGCCAGTACTGATTACAGACTGTAGCAGTGCACCGGCTGCACTGTTGTAGGGATGGCAGATGCTCTGGGGCGCATTGGATGCCTCCAGTCTCTTCTTTTCTGGATTGAGGTTTCCCTTCTTGATGTTGGTCCTTCATATCACCTCAAGGTTAGACTTGGGAAGGGACAAGTCTATGAGGATAAGAGTCTTGAAATGAGACACTGTACAGAACCACAAGGAGGAAAGAAAGACTAGTTCATTGTGATACTTTCTGTAGGTGGCCAGTTTGTTCCTCATAGGGAAGTCCTGGATCACCTGTGATGTTGGCTCCTAAGGAACTGCTGTTGTAAGTGGCTCATCAGAGTTGAAGTTCATGTAGCCTTGTTTGGAATATGGAAAAGGAAGAAAGCCACAGGACTGCCCGTTCAGTCTAGGAAGATCTGGATGATTCTGCACATGCAAAAATGACTTGAAGTTTATGTACAGACGCTTGTACCAATCCATCTTCAGCTGACTGAATGTTGTATGATAGCCCTTCTCCAAAGCAGAGGTGGAATGTTCTGGTTTCACCACACATTTTATAAACACATTTCCTTTTTTGAATTGGCCTATAGATTGTAGGTCTCTTTTGTATATAATCTTTATTATTTTGCTTTTAAAAAAAAAGTCTGTTCATATTTAATGCCCTGTATTAGTCAATGATTTCTGTTCACCATTATTTGAACCATTTGCCATTACCGGAAGAGAAATACTATTTGTGTTTTAAATAAAACTGATATAGGAAGTACTTAGTTCTTATCATTGTAACTCAGTGATGCTGTTAACTTTTTAAAAGCAGAGCAGGTTTAAAAGTGACTTGAGAATTTTCAAGCTTGAAAAGATTTCATTGGAAGAATACAGGGTTTTTCAGTGTGTATGCTGACTTACTGTTACAGAAATGCATGTAAATTGTTAGTAACCAAAAAGCATGAACGTTTCCCTACTTGTTTGTAGCCTAATAGTCCCCAGGCTGCGGCTGTAGCGGAGCAGAGGACCACTCACTCAGTGTACATGAGGCCTTGGTCCAGCCTAACCCTGCCCACTCCATCCCCGCCCCAAATCCTCTCAAGTTGAACAAACTTTTCATATATATGTGTGTATCTTAATGGTAATGGACCAAATGTTGCAGCTTGGCTGTGCCCAAAAATGTGGAGATAGTTTTAAAGTTTATATTCTTTTCAAGATTTGGCCAGACGAGGTAGCATAAGGGAGAGGCAAGAGGATATCTGAGTTCCAGGCCAAAAAAGAAAGCAAGATTAAAATCTGAAGTTCTGGCCTTAACAGTTGCATCTCTCATGGGCTCCATGTGCGTTCTCATCACTTCAGCCTCAGGAACTGCAGCAGAGAGAAGGCAGCACAGAAAGCTTGAGTTAGGCAGATCGGATTCCTGGGATCCCATTCTAAAACTGTGGCTTCATTTCATCTGAGTACTTCGGCAGCTGTTTAAGATGTGTGCCGCCCTTGATTTTGGCAGTTTAGCAGCAGAAAATGCGGACGCTTTGGATGTAAATGCTCAATAGATACAGCTAGTGTAACAGCTCCTGAGGACCTGTTCTTGAGCTAACGCTACAGAGAAAGGTCACTGCTAACTTTGATGGTCTGTCTACTCAAGTCCAACTGTGTGTAGGTCCGACTTGTGTCGCTCAGACCAACCTTAAGCTTTGCTGATTCACTTGCCTCTACCACCCAAGGGCTTAGATGGAGGACATGAGCCACGCCTGCTTTATATGGTGTGAGGACTGACTGAGCCCAGAGCATGGTGCTGAGCTACACCCCAAACACTGTAGTAGGTTTTTAATTTGCAAAGTGATGTCAAAGGTAATGGGGGCTGGAGTGACTCGCTGATGAAGGCATGTGCCTCACAGTCCTGGCAAGGAGAGCGCGATACAGAGAGAAGAGACCCAACTCTGTAACATTGGCCTCGGACTTCCTATGCTTGTGCCATGTCATGTGGCTCTTGCCCCCAAAATAAGTTTCTAAATATTAAAAAAAAAAAAAAGTAAATAATAAAAACCTGGTGACTCTGCTACCTTTAGCACCAAGCCAGGTGACCTGAGTTGAACCCTCTAGTCCCACATGTTGGCAAGGGGCCCGAGTGCTGCGAGTTGAGCTCTTAGCGCCACACATGTATTGTGGCACATGTACATAAGTCTCTTCACACAAATTAACTTTTTAAATGTTAAAGAGCCTAAGCACAGAGCAGTCATTTGATCTTGACCATTTTCTTAAACATTACAGTAAAGTGAGCAAAAAACAAAAAAAAAACAAAAAACCCCAGTGACTCCAGAACAGTAATCTAGGATTTTTTAAATAATGGTTTCAGAAGTCTTAACGAATAGGCCTATTACTTACTCTGTATTTGGTTGGATTTAATTCCTAAAGTAAAATGAGTATGGCAGTAAGCAAAAAGCAGTGAATTAAAACTATAGCCTGTCTTGGGGTTTTTTAATCTTTGTCCTCATAGCAGTGAAGCAATAGTTTATTGAATTTATACTGGTTTGCAGTCAAGGGAGCTAGAGAAGAGAGTTTAAAGGTGTTTCCTGTATAAGATAAGGAAGTAAGCAGATTAGGGAAACATTTAAATTGAACAAGCCCCTTAGGAAATCACTTTAAAACTAACAGGAGTCAGCTAGAGTAGCTGCTCATGCCTGTAAGCCCAACACTAGAGAGGAAAGAGGATAGTTCAAGGCCAGCCTGTGCTATGTAAGAATATTCCAGAAAAACACAGGAACAGGAATGGAGTAGTACTTTGGGGTTTTTTGTTTTGTTTTGTTGGGGTTTTTTGCTTTTTGGTTTTGTTTGGTTTTGTTTTTTCTGAGACAAGGTTTTGCTAAGTTGCCTTCCCTGGCCTGGGACTTGCTATGTAAGCCAGGGTGGCCTGGACCCTTAGAGATCTGCCAGCCTCTTTAATCTTTCTGGGATTAAAGCAATGTGCCACTATGTCCAGCTTTATGTAGAAATGGTCAGTAGATAACGCCAGACAAAATGAGTGAGCTGGAGTTTTAGCTTTTTTTCCTGTTTATTTCTTATTTTACTTTTATTTGAGAAGGGAGCTCATATGGCCACCTGCTTTCTAATCCCTCTGCCTCTCAAAGGCTGAGATTAAAGATGTACATCACCATGGCTGGCTTATGTAGTACTGGAGGTCGGACCCAGGCTTTGAGCACCTTAGGCAAGCACTCTACCAACACCTTGAACAGATGACCTAAGTCACAGTGATGGTCTTACACTTGCTAATGCCCCAACCCTCACCGTGACCCTGGTGTTTGTTCTCTGCCTTTGTTAATATTGTTGGGGTTTTTGACACAGGGTCTTTACAAGACCCTGGCTGTCCTGGGATTCACTGTAGACTGTCCTCAAACTCGGAGTTCTGCCTGCTTCTGCCTCAGTGCTAGGTATGCACCACCACACCCAACCCCTTTGTCAAAACAATTTTTCTTTAATGTGTGTATTTTGCCTGCATGTATGTCTGCACCATTTGCAATGATCGGTGCCTGTTGACACCGTGGATCTGGAGTTAGAGATGGCTGTAAGCTACCATGTGGGTGCTGGGAACCAAACCTGGGTCCTTTGCAAGAGCAATGAATCCTTTCCACTGAGCGCCATGTCTTCAGTCCCCGCCTTCATTGTTTATGTGGCCTCCGACCTAAAAGGCCATGGCCATTGGGCTTCTTCCAAAACCCTCCCTTTTCCTCAAACGAGGTTGATGTCTATCCACCAGGCATAAGTTGTTTACCAGCCAGGCATGGTAGTACACACTGTTGATCCCAGCACTCAGGAGGCAGATGAAGGTGTGTTCAGGCCAGTCTTGCTTATGTAGTCCAGGAGAGCAAGGGCTATGTAGAGACCCTGCTCAATGTCCCTCCTCCCAACAAAGAAGACCTTGTTTGCCAATACTTCCCTCACAGAGCAGAATAAGTGCTAGGAGTCTAGATCAGAGGTAGAATGCTTGGCTAGTACAAAGAAGACCTTGGACTCAATCTCCAGCACAAGAGATTGCAGTCTCTGTAGCTAATATAGGTGCGTTAGTCCTCCCAGGCTGTCTTACGTCATGACAAACCAAACAGCTCAACAGTTTTCTCAGTTCTTGAGAGTGAAAGTCCTGGCCGGATAGATGGCATTTCTAGTGCTCTTTCTGGCTGTGTCTAGCCTCTGCAGTGTCCTTACATGGCCTTTCTTCTGTCCCCGTGGAGAAACAGAGGCCTGTGCACTGTCTCTTGGTTGCTCTGTTTTTGTTCGGTTACTGGGCATGCAACCCAGGACCTCATTATGGGAGGCAAGTATTTAAGTGCTTGACCCCAGCCTACAACTCCACCCCCTCTTTCTCTTCTAAGGACACTGGAAAGATGACGTTAGGTCCCACCCAGAAGATCTCATAGGATCTTAATTACCTCTTTAACAAGCCTATCTCAAAATTTAAAAAAAAAAAAAGTTACAAAGAGAAATAAAGTGCCTTTCGTACAAATACAGCCCCATTCCAAAGTGGGGGGGGCGGGGCAGCTAGAAGGAGTAACGTAACAGAAGGAATCCCACAAACGGCCACTGAGTGAGTTGGCTCATTTCAGGGCTTGCAGATCTTGGCTAGGCTACCCTGTCTCTTGTTAATGGCTTTGTCCCAGCCACTCAAGAACAGGTTCTGGGTGAAATGGAACTTAACCTGAATGGAGAAAGGTCTTCAGTTTGGGGAAGTGGCTAGTTACAGTGATGTCCACCTGTAATCCCAGCAGTTAGAAGGCAGTCTGTAGTATGAGCGATACTCCACACCATGTCCATAAAATTAGGCCAGAGCATCTACCTCTCCGAGTTAGTGCTCCTCACGCATGTTTACAGACATTGGGAGTGTCACGAAAATCTCCTGATTTACAAGGATATTATGATTGATTGTAATCTAAAAGGAAAGAAACCAAGGCTTTGCCCAAAGTTCTTATTGATTATATTTGTTGAATTGTGATATATTCATATGTCAGCAAATACAGTATGTATGAAATGACATTCTGGAGGTTGGAGAAATAGCTCAGTGGTTAAAAGCATTTCTTTTTGCAGCAGATCCAGGTTCAATTCTCAGCACCAACATGTCTGCTCACAATTGTCCATAACTCTAGCTCTGGGAGAAGCCAATACCTTTTTCTGACCTCTGTGGGCATCTGGCATGAAAATGATATGCAGACATACATGCAAGCAAAAACATACATATAAATGAATTTTTAAAATAAATCGTTTTAAAATGCCATTCTGTACTTAATTTAAATAGTTGTTTTGTTTGTTTCATTTTGTTTTTGAGACAGTGTTTTTCTGTGTAGCTCTGTTTGTTCAGGAACTTACCTTGTAGACCAGGCTGGACTTGAACTCAGAGATCTGCTTGCCTCTGCCTCCTGAGTGCACCATTATGCCCAGCTTTAGAGAAATTTTCTTTGCTTTTTTTTTTTTTAAAGATTTATTTATCTATTACATACAGTGTTCTGCCTGCATTTGTGCCTGCACACCAGAAGAGGGCACCATATCTCATTATAGATGGTTGTGAGCCACCATGTGGTTGAGCTAAGGACCTCTGGAAGAGCAGTCAGTTCTCTTAACCACTGAGCCATCATCTCTTCAGCCCCAGAGAAAATTTCAAACACAATGACAAGAAAGTTTTAAAATAAAATCAGGTAGTTAACTAGCTTTAACAATTACAAATTTAGCTGGTGTGGTGGCGCATGCCTTTAATCCCAGCACTTAGGAGGCAGAGGCAGGTGGATCGTTGTGAGTTCAAGGCCTGCCTGGTCTACAAAGCAAGTCTAGGACAGCCAAAGCTACACAGAGAACCCGTCTCAAAAAACAAACAAACAAACAAAAAACAAAACAAAAATTGCAAATTCATAGCCAGTCTATTTCATATTCGTTTTATTTTTATATGTATGAGTGTTTTCCTTGGTGTATGTATGTATATACAACACGTGTGTGCCTGGTGGCAACAGCGTAATGGGGGGGCACAGGGGGGACTGGATTGCTGTGTGGGTCCAGAGAATCTAAGCTAGGCCCTCTGCAAGAGTGCTCAGTGCTCTCAAGCGCTGAGCCATCTCTCCAGCCGCTCAGCTGATCTTGTCTCTTCTTTCCCATACCAACTATTGCCTCCTATTTGGGCTGTCAGGGCTGGGGCCAGGGTAAGATAAACAGGTAGGTTTGGCACAATTTAAAAGGCTGCTTATTCTCGGGGTTGTAATTACATATTTAAGTGTGATTTCTTAAATTCTGCTACAGCCTAGGTTGAGAGGGAAGCAAATCTCAAGTCTCTCTAGGAGCATCTTGAAGTGGAGTGATGAATAGCCAAGACCAAAATGCCCCACCTCTGGTTTCGGGCTCATATGTATATCTCCTCTGAGTCCGTACTAGGATGTTTATCAGTTGGCAAAGACAATGCGCCTGCAAGGTGGACAAACATCATTTGTTCTCTCTTAAGTCTGTTTCCACTGCACATCCTTAAACAAGTCTGTTTCACATCCCACACTTGGGATCAAAACAAAACATGTTTACAACCACTACACCATGCTGGCCTCGAACTCACATAGATCCGCTTGCCTCTGCCTCTCCGAGTGCTGGGATTAAAGATGTTCGCCACCACATCTGGCTCAAGTGCCCTTCTCAATCATATCTTTTGAGACACCTCAACAGTAACTCTCCATAAAGGTGATATGGGTTGAATCTGTTATTGGTGCAAACTGCTGCTTCGGGCATGGCAGTCCAGATGGTCTGGGGCCTAGAACTCATAAGGCTCCGGGTCCTGGCTTCTGCGCTGGGTTCCAGCTGCTGCTCTGGGTTCCAGTGGCTGTGGTTGCAGTCATAAAGGAGGTCTGTAGGTAGTTTTTTGTTTGTCTTCGAGACAGGGTTTCTCTGTGTAGCCTTGGCTTTCCTGGACTCCCTTTGTAGACCAGGCTGGCCTCGAACTCACAGCAATCTGCCTGCCTCTGCCTCCTGAGTGCTGGGATTAAAAGGGTGCACCACCACGCCTGGCCTGTAGATAGTTTTGGACAAGATGCCGCCCATGCGCGCAGTGCCTAAATTCCAGAACAGCTCTGAGAAAGGCCTCTGACAGGACCCACAGGGGCCAAAGCGCCGGCGTCCGCCTGAAGCCCTTCAGCCTACCTCCAGGTGGCGCTGACGGACCGACCCCTGTTGACTCGGAGGGCGGCCTGCGGAGGCTCTAACCATAGAGAAAAAGCGGCTCCGTGGCTAGAGAGGCATTTCCCAAGTGGGACCCACGTCGACGCCGACCACATACATTTCCGTTTCCAGGTCTTACTTCCGGAAGTCGCTTTCCGTGGCGGCCTTCTTACTCGTGTGGTCTTTGTGACTTCCACCATGGCGTATCGCGGCCAGGGCCAGAAGGTGCAGAAGGTGATGGTGCAGCCCATCGTATCCTACGCGGCGTGAACTCTGGGCTTTGCGTCCGTAGACGCCGGGAGCGTGGGCGGGGGAGCCGGGCAGCCGGGTGCCGGCCGCTTCCCGTGAGGCCCCGGGGCGACCGAGGAGGCCGGAAAGCGCGCAGAGTTTAAGGGCCGCGGGAGGCGGGCTCGGGTGGACCGTGCGGGGCGAGCGGTTCTGAATGAAAGCGGGCTCGGCCGAACAGGAGAGGAGGGTGTGGGACATCAGGAAGTTTCGAGAAGTGAGTGCGGTGGGGAGGTAGCGCCTTCGAAGTTTCTAGGGCACCCCGAGTGCGTGCTCCCGGTGGTCTCCAGCGCTTGTGTAGGTAGCGCGACCTGGCCCTCGGGCCCTGGAGAGGCGGGTGAGGGTTGGGGGGCAGGAGCGCTACTGTTTGTTTGTTTTTTGTTTTTTTCCTTGATCGCCGTGTTGCAGAACCTCATCTTCAGATACTTGCAAAATGTACGTAAGTCGCTTGTTGATTGTTTTCTTACTACCTACTGAAGTGAAAATTAGGCTTATTGGCTATTTGTGTCTATTTCTGTAATCCTTGTGCTTTAGACGTAAAAGTTGAGGGAACCGCAACTTGAGGATAAAGTTTGGGGTGGGGTGGGGATGCGCAAATTAATAAAGTAGCGCACGGTCGTCCCTGACTCACCTACGCACACAATTACCATGGCTCTGCAAGAACAAAACCCAGAGACTTCACAGGATCTGTCGACAAACTTAGTAGTGACGTTTGCGGTTTGCTTTTTTTCTTGGTTGCACTTCAAATGAAGAAAAGACACTAAGAAGAAGGGAAAGTTAGAGAGAAGCTAGTGGCAAGCGCCCCTCATTGGAGAGATGATAACGATGTTAGTTTTTAAATGTTACAACACAAGTGAAAAATAGTTTTAAGCCATTGTAGTTTTTAATCACCAGAATCAAGGTTAAATATGTGAAGAAGAAAGCTGAGGGGTGGTGGCGTTCACCCTGTGTGGGATCCGGATTTGCTAATGTGACTTTGGTCACTAAAAACTATTGCTTTGTGCCTGCTGTGAACAATTTTAGCTGTGTGTTCATGCCGGAAGCAGTAATTAAAATTTGAGAGTGTAGGAGAATTAGTTTGAACGACCCTATCTGAACATTTATTAAATAAAAATGTTCCTCAGCAAGTTAACCAGAGTTGTTAGCTCTTAGGTGTAGACTAATACGTTACAATTTTTGGCTTATGTAAGTTGTTTATTTGGAATCAAAGTAACAGGGTGGGGCCTGTTTACCTTCGTAAAGCATTTTCGTTTTTATTTCAGAGATCTCGGATTCAGGTGTGGCTGTATGAGCAAGTGAACATGCGGATAGAGGGTTGTATTATTGTGAGTACCCAGGCCATTTTTCTTCAGTTTGTTAATAGAAAAAGACATCTCTGAAGACGGCTAGCTAGAGCATTGTACAAGAAGTCAAGGACCGGACCCAAGGAAAGCTCTTGAGGACCCACATCATTTAGCATCTTCTTGCCCTGGCTGATAGGGTTAGATAGGTTTTTGTTTTGTTTTCTTTCTTTCTCTCCTGCCCCCGCCCATGCGCTCTTTTTATTTTCTTTGTTTTTGGTGCTGTCCTGGACTCACTTTGTAGACCAGGCTGGCCTCGAACTCCTAGAGATCCACCTGCCTCTGCCTCCTGAGTGCTGAGATTAAAGGTGTGCGCCACCACTGCCCATGGATAATTCTTTTCTTAAAGAGAATTAAACTTTTAAGAAGAGCTCAGTTTATGAGGAGAGGTAAATGGCAAAAATCAAATTTATAGGGGGATGGAGTCTAGGGGAGGGTTTTTCATTCTGAATAGATAATTAATGCCTGAATAGAACTGGTGGAGGGAAGTAATACACAGAGCAGGATCCTTAAGCTGTGTTTTTTGTTCGGTTGATTTTATTTTTTTATTATTTTGGTGGTGCCAGGGATCAGACCTAGGGTTTTTTAGATACTAAGCACCTGCTCTACCATTGAGCTACAATCTCAATAAGTTTTTGTTGTTTTAGATTTATTTCTTTGAGTGTTTTGCACATGTGTGTGTTTAGTGCCCACACAGGTCAGAAGTTGTTGGCTCACCTGAAAATGGATGGTTGTGAGCCTCCATACAGGTGCTGGGAACCAACCCTGGGCCCTTTGCAAGAGCAACAAGTAGTCTTAGCCCCTGCACTGTCTCTCCAGCCTCTGCTGTTCTTTGTGTGAGGCAGAGCCTTTTTTTTTTTTTATTCATATATTCACTTTACATCCTGATTGGAGTCCCTCCCTCCTTTCCTTCAGGTCCCTCCCTCCCACCCTCTTCCCCATTCCTCCCTCTCCTTGTCCTCAGAAAAGGGGAGCCCCCCCCCAACCCACTCCAGCACATCAAGTTGTATCAGGATTGAACTCCTCATCCACTCAGGCCAGGCCAGACAAGGCATCCCAGTTAGACAAAGTGACCGAAAGCAGGCAACAGAGTCCATGTCATAGACAGCACCCGCTCAACTTACTAGGGGAGCCACGTGAGGATCAAACTGCCCATCGGTTACATATGTGTAGGGGCCTAGGTCCAGCGCATGCTTGCTCTTTGGTTGGGGCTTCCATCTCTGTGAGCCCCCATGGGTCTAGGTGAGCTGACTCTGCTGGTCTTCTTGCAGCGTTCTTGTCCCCTATCTATCCTTCTATCCTCCCCTCTGACTCTTCACCAGGACTCCCCGAGCTCTGCCTAGTGCTTGGCTTTGAGGCTCAGCATCTGATTCAATCAGCTGCTGGTTCAATCAGCTGCTGGGGGGAGGCAGTCTTTAAGAGAGACACTTGGAAATCCTCTTATCTGAGCCTCCTAAGTGTTGAGATTAATAGCCATGAAAATTTTTAAACAATTTTTAGGTCTGGAGAGATGGCTCAGAGGTTAAGAGCACTGACTGTTCTTCCAGAGGTCCTGAGTTCAATGCCCAGTAGCCACATGGTGGTTCACAACCATCTGTAATGAGATCTGGTGCCCTCTTCTGGACTGCAGGTGTGCGTGCGGGCAGAGCACCATATATGTAATAATAAATAAATCTTTTTTAAAAATTTTTTAAAGCTTATTTATTTTTATGTATATTGGTCTTCCTGCAGGTGTCTGTGTGAGGGTGCCATATCCCCTGTAGCAGGAGTCACCAACAGTTTTGAGCTGCCATGTGGGTGCTAGGAATTGAACCTAGGTCTTCTGGAAGAGCCTCAGTGCTCTTAACTACTAAACTATCACCAGCTCTGGTTTTGTTATTTTTGAGGCAAGGTATTACTATGTAGCCCAGTAAGGCCTTGAACTTGAAATCCTACCTCAGCCTTCTGAGATTTATAGACATGTACTACCTCAGTTTAGCCCGAGTAATACTTTTGAGGGGGCGGGACCAGGATGCATAGATGTATATATGCATGTGTGTATGAGTGTGTGTGTAAAAGGTAGATATTGAGTATCTTTTGCTTTCTACTTTTTGAGACAAGCTCTCTTATTGAGCCTTGAGCCCATGGATTTAACAAGACTAGGTGGCCAGTAAATCCTAGGAATCCTCTTGTGTCTGCCTAGCATTAGGTGCAGCTGTATGTCACTCTGCCTGCTCTTTTTTGAGTGCTAGGGTTCCAAACTCATTTCCTCATGACTGCAAGTACCTTACCAAGTACCTCCCCAGTACCCACCCCACTTCCTAAAGCTGCACACTGCTTTGAAGAAAAACAAAAATATTTCTAGGAGTATTTTGTTATGTAGATATCAAGAATGTCCATCAGTAATCTCTTACCAGTTGGAAAACAAGCCTGTGAGGAGCATGGAGGAGCAGCACAGAAGACAGTCTATGTGTGCACTTGCTGGACTGGGCAGGTTACAATACAAAAGATAGTGTAGTGTACAAAAGATTGAACAAGTACTTTGGATCCCAGTCTGTGGATAAAGCTCTGTGGTAAACCACTTGCCTAATGTGGGCAAGTCCCTGGGTTAATTCTCAGCACTACTCCCAAAAAATTGAAAATGTCCCTTTTGACCAGGCGTGGTGGCACGCTTTTGTAGTCTTAACACTTGGAGTATAGAGAGAAGGATTCAGAGTTTGAGGCTACCCTTGGCTACTTTGGAATTTTGGGGCAAATAGGCCACATACGACTCTGTGTATAGGTATTTTGTCTGCATATATGTCTCTGTACCACATGCATGCCTGGTGCCCCGGAGCCTAGGAGAAAACATTGCATACTCCAGAACAGGAGTTAAAATGGTTGTAAGCACCAGGTGGGTGCTGTGAACTGAACCTGTCTCCTCTGGAAGAGCACCAAATGCTCTTAACCACTGAGCCATCTCTCCAGCCCCTACATAAGACTCTCAAAAATAAAGGGCTCAGCAGATAAAGGTGTTTACTGTTTTCCAGAGGACCAAGTTCAGTTTCCAGTACACACATGTGATGGCTCACAAACTGCCTGTACTAATTCTAGCGGATAGATCTGCCCTCCTTAAGCATGTGCACTTCTGTGCACACATCCGTCCACAAATAAATACATATACATGGTAAAAAATAAAATAAAAAACTTTAAAAGAATATAAATAAGTAGATGTTTTAGGTGAAAAAGTAGTGAAGAGATAAGCTTCTAAAATTAGTTGATATTTATTTCTGAATCTAATCTTTTAGAATGGTTTGGTGGGATTTGTTTGAAAATGATTTGTCACTTGACTTTCCAGGGCTTTGATGAATACATGAACCTCGTATTAGATGATGCAGAAGAGATTCATTCAAAAACAAAGTCAAGAAAACAACTGGGTAAGAATATAGTTGGCTTTACAGATTTCTCTTTATTTCATTGGCAGACTTGAATGGTCTGCAGCTAAATTCATGTATAAATTTATAAAGTTACTTTTGAAGAGAGAAATACACTTTTTTGTTTGTTTGAGACAGGGGTTCTTGGTGGAGAGGTACACTTTAAAGTCATCTTGCCACTTATTCATAACCCACTCCTTTGTTTTTGTTTGTTTGTTTGTTTACTGATGAGGTCTTATGTAGCCGTAGTCCAGGCTAGTCTCAGTCTTGCTAAGGACGACACTGAGCTACTGACCTACCTTCCTACCTCTACCTCCCAAGTTCTAGGATCACATAACACCACGCCCAGGCAATGATGTTAAATCTAGTAACTGGTGCTCACTTATGTTTTAAAACTAAACAGAATTTGACACCATTGACTACTTCCTTCAAACACTTCCCTTGGTTCTGTGATATAGTACATGAGTTTTTATTACTTGTCACTGCTTGTTTCTTTTCAGGCTTCTGTCTATTTATCCTTTGCCACCCAACCATTAAATGAGGCTGGGTTCCAGCTCTCCTTTGCTTGTTTTCCCTAGGCCAGCAGTTCTTAACCTGTGGGTCACAACCCCTTTGAGAGTTGAACAACCCTTTCACTAGGGTTGCCTAGAAAACACAGATATTCATTACAATTCATAACAGCAAAATTACAGTTATGAAGTAGCAATAAATTTTATGGTTGGGGTCCCCACAACATGAGGAACTATTATTAAGGTGTCATAGCAGTAGGCAGGTTGAGAACTTCTGTCCCAGGCACTTATTAAGATCACAGCTCCAGCTACTAATCTGTGCATTGACTTCCATATTTATGTGTCTAGCCCAGACCTCTGCTGTGTACCTGTTCAGCGGTTTCACATGAATGTTTGCAAGGCAGCCTATCAGAACCAAATTCACTTCCTACCTACACACTGTTTAGAGTAGGTTTGGTGTTCCTTGCTGAATAATAATTTGCACTCGGTTTACTGACTTCTGAGGTCTCTTGTCTCCTTGGTTTTCCTTGGGGTGGGTTGGGTTTCCTGTGGAATGTTGAGTTTGTAATATGGACACTTGAAAATGTTCACATACCTTTATAAGAGAGAAGTATCTCAAAATACTGTTCAGAACCAAATTCTGAGGTTAAAAGATGACTGTATGTGTCTCTTGATATTAACAGCTTCTTTTGTTACAGGTCGGATCATGCTAAAGGGAGATAACATTACTCTGCTCCAGAGTGTTTCCAACTAGAAATGGTCACGCACCAGAGAAGTTAAGAAAGCAATTCAGTGGTCTTAAAGGTGTCTTCTGCTCCGAGAATAGCCTAAAATGTTTATTTGTATTGTTTAATGCCCCCATCCAGTGATAATAAATGCTGTAAGGTTGTTTTTGTTAAAATTGTACATTGTTTGATTCTGGTGGCAGAGCGAGCCCTTCTACGTAGTGGTTCTTCTAGCTCTTGGTTTTAAAGTTTCTGAGAGTTCTCGGTTGCTCTTGGCATTTGCTTTCCTCAGAGCATGGATCTGTACATTCTTGAGGCAAAGAGTAAGAACTCTGCCTGCACGAGTAAGCTGCTAATGTTGGGTGTAATGGGGCAGCAGGGGTTGGGATCTTACAAATAAACAGGTTTTGGGGGCTGGGAGTGTAGTTTGGCACTAAGTGCTGTCTGCCATTCAAGGCTATTGTTTGATCCCCAGCATTCCAAAAGCAAAAAACCCACCAACATATTTGGTGCTACAGCACTACCATTGCCAAGTGCAGGAGGTTGAGGACATGTTCTTAGCACTTTCAAGACACTGAAGCCCTTGAGGATTTTATTAAGCTCAGTGTGAAATGTGTGGTGGCCCATGCTTGTAATCCTAGCAGCGTCCTGAAGCAGGAGGATCTGAAGGTCAGGGCTTTGTCTAGACTAGGTAACAAGACTGTTTCACAAGAGCAGAGGAGCATTTGAGTATAGACTGAGTAAGACACCTTTACAGGACACTTAGGAAGGTTTGGGGGAAGACCACAGACACCTGGTAAATTAAGTATTAGGTAAAATAGTAGCATAGTGAAAAGACATCCTTATTAATTCTTATCTTTAAAGAGTTAGGTTCCTTCCCAATTGATAAAGCTGGTTGTTTGGTCTGGGAAGTCTCTCAGTGGGTAAGTGTAGCATGAGGCCTGGAGTTAATACCCCCAACCCAGTGAAAGCTGGTTCCTTGTGGCCTGCCTGTAGGAGGTGGAGACAGACGCTGGGAACGTCTGCAACCTGTGCTTTAGTGACAGGCTTCCCAGACGCATAAGATGGGAGTAATTGAGGAAGACAACCAACGTCAGTCTTAGGAGACACAGGGATTGAAGGCTGCTAATCAGACTTAAATTTGGTCGGTCGTTCTGTGTGCGCACATGCATATATGCCAGTTCTATGGCTGTGTATGTGTGTGTGTGTCAGAGGACAAGATTCTCCTTCAGCCATGGGGTCTAGATGTTCAGCTCAGATTGTCAGAGTTGCTGACACTCAAATGCCTTTGCCCAGCAAGCCGTCTTGCCAGCTTCTTTCTTTTTTTCTCTTTTCTTTTTTAATTTCTATGTGCACACACATTGTAATGGGAGGGTTTGGTTTGGTTTTTTGAGACAGAGTCTCTATATGTGGCCTTAGCTGTCCTGGACTCACTTTGTAGACCAGGCTGTCCTCGAACTCATAATGATCCACCTGCCTCTGCCTCCCAAGTGCTGGGCACCACTATGCCCAGCTGTAAAGAGAATTTTTGGCTTCTTTAAAAACAAATGTTACGGAAATGTTTTTTGTTTTAATCCCAAGTGTGGGGTATGGAGCTGCTTGAGTTTGTCCACACCAGCTGACTATGATTTGCCTCATGCTGTAGCAGGGGCATGTTTTCCCAGCTGCAGAGAGTTTCTGCAAGTGTATGATAAATGCTAGGACCTGGAGAGGGCCTGAAGTCGCCGCTGCTGTTCCCCTTCTGCTGCTGTTGCTGCTTGCTAGTTGGAGTTATCCTGGCAATGAAGAGCAAATGTGCCCCAATAATCCTACACCCCGAATCAGCAGGAGGTAGTCTAATGATAGTGAGGCCCAGGCTCGCCTTCCCTCTAACCTCCTTTTTCTCCTACCTGGTGTTGGGGTATTGGAAGGGATAAGGTTGGTGTAGGGAGGCAGGAAGAAGAACCCGACAAAGTAGCCAGAAGTCTGCATACACACATCTGTGTTTATGTGCTTTTGAGACTGCTGGTGCCCATGGCATCGGAAGAGGTCATCAGATTCCTTGTAGCTGGAGTTGCCACCTTTGTGAGCTGCCCTAGGTAGGTGGTTGGATCCAGCTGTGAGCTGACCCTCAGGGTTGAGCAGTAACACTTGCTGTCAGCCATTTTCCCACCCATTCACTGGCTCTTACATATTTTTCTCTAGGAACTGACTTCCTGGGTGATCCAGGCTGACCTCAGATTCATGATCTTGTTTCAGTCTGCCAAGTGCTGGGGCTACAACCATGCACCGCTTGACGGACTGCCTTCTAGGCTGCTTTGTTTTGTTTTTGGAACAGGGTCTTCTGTAGTTCAGTCTGTACTCCAGTATTTAGATGGTGTACCTTGAGCACCATATCCCCTCCCCTACCTCCCAAGTGTTAGGGTTGCAGGCATGCATTATGTCTGGTTGTATGTAATGCTGGTGATTGAACCCAGGTCCCCATGCATGTTAGACAAGCACTATCAACTCAGCTACATACCCAGGTCTTTATGTGAACAAATAACTCCTTCCTCAGGATTATTTTTTCTTTTAGTTAGCATTCAAAGGAATGCATTTCATTGTTGCATTTTTATAATATGTCATTATATTGTGTCCTCCCCCTTTCTCATGTGCCTGCTTCTGTCTTTCTTGTTTGCCTTCCTTCCTCCCTTCATGTTTCCTCCTCATACTTGTCTTTCTGAGTGTCCCTTATTTCACGTATGGTAACAATTTCCCATTTTATCCATTTCCTTGTAAATGTCATGATTTCTTTATTTTTACCGATGAGGAAAATTTGGTATATATTCCATGCTCTCTTACTCCATTCATGTTAAGAGACATTAGGCTAGCTTGTGAAAAATGCAACAGTAAACATGGAAATGCTGGTGTCTCTGGCATTTTGAGTCAGTCTGAGCCGTATAGCATTTGTGTTTAGTTTTTTGAGAAACTTCCATGCTGGCTTCAGTAACGGCTATACACGTTTGTAACTACACACCAATAGTGTATAAGGCAAATTTCCCTTTCCAACACCTTCACTGGTATTTGTTGGTTTTGTTGTTGTTTTTCTTGATGATAGCTGTTTTGGTTGGGGTGAGGTGGAATCTTGGTGTAGGTTACAATGTGTGAGAGAGAGTGTTGGTACGTGTATGTCATGACATGTACGTGGAGTTACAGGACAACTTCGTGTTGGCCCTCATCTTCCACTTTTTTTGAGACAAAGTCTTTTGTTGTCCCCACTACACGTGACAAGCTAGCTAGCCCATAAGCTCCCAGGGAATGACTTGTCTCCATGTCTACTATCAGAAGCACTGAGATTACAAACATGCTCCCATGCCTGGCATTGCCAGTCTGGGATCAAACTGAGGATCTTGTGCTTGTGTGGCAACAGTTTATCCCCTGGGCATATACCTAGCTCCTCAAATTTCTTTCTCCTTCCTTCCTTCCTTCCTTCCTTTTCTTTCTTTTCTTTGTGTGTGTGTGTGTGTGTGTGTGTGTGTGTGTGTGTGTGTGTGTGTGTGTGTGTTTTGAGACAGGGTTAATAGCCCTGGCTGTCCTGGAACTCACTGTGTAGACCAGGCTGACCTCGAACTCAGAGATCCACCCCCTCTGCCTCCTGAGTGCTGGGATTAAAAGCGTGCACCACCACTGCCTTGGCCCCTCAAATCACTTAATTTGCATTTCTGTTGGCTAAGGTTGTTCAACACTTTCTTAAGAATTGATTATTGTGAGAACTGTGCAGTTCACTTGCCCAGTTCTTCATTAGGTAGTTTAGGGTTTGGGTGTTTAAACGTTTTAAACGTTCTCCATATATTCTGTACATCCCTGTGTGACTCATACTTTGGCAGATTTTCCCCCTCATTATGTAGACTATTACCCATTGGCCAGCTCTTGGCATTAATATCCTGTGCCTTTGGAATCCTTTTCAGAAAGCTTCTATCTTACAGTTTTTATATTTTTCCTTTAACAGTTCAAGGATTTCAGGTCTTAGGTTAAGGTCTTTGTGTTATGTGTGCATGTGTGCCATATCATGTATGTGGAGATCAGAGGGCAACTTCTGGGAATCTGTTCCAAGTATCTAACTCAGGTCATCAGGATTAGTGGCAAACATCTTAACACACCAAGAGATCTAGTATTGTTGCTATAAAGAAAGAAAACTCCAAACTTTCGATTTTATCAATAAGACTCAGGATCCAGATGCTGGAATAAAAGCCTACTACCTCAAAGAGGCAGAGAAAGCATCCAGCATCTAGCTGACCTTCCTATTACATCCCAGAAGGAAAGAGCCCCTTAAAAAAAAACAACAACAACAAACAAACAAAAAAACTCATGCTGTCTTAAATAACCTTCAACTCCTGACTTTCTGTGTTTACTTATGTTTACTCCCAGTCAACTGGCTGCTTGCCCCGCCTCTTCACCTATGGTTGGCTTTATTTAGTTAGCTCTTGCTTACTTTTTTTTTTTAAAGAAAGTTCTTGGGTTAAAGGTGTGTGTTAGGGCTGCGCCACACCACAACAAGAAACAGGAGAGCTGTTTTGTTTTTGTTTTCCAAAATCGATTCACAATGTGATCTAATATCCTGCAACATGATGTGGTCTGATAAATTTGCTTCTTTGAGTTGATAGTTCCCCTTCAGCTTTCAATATCTTGACTTGCCGTGTGTGGGTGTGGGTGTGTGTTGGTGTGTTTTGGTTTTTCAAGACAGGGTTTCTCTTGTGTAGCCTTGGCTGTCCTGGACTCACTTTGTAGGCCAGGCTGGTCTCAGACTCAGAGCAATCCACCTGCCTGGGCCTCTGCCTCTCCCTCCCTGAGTGCTGAGATTACAGGCATGTGCCACCTTGCCTGGCTGTTATTTTTGTTTTTCAAGACAAGATTTCTCTGTGTAGCCCTGGCTAGAACTCACTCTGTACACCAGGCTGGTCAAAAACTCACAAAGATCCACCTGCCTCTGTCTCCCAAGTGTTGGAATTAAAGTGTACACCACCACACCTGGCTATCTTTTTAAAAAGATAATAAAGAAACTTTATTGTAAAGAACAAATATTGGAAAGGATGTGGAGAAAGAGGAACTCTTTTGGTAGGGTACAACTTAATAGAGCTGTCTGTAGTTTCCTCAAAAAATAATAAAACTACTTTGTAAAAAGCTGTTCCACTCCTGGACATGAACCCAGAGAACTCCATACAGAGATTTGCATCCCTGTGTTTATTGCTGCTTTACTCACTATAGCAGGGAAGTGGAAACAATTTAGTTGTCCCATCAACAGATGACTAGAGCAGACATGCATAAAGTGGAGTACTATTCAGGTCTTAAAAAGGAAGTCACAAAATTATAATCAGCAGACTTAGAATGTGTTGTAAACAAAGTCATGCAACCTCAGGAAAAAATACGGTCTCCCTTATATGTGGATCCTAGTCTATAATGAATACATGTATGTATGTAAACAAGTGAGTGTGTGGGTACAGTAACATGTAGAAAGGAGAACAAGAAACAGGTGCCAGGTGTGTCACACGCCTGTAAGCCCAGCACTTGGGGAAGCAGAGGCAGGGATCTCTTGAGTTTGGGGCCAGCCTAGTCTACAAAGCAGGTCCAAGAAGGAGGAGGAGGAGGAAAAAAGAAAGAAAGAAATGGTAACAGGTGAAGGACAGAATGCAGGGAATGGGTACAAGTCCTAGATATAAAGCTGATAGTTTAAACTGCTGTGGAGTTTGGGGTTTGTGTGTGGTGGTCACGGTCATCAGAGTGTACCTGATGGTGGAAGTATAAAGCGCAGTGTGACACTCCATGCTTCAGAGTGGCTGCTCTGTCTAGAGACGGTCAGTGACATGGGGACATGGGTCTAGCCAAGCCGACTGTGTGGTTTTGCTTATTGTTTCCAGTTTCACTTACAGACCTCACTAAGCAGCCTGCTCTTGAAGGCTCAGCCCTCAGTACCACTGGGTGGGAAGGAGACAGACTCCTGTACCTCAACAGCATCAAACCAGACAGTCTAAATACACATATGTCAGTTAGTCACCGTACTGCATTACAAGAAACCATAAAACAAGATGGCAAAAGGACTGTAGGGTGTGCTGTGCAGTTAACTATTTAAGGGAGTGTGGAGATTAGAAATGAAGGAAATGAAGGAAGCAGGCAGGAAGCAGGGATGGATAGAGGCAAAGCAAGACATGCTTTGAAATGCAATGGAAGCAGTACAGCTGTGATGGGGAGGGGAGGAGAAAAGAGCCAGAGCCAGAATAAGAAAACACACTAGATTTCCCCAGTAATGCCAGAATTAGATAAATCTGAGAAGGGGAATAAGAAAATAATTTGGGGAATTTTTTTAAGCAAAAAAAGGCGTCAAAATAGAGGCTCAGGGGGAGGAAAAAGCAAGGGGAGGGAGTTAAGAAAAAAAGTTACTTCCAATAAGAAAACTCAAAGCTGGATGGTAGAGGCAGTCACTCTCTGAGTTTGAGGCTAGCTTGGTCTACAGATCTAATCCCAAGACAGCCAAAGCTACACAAAGAAATCCCATCTTAAAAAAAAACAAAAAACCCACACCAAAAAAAATTATACAAAAACATGAACAAAAAAAAAGTGTAAAGCAATAAAGTAAAAACGCTGTTGAGGGTAGTAAAGGGGGCTGATGGGGTGGCTCAGCAGATGAGGGAGCTTGCTGCCAAACCTGACACCCTGAGTTCAACTCCAGGACACCGGGAAGAAGAAAACCAACTCCTGTAAGTTGTCTTCCAACTCCCTCACAGATGCTATGGCACATGCACATAAAAAAAAAAATAATTATATATATATATATATTTATGTGTGTGTATATATATATATATATACACACACACACGTCACAAAAGTAAAGATGTACTGGACCAGTTTCCTCCTTAGCCTTAGCCTTTGGCCCTCTGTATGGGGTTTTAGGCTTATCCTCAGCTGCCTCGGCTCAGGATGAGATGGTACCTGGCTGCTGCCTCAGACCACAGCTGCCAGAGGAGTCGCTGGTCCACTATAATCTGAAACTTGTTTGTGCTCTGAGCATGAGGGCTTGTCCTGAAGCAAGGACTGCACATCTCTCATGGCTTACTTCCAGAAAGCAGCTCCCTCCCCCCTGGCCAGAGAGCTGTGCCCTGTGAGCTGTTCAGCTCTCCCACCCCAGTACACATATTTTGCCCTTATTTATTTTATTACATTAGTGGAGTGTTGTGTGTGGGTTCTGTTTATCCCGCTGGAGGACAGCTTTCTGGGAATTGGTTCTTCCCCTCCGTCCTGTGGGCAGGAAGGCAGGTAAATACCTGCTGAGCCACCCCTGCCCGAAGTTTGGCTTGTGCATTGCTCTATACAGTGCCCATCTTTGCATCGGCACTGTGCAACTATTGTTTTCCTTCCTTTGTGGAGTCTTCCAAAGAGCTTCCTCTATGTCTTTAGGATACAGTCTGTCTTTCCTGTTTCTCATTCTCCCCCTCACAAGCTCACACAGGCAGACTCTGGCCCTCACAGGTGGAAGCCTCCAGGGTTGCAGATTTGTGACGGGGAGGTTTTCTAGGCAAAGCGGAGCAGATATGCTGAAACAGACTGATGAGCAAGCAAGGAGTCTTCATTTATTTTAGGTTGGTTCCCTTGGTGTGGCCCAGGTGAGCTTAAACCTAGTCCTCCCACCTCAGCCTTCTAAGTGCTGGGATTATGGGTACGTGCCACATCACACAGCCTACCAGTTCTAGGATTATGTTCTTAGTGGGGACTGCAAGATGGGTAAGGCCTAGCCCATGCCTTTTTATATGTGCTGGGCATCAAACCCACGGTCTTGTGCGTGCCACACAAGCATTCTACCACTGAGCAGCACTTCCAACCCCAGCCCCAGAGCCCATCCAAAATCCTGCTAAAGGTCATGGTAGAGATGGGCGGAAGTCAACCAGGAAGTTCACTTACTGGGCTGGCAAGATGGGCTCAGTGGGTAAAGGCGCCCAGGTGCCTGCCACCAAGCCTGCCACTTGTGGAGGGGTAAGACCGGTGCCAGCAAGTTGTCTTCTAACCTCTATGTGTGCATCTACCTCATACTTCCACAAACATACACAGTCCACACCAAGTAAATTATAATTCAGTTTTTAAAAGTCCCAATTCTTTTGAGATGAGAACTTCGTTTAAAGCGAATAAAAAGGCCCTGTCTGAGACAGAGGAGAGTTGTGCTGACCACAGATGTCAGCCCGCTGGGAACTGCCGCCCAGCTATAGCGCTCCCCGTTCCAAATCTTGTGCCCCTTTTGGATATATTCTCAGCACAGTGCGTTAGCACTTTCCACGCCTGAGCTTGAACTTCGCTAAGCCAGCTCTAGTAAAGAAAACACTGGGCAGCAGAGGGAGTTGTAGCTGCGGCCCGCTGATAAAAGACGGAGCTCTTTCAGACCAGAGCTGCAGACCTCCCTGCAGCTTTCTTGGCACCGGAATAGCTGGGAAGGAGGATAAAAGCCCAAGCAGTATAATCCCTAAGAAAACCTGCTGGCTGCCTTTTCCATTTCCCTGTGTGGCCCTTCTGACCCGGTTGCCCTGTGTAAGCAAAGCTGGGCCTGCTGTGGCTTATGCTGAATGGATCAAGACGTGGAAACTTCTATTTTTGACAGAGCAAACGATGATCTAGTGAGAAATAGGAGCTCTTACAATTGAGCCCTGTATTTAGAACTCTTTGCCCGCTCCCCACTCTCTGGAGCCTGTGGCGTTTGCCTTTTAACTTGGACTTTTCCACGATCTGTAGATGCTTTCTTCTAGCCAGAATCTGTGTTGGGGGTGGGGGTGAGGGAGGGGGTGGGGGTGATGGGGGGGGGGAGTTGCTCTCCCTTCATTAAGGTTACTGAACTACTGGGAAGCAGCTCGTGTTGGCAGCCCTTGGTATGTGAGCAATTATCTTTCTGGAATGGCTGTTTGTTTCTGAGAGGGTCTTGCTAGCCACCCACTAACTCTTGTAACATTCTTGAAGAGGGGGATGGGAGGTGCTGAAGAGGCGTGCTCTGAAAGAAAAGTCAGTACTGAGGTGACCCTGATACTCTGTCCGTGGTGGGTAGAGGAAGGAAGCGTTTGAAAGTCGCAGACGTCATGCTCACGGGTGCCAGCTCTTGTCATGTCACAGTTGCCAGACGTTTCAGGTTAAGGAAATGGATTGGTCTTGTTTGGTTTGGGGTATTATGGGCCAAGAAGTGCCATGGGCACGTCTGATATTGTCCGGTAACTGGGGGGCACAGAGGCTTTCCTTAGCCGATGTCCCCTATGCACGAGAAACACACCAACTTGTGTGTTCTTCTGAAGAAACGCTTGGGAGTACTTCTAAAGCAGCAAGAAACCTTACTGTCTATTCGTAACGTAAACGGTTGACTCCTAGTTGATCTCTGTGAGTTCAAGCCCAGCATGATGTCTATATAGCAAGTCCCAGACCAGTCAGGGGCACACAGTGAGACCCTGTCTAAAACAACAGCAACAAAACCAAAAAAACAGTTGGCTGTCCTTTTCTTGCAGTGCTCTTGTTTGGATTTGGTACCATCAATACTGGTCATGGAAATAGAGTCGGCTCCACTTTGATAGGAATTTTTTTAAAGAGTGAAAAGAGTGCTCTTAGTCATTTCAGCAGTGACGCTATTAAATCTTGAACTTTTCCTTGAGAAGAGCGCCTCCCCCGCACCCGTGTGTGTGTGTGTGTGTGTGTGTGTGTGTGTGTGTGTGTGTGTGTGTGTACATGCTCACGTGAATGAATGCCAGAGGATGACATCCAGCATCCTGCCTTATCTCCTTGAGTCAGGTTCTCTCACTGAGCCATAACCATGGCTCCTCTTGCTCTCTGGGGCTCCGCTTGTGTGGAGTAGCTTTTTCTATTCTTTCACTCTTAATCTGTGTGTGACTCTCTTCCAGGTAGCACATAGTTAGTTTTTTACTTGTTTGTTGTTTAATATAGCCACCTTGTGTTTTTGGAGAATCCAATCCATTCACATCCAAGGTTAGTTACTGACAGGTGGGAGCTTGCGTCAGGCTGGCAGGATGGCTCAGCTGCTTAAGCACAGCCGGACACCCTGAGTTCAGCCCCACAGAAGCCACGCAAAGGTGGAATGTGGTGGCCTGTCTGTAACCCCAGCATTCCTGGGACAAGATGGGAGGCAGGATCAGAGAACCCTCTGGAAGCTCCAGAGCCACAGCGAGAAACCACAAAAGGGACTGCCTCAATCAAGCATGTCGGAAGAGGAGGACCAAAATCCAAGCTTGTCTTCTGACTTCCACATGCACACCAGGGCCTGTGCACACCCTCCCGCGTGAACACACCACAGAAATAAAAAGCCTGACTGCTGTCATTTTGTCTGGTTGTTCTTCAGACCCTTGGTTTCCTCCGTTCTTGTTCCCTCCCTTTATGGCTTGGAGGTTTTCTGTAGGGATGCACTTTGAATTCTTCCTGGCCTTTCACACCCACACACACTAGAGACTGTGCCCAGGGACTTTGTCAGGCTAAGCAACTGGTCTGCCACTAAGCAGAAACCACACCCCTCCATTCTATTTTGTTTTGTAGTTCTAAAGATTCTCGCTTTGTAATTACTGAGTATAGATCTTATAACACCCTATTGCAGTCTCAAAGCAATTTGTCTTTGCTTACAATTCTATACTTTCGCACACACCGCGTTAGCATGTGCTAATTGTACAAAATAATGGATTTCACTATGGTATTTCTCTTTTAAAAAATTATTATTGGGACTGGAGAGATGGCTCAGCAGTTAAGAGTGGCTGTTCCTCCAGAGGACCCAGGTTCAATTCCCAGCACCCACGTGGTGGCTCAGAACTGTCTGTAACTCCAGTTCCAGGGGATCCGATGCGATGTCCTCTTCTGGCCACATGTTATGCTTACATACCTGCAAGCAAAACACCATACACGTAAAAGTAAACTTTAAAAAAATGGCTTTAAGGTGTGTGTGTGTGTGTGTGTGTGTGTGTGTGTGTGTGTGTGTGTGTGTCAGTGTACCTATAGCGTTCAGGGAACAACTTGTAAGAGTTCATTCTCTCCTTCCCCTATGGATTCTAGGGGATCACATGCGGTCGTCAGCTTGCAGAGCAAGCGCTTGTGCACACTGAGCCAACTGCTGTGATGCTTCTGTACGTGTGTGTCACGCTCTTTGGTTGTACTCACTCCTGTCACTCTCTTTTGTTCTCGCCCTCTGACTGTCACCACCTTCTTCCCTAACTGTCCTTTCTCCCTTTTAATTTTATTTGCTTATGTATAGACTGGGTCTCTAGTCAGAGGCAGAGGCTCTGCATACTGTCATACAAGTAAGTGTCACAATGCCTGACCCTTTAGAATTTTTTTTGTTTCTTTGTTTGTATATTTTCGTTTTTTTCAAGACAGGGTTTCTTTGTGTAGCTTTGGCTGTCCTGGCCTCACTTTGTAGACCAGGCTGGCCTCGAACTCACAGCAACCCGCCTGCCTCTGCCTTCCTGAGTGCTAGGATTACAGGAGTGCGCCAAGGCGCCTGGTCCTAAAATTTATGTTCTTATCAGTGTTTTCAGCAGTGCTTAGCCCCACACCATGGGGCCGTTAGGAGGGGTTGGTTTCCTGTGATTTGTTTTATGGGGAGTATTCCTGGACGCTGTTCCCTCACTCGGAGGGCTAGTAGTGATTTGTGCACCATGGAGAACATACTATATTCCACCTGACCCAAACTAAAGTACCCCCAAATTGAACTTCTTAGATCCCAAAATGTTTGTGGGTTCGCTAACACTACCTCAAACACTGGGAACCGTGACTGAGGATGTTAAAGCAGAGAGGGACGATACTATGTAGTTACTTTAGTTTAAAATATCTTCAATAAATTGGGGAAGAAAAGATTCCCCCCATGCCCATTTATGGCTAGGTTCCTCCTAGGGCCTGGGAAGGAGTCATGCACATGAGAAAGGATGAAGGTCACTTCATCTTCAGGGTTGTCAGCTCCTCTGTGGTGAGCAGTGTTAATTGTCTCCTCCATGAAGTCTTTAAGTTAGAAAGGCCACCAGAGGTAGAAGGTGATGGCCGTTCTGACGGGCGCTTGGACCAAGAATGCTGAGAGAAATGTGGATCCAATGAGGTCTGGCTCACGAGTTCAGAGACAAACAAGGACTGTGTCAGACACTGGGCTGGGGACCCCTTGTGATATTTTCACCATGAATCTAGCTTCATTCTCCTCATGCCTTAAGACTTGGAGTGAAATTGAACTTAAAGATCATGGGCTGATCTGTCTGGTAGAGATCTTAAGACAAACAGCAATGAGGCTGGTGCTGGGGAGGCAGCTGTAAACGTTCAGGACATCAGCGCCATTAAAGAGAATTGTGGAAGAAGAGGAAAAGTGCCCGAGGGCAAAGCCAATACCACATATTCATATAATAAAACAAATAAATACAAAAAGTTCTTTAGAAAAGGCATTTACCTGTTTTGCGCTGGCTATCCTGGAACTCATTATGTAGACCATACTGTCCTTGAACTCAGAGACCTGCCTGCCAGGCAAGCACACCATGGGGTTTATTGCTTCTTGGGCAATCTTCATCAATTTACTTAAACATTTATTTCTATTTCCTTATCTACAAAATGATAATGGTAAAATTAGTTCCTTCAGGAATGGAGAAGTGGCTTGTGTGACTCATGGCTGCCTATGACTCTCGCTTTAGGGAGAAGCCAAGCATCTGGCCTCCATAGGACCAACATGCATGCAATTCCCCATACAGGAACCACCCAAACACACAATTACAGAGAAAATAACTTTAAAAAAAAAAGAAAAAATAACTCCTTCACATTCATATGAGTGTGAAATGCGTTCAGTCACATAAAGGCTATAGAACAGATCCTTGCACATTGTCTTAAGGGTTCTAATGCTGTGACTAATGCCATAACCAAAAAGCAACTTGGGGAGAAAAAGGTTTATTGGGTTTACACTTCCACATTGCTGTTCATCACCAAAGGAAGAGAGGAGAGGAACTCACACAGGGCAGGATCCTGGAGGCAGGAGCTGATGCAGAGGCCATGGATGGTGCTGCTTACTGGCTTGTTCCTCATGGCTTGCTCAGCCTGCTTTTTTTGTTTGTTTTTGTTTTGTTTTTTGAGACATGATCTCTCTGTGTAGCCTTGACTGTCCTGGACTCACTTTGTAGACCAGGCTGGTCTCGAACTCACGGTGATCCGCCTGCCTCTGCCTCCCAAGTGCTGGGATTAAAGGCATGTGCCACCACCGCCCGGCTTCAGCCTGCTTTCTTATACAACCCAGGACTACCAGCCCAGGGATGGCACCATACACAGTGGGCTGGGCTCTCCCCACTGATCACCTGCAAAATGCCCCACAAACCAGATTTTTGGGTTTTTGTTGTTGTTGTTGTTTTGGTTTTTCGAGACAGGGTTTCTCTGTGTTGCCTTGGCTGTCCTAGACTCGCTTTATAGACCAGGCTGGCCTTGAACTCATATCGATCCACCTACCTCTGCCTCCTGAGTGCTGGGATTAAAGGCATGCGCCACCACCACCCGCAAGCCAGATTTTATGGAGGCATTTTCTCAACTAAGGTCCCTGCATTTTAGATGTGTTAAGCTGACATAAGACTAGCCAGCGCACACAAAGTAAATATAACATTTCACTTGCTACTATTTTTCTCTACCCAGAGTTTCACCATATAATCTAGGCTATCCCAGAATTGACAATTCTCCTGCATCAGCTTTCTGAATGCCAGGGTTAGAGCAATGGCCTGGTCATGCAAGTGGCTAACACTCATGCAAATCTCCACTCAGGGCACCACCCACACACATAAGTATGGAGAAAATGATTTTTATTTATCTTCCCTCTGAGAGTGTTTATGTGTTATTTTTAGAAATCAAGGACATATACGCCTAATAAGTTGAATTTATTGCCTTTTATCTTTTTTTTTTTCAGACAAATGCATAAAAAATAGGTTTGAGAAAAGGTCTCTCTCCCTCTGTCCCTCTGTCCCTCTGTCCCTCTCTAGGTTTTGGGAGACAGGGTTTCTCTGTGTAGCGTTGGCTGTCCTGGACTCACTTTGTAGACCAGGCTGGCCTCGAACTCACAGAAAGCCACCTGCTTCTGCTTCCCAGAGTGCTGGAATTAAAGGCGTGTGCCGCTGGGCCCAGCTGAGACAAGGTCTCACCCCTGTTGGCACCTACCCTGCTCTGAGTCAGGGATGCACAGATGGGTTCTTTTACATGATTGCTGGGGATTGAACTCAGGCCCTCACGCTTGCATGGTGAGCGCTTTACTGAGTGAGCCACCTTCCCAGGACAGACACCTACTGTTTTATTTTTGTTGTTTGAGATAGAGTCATTAGCCTGGGGTGGTCTGGAACTTGCTGTGTAGCTGAGAATCACTGCGGGTTACTGATCCTCCTCCCTCTACCTCCCAGGTGCTGGATTACAGGTGGGCGCCGCCATGCTCTCCAACCAGGTCCCTCATTCTAAAACAGGAAGGTTCTCAAACTTCCTAATACAGTGACGCTTTAATACAGTTCCTCATGTTATGGTTACACCCCCCCCATCCATAACATTGTTTTCATTGTTACTTCATAACTAATTTTGCTACTGTTACGAATAGTAGTGTTAATATCTGTGTTTTCTGGTGCTCTTAGGTGACCCCTGTGAAAGTGTCATTCAACCCCCAAGGGGGTCATGACAGATTGAGAACCACTGTCATAAAAGCTCACGTATTATAGTGGGACTTTTAGACCCACGAGGCTTTTTAATACTATAGAGCTTAGGTGTTTTAGCTGGGCAGACTCCCAGCCAGCTTTCTAGCCTAACTAAACCGGGCACTGTGTCCTACCGTGTGGCCAGCTTGGCCTCCCTGCTCTTGTTCACATCCACCCACTCATCTCTGTGTCCCACTGGGGAAACTTCCCCCCTTAGCTTTCTCCTCTCAGAGACTCTCTCTCCTGGAAGTTCTGCCCTCCATTTCCTGCCCAGATATTGCCCATCAGATCTTTATTACATCCAATAAGGCAAGTAAGAAAGGATGAATGCTTAAAAAAATATAAGACCAGTGATGGGCCATAGGTGGGTGATAGCCAGGTTAAGCGAGAAACTGAGAAGCAAACACAGTTTTATAAAATGAACTAAAACATCTCTCCTGTACTTCTGTCTTGTTTTTTCCCCCTTTCTTTTTTGGCTTTGTTTGTTTGGTCTTTGTTTGGTTAATTTTTAAAGATTGTGTTTATTTATTTTATGTGTATGAGTGCTTTATCTGTATGTATACCTGCAGGCCAGAAGAAAGCATTATATCACATTATAGATGGTTACGAGCCATCATATGGCTGCTGGGAATTGAACTAAGGACCACTGGAAGAACAGCCAATGCTTTTAACCACTGAACCACCTCTCCAACCCCCTTGTTTGTTTGTTTGTTTTTGAGACAGGGTTTCTCTGTGTAGCCCTAGCTGTTCTTGAACTCACAGACTAGCCTCAAACTCAGAGATCTGCCTACCTCTGCCTTCTATATGCTGAGATTAAAGGCGTGCTCCACCACTGCCTGGCTGTGTCATGTTCTTATATCAGTTTTATAAAAGAAATTTGGAAGCATCATCTTTTTCTGTATTTTAAAGTAGTTTGTATAAGGTCAAATGTTAAAGTTCTTTTTATAAAACTGTATTTGTTTCTTAGTTTCTCTCTTAACCCAGCTATCACACAATTAATTGAGAAGCTACTATACTATTTAAATAAGCTTCACAGCACAAGAACTGAGCAGTTACTACTCTATTCTTAATCTTCTAAGCTAATTTGGCTTCTTCCCACCTTACATCCCAGAGATACTTGCACTTTGTAGCTTTCCTTGTTGAGCTCTCCTGGTCCCTCCTGGACCTCTGCTGCTGGATGAATCCCCTACTTCTTCCTTTAACTCCTCCTCCCCAGCTGGCAGGAAGTCCAGCCCTGTTCTCTCCCCAGCAATGGCTGTAAGATGCTTTACTGGCATACCAGGGGACAATTGAGAAGCAGTGTTCACTCAACACTGAGACAGGCGAGTCTCAGAACAAGGATTGCAACCAGATATGGGCGGGGAGGGGGGAGGTGTACAGAAATCAGCGTTTGAATTCCACAATAACCTTATGCTTACAGTCAAGATTATTAAATCCTTAGATAATGGCAGAGCTTGCTAGGAAAACAGTCATATTCTAGAGGGTTCTTTGTTGTTTAAAGATTTTAAATTGTTTATACTATTTCCTTAATTATTCTAAAACAACAGATTGCAGGGCTGGCAATGGATGCCTTTCCTAGTATCCCCAAAGCCTGGAGTTCCAAAACCACAGGATCAAAATAAAAAATAAAAGGTGTATGTGTGTGTGTGTGTATGCATATGTGGTATGTGTGGTGTATGTGGTATGTGTGTGTGTGTGTGTGTGTGTGTGTGTGTGTGTGTGTATGCGTATGTGGTGTGTGTGGTGTATGTGGTGTGTGTGTGGTGTGTGTGGTGTATCTGGTGTGTGTATGGTATATGTGGTGTGTGTGTGTGTGTATGCGTATGTGGTGTGTGTGATGTATCTGGTGTGTGTGTGTGTGTGTGTGTGTGTGTATGCGTATGTGGTGTGTGTGATGTATCTGGTGTGTGTATGGTATATGTGGTGTGTGTGTGTGTGTGTATGTGTATGTGGTGTGTGTGTGTGTGTGTGTGTGTGTGTGTGTGTGTGTGTGTGGTGTCATTGTAGTTACCTGGGTATAGTACTTTGAGTAAGATGTCCCTGAGAGTCTCCTTTGACTACTTGGTCTCTGGTTGGTGACACTACTTAGGAAGTTTAGTAAGTGTGGAAGAAGTCTGTCACTGGGGCAGGGCTTTGACAGTTTAGAAATTCCAGCCACCCCCAATTCATTCTTTCTGCTTTGTCTTTACAGTTCAAGACATGAGCTGTCAGCTGCTGCCTCTGCTCAGCTGTCACAGACTCTAACCTTTTGGATCCAAAAGCTCAGATGAAGCATTTCTTCTGTAAGCTACCTTGCCATGGTTTTATCACTGCAATAGGAATGTAGCCAACGCACTGGATAAAGCATTGCGTGCCTATAATCCTAGCACCTGTGTGGCTGAGGCAGGAAGATCTCAAGTTTACACCCTTGCCTTGAAAACATGAATATCAGCCGGGCGTGGTGGCGCACACCTTTAATCCCAGCACTTGGGAGGCAGAGGCAGGCGGATCACTGTGAGTTCAAAGCCAGCCTGGTCTACAAATTGAGTCTAGGACAGCCAAGGCTACACAGAGAGACCTTGTCTCGAAAAACCAAAAAATAAATAAAAAGAAAAATAAAAAAGAAAAGAAAGAAAACATGAGTATCCAAGTCCAACCTAGAATGCGCACTTAAAAAGCTGGGCACGGTGGCATGTTTTTTAATCCTAGTGTTAGGGAGGCAGAGATGAGTGGATCCAAGAGGCTTCCTGGCCAGCTTGTCTTGCCTCCATAGTGAAAGAATTCACATATGTACATGCATGCCCACTTCTATAAACATGCATACCTCCCCCAAATCAACGTGAAAAATAAAGTCCTCTTCCTTCTTCTTCTCCTTCTCCTCTTCCTCCTCCTCCTCCTCCTAAAACCCTTTTCAGAGACAAGGTTTCTCTGTGTAGCCTTGCCTGTCCTGGAACTCACTCTGTAGACCAGGCTGGTCTCAAACTCATAGAGATCCACCTGCCTCTGCCTCCCAAGTGCTGGGGTTAAAGGCGTGTGCCACCACCACCCGGCTTTTCTGTTTCTTCTTTAGTTAGTTCTGATAATTAAACAGTATTTTAGGACTTTTTCCACACTCATTTATCTTAACGTATTGGCATGAAGCTGGTTATGTTTTATTTATTTGTGCCATTGCTTCTTTATTATGACTTTTTTGTTTTTACACAGTTATCAACTGTGTTAGTCTTTTTAGTTCTGTTGATCCTCAAAGCTGGGGTGACAGGCGGTTGTGAGCTGTCCTGTGTGGGTGCCAGGAACTGAATTCACGTCCTATGCAAGAGCAATGCCCACTCTTAACCACTGCGCCATTTCGACAACCCTGATCTCCCCTTCTCAGGCAAGGTCTCCCTCTATAGCCCCGGCTGTCCTGGAACGCGCTATGTGGCCTTGAACTCACAGAGCTCCTCCATCCTCTGCCTCTTGAGTGCTGAGATTAAAGGTGTACACCACCATATCCAGCATTCCCCCTCCCCCATGGCCATGCTTTGTTCAGGGTTGACTGTATAGTCTAGACTGGCCTTGAACTCAGTTGCTGGGATTATAACCAGGAGCCACCATACTTGGTTTTCTTCTTGTTTTATTCTTTTTGGCTTCCTGGGTGTCTTAGTTACTTCGCCATAGCTGTGAAGAGACACTAGGACCAAGGCACCTTGTAAAAGAAACAGCTTATTGAGGGTCACAGCTTCAGAGGGTGAGTCCATGATCACCATGGTGGGGAGTAAGGCAGACAGGAAAGGTGCTGGGGCAGTAGCTGAGAGTTCACATCGGATTCACAGGCAGGAGTTGGGGGAGGAGAGAGACAGAGACAAAGACACAGAGACAGACACACACACACACACACACACACACACATACACACACACACAGAGAGACAGAGAGACAGAGAGATAGACAAAGACAGAGAGACAGACAGAGACAGAGAGATCTTGGTTTTTGTTGCTTTTTTAAAAGGGTGTGTTGTTTTTGATGGAATTTCATATAGCCCAGCTTAGCCTTGAACTTACTGTGTAGCTGAAGATGACCTTCAGCTGCAAGGCCGCACCCCAGTTCCTCCCAGCAGCATGAGCTTCAGAGAGCTCCAGGCACACTTCCAAATTTTTGTGCCAAACTTTTCATCTGTTTTATCTCATTTTCTTACCTTCAGGCACCTGACATGGGTACTGGGAAACAAACGGGTCCTGCAAGAACAGTACTTGGTTTTAACTATTAACCCATCTCTCCAGCCTCTATTTATTTTTTATTTTTAAATTCTATTTTTACTGATCAAAGAACTTAAGAGTTGACAATCATCTCTCACAGTGTCTACAAAACTATCTTTAAGTATTATTATCTTATTACCTCCTAGCATCTATTATTGTTAGTAGTAAGTCATCTGCCATTTTAATTGTGACACATGAGGTCTTTTTTAAATTGTGCTTTTTTTTTTTTTAAGTGCATGTGTGTGTCTGTGAGCACACATGGAAGCCAGAGGAGGGCATTGGATCTCCTGGACCTGGAGTTACATGTAGTTGTAAGTTGCCCTACATGGGTCCTGGGAACCAAAGTCAAGTCCTCTGAAAGAGGAATGTGTACCGTTGGTCCTGACCCACCTCTCCCAGCTCGGAGGCCTTTTTAAAATTGTTGCCCCAACTATCTGTAAATTTGGGGTTGCTTTTGTTTTGTTTTGTTTGTTTGTTTGCTTTTGGGGGGTTTTGTTTTGTTTTGTTTTTACCTAGTTTTGTTTCCATTTTGTAGTTTTTCCGTAGCAGGCCTAGATACTGTTTTTACTTTATTCTGCTTAAAATTAATTGGATTTCTTACATTAATGAATTAAATTCTTTCTTCTTTATTTTCCATCCCTTTCTCCCTCCCCTTTCTCCTCCTTTCTCTTTCTCTCTTTGCTTCTTGAACAGGGTCTCATTATACAGCCTTGGCTGGCCTGGAATTTTCTATGCAGCCCAGGCTGGCCTTGAGTTTAATTCTTTCTTTAGTTCTAAAACATTGCTAATTATTATTTATTCAGTTTTTGCTCCTTCAGGACTTAGTAATATGTCACTGTGGCTGAAGAGGGCTCAGAGGATACAGTGCTGGGAATGGAAGCATGAGGACCACAGATCTGAGCCCTGGAGCTCACAGGAAAGGCTGGGCGGGCGGGATGGCCCACCTGTAAGCCCAGTTCTCAGGAAGCGGAGAGCAAGGACCCTGCGGCAAGCTGGGCAGTCGCACTGTCTAGAATTGGTGAACTCCAGTTCAAAAAGAGACTGTGACTTAACAAATAACATGGAAAGCAAGTGAGAAAAACACCCAACCTTAACTTTGGGCCTTTACATATATGCGTGCGTCTGTGCATATTTACATACTTATGTTCCTATACATGTGAACGCATACATATCCTATACACATCGTGCACATATATAACATAGACCAGCTGGCCTTGAACTCTCCAGTTCTGGGATTAAAGGCATGTACCACTATGCCTGGCTGCAAAAAGCCAATGATTTTAATGAAAGAAATAATATATTATTAATGTTCCTAGTGGCACTGAGCAGCAAGCAGAGGAGTTAAGATAATCAGAAGTGAGTTCACGGCATACCTTTCACCCTCCTCCTATTCCACACTAATTTTTACTTTTTATGTGTGCTCACCTGTAAATGGTAAAAAACAGACGCCCATCCTAAAAAAGAATCTTCTGTAATCACAAAAGACAAGTCCTGGACTGGAGGTAGAGCTGGGTTGCGGAGCGCTTGCCTAGCTTGTTCGAGACCCTGGGTTGGAGCGGGGGTGGGGTGGGGTGGGGGTGGGGTGGCAGGGGGAAGCATTATTAGGTAAGACCGCACACAGTGGTGCACACCTGTAATCCCAGCTCGAGGGAGGCCGAGGCAGCAGGTGTAAAGTCTGAGGCCCAGCCTGGGATACCTCAGAGAGACACTGAGATGCTGTCTCAATAAATGAATTGAAAGTAACAGGCTGAGATGCATCACGCAGCCACTGACCCCTTGGAGCGGGCGTGACACAGCCAGCAGACCTTCCCCTCCCTTGTCGGCTTCTGAACGCCTCAGAGACTGTTTAAGATCCGGTCGTGCTAGGTGATTTTGGCACATGGTTCTAGTATTTAGTCTGCAACATTCAGAGAAATGTAAGCTTGTATTGTATTTATGATCTAGAAAGATATTTGATTTCCAGAAATTGTTTGGTCTTGAAGGGATCTTTCAGATGGTGAAAAAAAAAAAAAGCCCTTGGAGAGGAAAATATTTAAATGTGTTTGCATGTAATTTACCTTCTTGTTTCAAACATTTTGCATGTATCTTCTCTTTTCTATTACATTTTCTGGACGAGTGTCTCCTTTCTAATGTCTGTATCATCAAATAATCTTATTTTCAAATTAGTTTTATCTTGGACTAAAGAATTCCTGTTCTATTTCTTTTAGGGATCTTTTTTTGGGGGGTATGTTTTTAGACAGGCTCTGGTAGCCTAGACTGGCTTTGAATTAACTATGTACGTGAGGTTGGCCTTGAACTGTTGATTCTCCTACTTCTGACTCCCAAGTCCCAGAATTGCAGGCAAGTACTGCTACGTAATGCTATTGCTTTTATGTATATATGTATATGTATATACACATATATGTACATACATATGTGTGTATGTGTGTGTGTGTGTGTGTGTGTGTGTGTGTGTGTGTGTGTGTGTGTGAATTCTAGGCCAGTAAGACAGCTCAGTGAGCCAAGTTTGATCCTCAGGCCCCACATGGTGAAAGGAAAAGATGGAATCTTTCAAATCTTTCAAGCTCTCTCCTAACCTCTTCACAAACACCATGGCATACATGGCCATATAAGCAAACAAATAAGCATTTTAAAATGTTAAGTAACATTTAAAATTATACGTTTTCCTTGAAAGAGCGCTTTGACTTATCACAAAGGTTCAGTATGATACTTTCATTACAATTTTTAAAAATGCTTTAAAAATACTTTGTACATTACTGAGTTTGTGTATGTAGGGCATGGTTACATGGTGGCAGGCGCCTTTACCCGCTGAGCCATATTGCCTGCCTTTCATTACTAAACAGGCAACTAACAGTAATGACTGCCAGTCACCACAGGCTCACAGTCTACAAAGCACCCTTTTTTTAAAAGGTTTTGTTATTTTTATTTTATGTGTGTGTTTGTCCGTGCACCGTGTGTGTATTTGAGTGTGTGTGTGTGTGTTGCCTTTGGGGGCCAGAAGAGGTCACCGGATCCCCTGGAACTGGATTGCAGGTAGTCCCACGTGCTGGGGGTGGAGCCTGGGTCCTCTGCAGAAATAGCAAAGGCTTTTACCTGCTCAGCTGGTGCTCGCTCTCTTTTTACATTTTCTTCCTGTCCTCCTCTACTGCCCTACGCCCCCACCCCCACCCCCATTTTAATCCTACCGCCAGACTTTTTTCTTTCTGTGAAAGCTCTTATTTGTGAGGAACTTGTTTACTGTATAGGCTTGTGAAGACTGTTTTCAACAAGGACCCACTTATGCCATCAGTGTTTAATTGTAGACTGAAGACATGAACCATAATTTTTAAAATTGCTTTTAATGAGATTTTTCTCTGTAACCTGTTTTTTTTCCCTTCTAATTTGTGTACATGCACATGTGTAGTCATTATTTGCAGAGTACAAATCTGCGATAGTGGTCTGTGTTACTAATTACACCAGGTCAGTGTTCCCTGCACTACACACTGTCTGCTTGGTCGTCAGTGGTATGAGCGAGCTAAACTCTTTCACTCCAATTGTACTTTTATCGCTTTCTCATTATAGGCTAGTCAACGATACCATGTATTTAGCTATACTGTTATACGTTTATCTTAGCTGATCTTCTTTTCCTGTGTAATAACTCTTCCTACCTTGGCGGATCTTTTCCTCTTAAGTTCTGCTTTGTCTGACAGTAACTTTGCTACCCTTTCTTTCTTTCTTTCTTTCTTTCTTTCTTCTTCTTCTTTTTTTTTTTTTTTTTTTTTTTTTTTTTTTTTTTTTGAGACAGGGTTTCTCTGGTAGCCTTGGCTGTCCTAGACTCACCTTGTAGATCAGGCTGTCCTCGAACTCACAAAGATCCACCTGCCTCTGCCTCCCGAGTGCTAGGATTGAAGGCGTGCGCCCCCACACCCGGCATACCCTTGCTTTCTTATCCTGTAAGTTTAGTTTATCTTTGCCTATTTTCTTTTCTTTCCTTCAAGACTGGGTCTCACTGCTTAGCCTACGCTAACCTTGAACTCACAGAGACCTATCTACCTCTGCCTCCCAAGTGCTGGGAGTAAAGTTGGGCGCCACCACACCTAGTGTCATTAATTTTCTTATGTTTAGCCTTTCTTGACCTTTGGTTTCTAAACGTCTGTATTAGTAGAACACTACATAAGTCGTTCTCCTGTGATTTATGTTTCTCTGCCTTTTAGTAGCAGTCATTTTCATTGTTGGCTTTAATCCTAGTTTCTATTGCATGCTTCCTCCTTTTTAGTGTTGGTCCTTCAACTCCATGATTTTTGCTTTGTTTCTGTTATCTTTAAAATCAACCTGGAAAGGAAATGATTCTTTCATCCCATTTCCGGAAGTCCAGGGACTCAACAGTGTGCCCCTGGCATTCTTTCAGGATGCACAGAATGCTGCCTGGTGCTCTCGTCTTCTGAAAATGTCGCTGGGCTTTGTCTTCCAGGCTTACTGCTGTCTAAAGGTCCTATTCATTGGTGGCTTGGTCAGTTGACCCACCCCTTAACATTTCCTGAGACAGAGTCAGCTGACTTACCCCAGAGGGAATGGTCCAGGAGAGTGAAAGAGAAAAAAAAGCTGGGACATCTACATCTTTTGTTGGGTTTTGTTTTTATTTTTTGAATCAAAATCTCATATAGTCCAGGCTGTCCTGGAACTCACTGATATCTGTCTACCCCAGCATCTCAAGTGTTGGATTAAATGTGCAGCACCATGCCCAGCAATATCCTTAATTCTATATTTACACAGTTATAGATGTGTAATAAAAATATTTAGCCTTTACGTTGTAAGGCAGTTTTGTACAGTCTTGCTTTCTTCCTTTCGTTTTGAGCTGAGGAATCATTGTGATGCCCAGGGTGATCTTGAACTTGTAGACACAGGGATCTTCCTGTTATGCCTCAGCATCCCTGAGCAATGAGATGGCAGGTGCACACTGCCACAGCCAACCTCTTTTGGCTTCTTATGTATTCCATAGGTATTTCTCATTAGTTATTAATTTGTTAGAAGCTTTATAATTTCTAAAATCAATCTATCACACACACACAGTTAGCTAGTTACTTTGTTTTGGTTTTGGTTTTGTGTGACAGCGTTTCTCTGTGTAACCCTGGCTATTACTGGAACTCACTCTGTAAACCAGGCTGCCCTCAAACTCAGAGATCCCCTTGCTTCTGCCTCCCAAGTGTTAGGATTAATTTAGACTTATCAGGAACTGTGGCTAAATCTTAGCCAACAGGATTCTGCCAGAATTAAAAAAAAAAAAAAAATCAGTTTGAGATACTTATCCCCTGGCAGGAGTGAACTAACTCCTGAAAGTTGCCCTCTGACTTATTCCATGCACTATGGCACGTATAAACCCACACTCATATGAACACACATGCAAATAATAAAATTTAAATTTTAAAAATAAATTATATATCTATTTTGAGGCAAGGTCTCTCTATGTAGCCTTGGTTGTCCTGGAACTTGCTATGTAAACCAGCTATTGTTGTACTCACAGAGATTTGCCTGCCTCTGCTTTTTTTTTTTTTTTTTAAAGATTTACTTATTGTGTATACAGTGCTCTGCCTCCATGTATATCTGCAGGCCAGAAGAGGGCACCAGAATCTCATTATAGATGATTGTGAGCCACCATGTGGTTGCTGGGAATTGAATTCAGGACCTCTGGAAGAGCAGGCAGTGCTCTTAACTGTTGAGCCATCTCTCCAGCATGGGTATGTTTATATTTTATTCTATGTATATGAGTGTATTGCCTGCGTGGTATGTCCAAGCATCACATGTGTGCCTGGTGCCCACAGTCGTCAGAAATGGGCATCAGATTCCCTGGACTGGAGTTATAGATGGTCTGAGCCACCATGTCAGTGCTGGGAGCTGAACCTGGGTCCTCTGTAGGAGCAGCAAGAAGCTCTTAACCCGAGAAGCTTCTCCAGACCCCATTCTGTCATTTAAAAAAAAAATTACTTGAGACAAGTTGTCTAGGACTTGATTCTTCCTCCATTTTTTTTACACTATTTAAAATCTAGGGAATCTAGGGGCTCACTGGAATGGTACTTGCCTGGAATGTGTGAGTAATTCTAAATTTGATCCCAGCACAGGAATGAATATACATACATACATACATGAATATATATACACATATGAATATATATTTCCTAGATATATTTTTGTAAATTATTCCCCGTTTCACTGATTTTTTAAAACCACATCTATTTTCATTTTCACTTCTTAGCACAGTTATCTCACTTGATGATGTGATAATCATTGTCAGGTATTATTTAGTAAATATATTTAAGAATTCTCTAGACTAGATGGTTCCTTGTTTTGAGTTTCCCTTTTTAAAGTTACGAGAATCTATCTCTCTATCTATGTGTCTATGTATCTATCTATCATCTATGTTAAAGTTACTTTTATAAAATTGTGGGTTGTGTTTTTCAGTTTCTCTCTTAACTCAGCTAACACCTAATTGAGACTCTATTATAGTATTTGTTTAACAAGCTTCACAGTACGATCCTGAGCAATTTTAACTCTGTTCTTAACCCTCTAAGCTAGGCTGGCTTCCTGCTGAAGTAAATCCCCGAGACACTTGCACTTTACAGCATTCTCTGCTCCAGCTGAATCTCCTCCTCTCTCCTGACCTCTGCCCCTGGCTGAATCCCCTACTTCCTCCTCTAACTCCTCCTCCTTGGAGGGCAGGAAGTCCAGCCCTGCTCTCTCCCCTGCTCAGCGATTGGCTGTAAGGCGACAACTGGGAAGTAGTGTTTACACAACATTGAGACAGGAGAGTCTCAGACAAGACTTGCAATTGGGGAGCTGGGGGTGGGTACAGAAATCAGCATTTGGATTACACAATAACCTTATGCCTACATATCTACCTATTTATTGTGTGTATATATGTGTGTATGCACACATGTCATGTCACCATATGGGTTCTAGGATCAAACTCAGGTCATCAGGCACGGGACCAGGCAACTCCACCCCCCCACCCCCCCCCCCCCCGCAAGCCCCCTCCCGCCATCTCATTGGGCTATTGTTTAAGATGGGGATCTCACTGTGTTACCTAGGTTGGTCTCAAACTATGGGATTAAATAATCTTCCTGTCTCAGTCTCCCAAGTTGTGCACCATCGCACTCAAGCTAAGACAAGATCTTTCTTCCTCCGCCCTACTGATTCTGACTGTGGAGAGCGGTCAGCAAGTGGCGATGCTAAGTGGGAAACAAGCTGTTGAGAACAGAATAGCTGCCCCTCCCCTCTCTTCTTTCCTCACTTCCACCTAAGTTACAAATGGCTTCAGGAAAACAGGGAAATGTGGTCATCAATTTCAAAACAGCCTCTGTCCAGCCCTGGTCAAATCTTAGCCCCTGACTGGGTTGTTTCAGATGTTTTGGGTGTGTGCTGTTGAAGAAACTGGGAGCGGGGCTGAAGAGATGGCTCAGCACGTAAGAGCAGAGCGCTTGCTGTTCTTCCAGGGGATCCAAGTTGAATTCCTAGTAGCCACTTCAGGAGATTACATCCACCTGTGACTCCAGCTCCTGGAGGATCTCACACCCTCGTCTGGAGTTGAAGCTATAGGTGCTCGTAGATGCTGGGAACCAAACTCAGGTCCTCTGTAAAAGCAGGAAGTACTCTTATAAGAGATTGATTCTAAGTTTTAAAAGTTATGGATTGTTGGTTAAAATAATATTATTTCAATTGGATGAGGGATTTTTGATCCCATTCTCTCTCTCTCTCTCTCTCTCTCTCTCTCTCTCTCTCTCTCTCTCTCAATTTGTTTTATTATCAAGACAGAGTTTCTCTGTGTTAGTCTTGACTGTCCTGGACTCACTCTGTAGATGAGGCTGGCCTTAAACTCACAGAGATCCACCTGCCTCTGCCTCCTGAGTGCTGGGATTAAAGGTGTGCACCACCACACCCGGCTTCCCATGCTCTCTTAAATGTGTATACACATAGCTCTCCAATCTGGTCCAATGGCAGGTGCAGCAGTTCCTAGGCCATTACCACAGTTTTTAATTCTGTATATGTTTGGTTTTGTAGGAGGTCTTGATATCTGTTCTAGAAACTAATTTGGCTCTTTAATCTTTCACAAGAGTTGAAGGCTCTGAGAAAGAGTCTATTGGAATATGGTTTTAAATCTTATTCTGTCTGTCTATCTATCTATCTATCTATCTATCTATCTATCTATCTATCCATCTTTGGTTTTCTGAGACAAGATTTCTCTGTGTAGTCTTGGCTGTCCTAAACTTTCTTTGTAGGCCAGGCTGGCCTCAAACTCATAGAGATCTGCTTGTCTCTGCCTCCCCAACTGCTGGGATTAAAGGTCCACCACACCACTCTGCCTAGCTGAAATTTCATTTTTAATATTGAGTTCTTCTGACCACAGATATGGCATGCTTGTCTATTTTCTTTCTTTAATAATGTCTTTTTTTTCCTTATTACTGTCTTTTTTGTTTGTTCGTTTGTTTGCGACAGCCTCACCATGTAGCCCAGGTTAGCCTCAGATCTGTGCCCCTTGCCTCCCAAGGGCTGGAATTTCAAGTGCCTGTTCTATAAATCTTTATGGTCTCTTGTACTATGTCAGAGTAAACATAATTTCCTTTTCTGTATATTCCTTATTTATAACTTATTTATAACTATTTATTTACAGACTATTTTGAGACTAAAATCACACTCAAAGTGAACAAGTACTGGCTAGTTCGTTGTTGTTGTTGTTGTTTGTTTTGCCAACTTGACAAAAAGTAGAGTATTCTGAGAAGAGACACTCCTGCCACCTGGCCTATGGGCTAGCCTATACGGAATTGTCTTGCTTAATGATTGATGTGGGAGGGTCCAGCTCACTGGGAGCACTGTCACCATTTGGCTGGTGGTCCTGGATGTTGTAAGAAAGCAGGCTGAGGATGTCAGAGGGAGAAAGCCAGTGAGCAGCAGTATTCCTCTGTGGCGTCTGCCTTAGTTCCTGCCCTGACTTCTCCGGCTGATGTGAAAATAAACTCTTTCCTGCCCAAAGTAGCTTTTGGCCACGGTGTTTACCATAGCAATAGAAACCTTGACTAGGACAAGACACCATAACCTAAAGGTCAGTCTGAGGAAGGTACAGCAGCACTCAGGAGGCAGGAGGATGTCTGTCAGTTCGAGGCCAGCCTGGTGTACATAGTGATTTCCAGAACAGCCAGGACTATCTGGAGCTACTCTGTATCAAACAAACAAACCCAAATAAACATATGATGTATTTTTTATTTCATTTCATGTGTATGGGTGTTTTCCCCTGCATATATGTCTGTATCCCTTGTTGGTGCCTTGTACCTGCAGAGACCAGAAGAGGACATCAGAGCCCCTAGTTGGGAGCTGCCATGTGATTGCTGGGAATCAAACCCAGGTCCTCTAGAAGAGCAGCCAGAGCTCTAAACTGCTGAGCCAGCTCTTCAATCACAGACTGTAACTCTTTTTTTTTTTTAAGATTTATTTATTTATTATTATGTACACAGTGTTCTGCCTGCATGTACACCTGAAGGCCAGAAGAAGGTGTTAGATCTCATTATAGATGGTTATGAGCCACCGTGTGGGTGCTGGGACTTGAACTCAGGACTTCTGGAATAGCAGTCAGTGCTCTTAACCTCTGAGCCATCTCTCCAGCTGCCCCCAGACTGTAACTCTTTATAGCTGGAAATTTTCAAATAATTTTAAGGAACTAATGCTAGATATTTCATTTATAGTCATCCAGGCCCACTTTACAGGAAGATAAAGTGTTGGGTGTTCACTCGGAATCCGTTTATCAGTAAGGAACTTCCCTTTTCTCTGCCCACTTTCCTTACTGAGGCCTTACAAGGTTGGGATTCTTTTTTTTTTTTTTTAAAGCAACAACAACAAACAAAAAACAAACAGTGAGGCTCGCTTCTGTGGCACCAGAGCCATCTTTTTGCATTATTTCTCTTTCCTAATCATTGCAACTTTGAAAGAAAGTAGGTCCCAGAACCTCTAAAGACTGTAGTCCTCTGAGGACTTGAAATTAAAAGGGTTGTATGTACCTCACTCAGACATTAGCAAGCAGCATTTTAAACATTTGTTGTTGTTTGTTTTTGTGGGGGAGGGGTGGGTTGTTTGTTTGTTTGGCTGCTCGGAACACCTCTATAAACATCCTATGAATGTGTTTGAGATGCATGAATATAAAGCCCCCAAAATACTTGCAAGCTCCTCCCAACTTCTGCTCGGCGGGTTGGACAGTGACATGGCCCCAAGCTCCCACAGTTGTGTTTAGAAGAGTGGGCTGGGTAAGCAGAGCCTGGACTTTGCCAGCTCACCCGGAGGAGCTAGGAGAGACAGAGGCTGCGTCTGGAGTCTGGAGAAAGTGGAGAGAGCTACAGGAGGCAGTGTCCGTGTATGATATTGAATGTGAGAAATACTCTAAAAATTTTTTTTTAAACTATATCCGTGTATAGAGTGTACACATGTGTGTGTCGCAGTGTACATGTGGAGGTCAGAGGACAGCACGCAGAAGTCCATTTTCTTTGTCCATCATGCTGGGATCAAACTTGGGTCATCGGGACTGGCAGCAAGCACTTTTACCAGTGGAGCCATATGCACAGGCCAGAAATATTCTTAGAGCGCATTATAAATATTCTTGAAATCGCTGTCCCCCATTTTGTGGTATGGGGGAGTAAACCTAAGTTCTAGGTAAATGCTTTACTACTGAGATTTCCCCAACCTTTCTTCTTCTTCTTCTTTTTCTTCTTCTTCTTCTTCTTCTTCTTCTTCTTCTTCTTCTTCTTCTTCTTCTTCTTCTTCTTCTTTTTCTTTTTCTTCTTCTTTTGAGACATGACTTCACTTAAGTTGCTCAAGCAAGATAAGGACTCTGTGCAGCCCAGGCTGGCCTTGAATTGTGAATTTCTGCTTCAGTCTCCTGAGCGGCTGGGATTACACACCTGTACTACCAGACCTGGTAAAATGATTTCCTTACCTATGAGTTGTTTTGCCAAAACCCAGGAGGTCTGGGGCTGAGGAGATAGCTCCCAGGTAAGAGTGCTTTCTGCTCTTCTAGAGGACCTGAGTTTGATATCCCATCACAACTGCCTGTAACTCCAGCTCTAGAGGATTCCCCTCAAGCACTGTTCTCACATGCACAAACCCCAGCCTAGACACATATATATCCACATAATTTAAAATAATAATAAAATCAACTATCTATAAGGACCCTGTAGTTCTGAGGATTAAAAAAATAGGGAAGATGAAGGTAAGTCTTTGACTTTATTATATGTTGTTTTCAGATTTATCTCCTAGTTTTTTATGTGTGTAAGTCTGTGTACCACCTGCATGGCCTGTGCCCGAGAAGGTCACAAAAGGGTATTAGGTCCCCCAGCATTGGAAGTAGAGGCAGTCGTGAGCCACCATGTGTATGGTGAGAACTGAGCTAGGCTCTCTGCACGAGAAACAAGTGCTAAAGGCGCTTTGCAGCCACGCTTTGGTATGCTTTAACTGTCTATAGTGTGAATGTTCCCACCAAAACTAAAGCTTAGTTGTCATTATAAGAATTCTAAAGAAGTGGGTTATTATTGTGAGAGTTATAAAGGAGGATGCTATAAAAGCTAATTACAGGGGCTGGAAAGATGGCTCAGTGGTTAAGAGCACTGGCTGCCTTTCCAGAGGGGATCTGGAACCCTCACATACGCATTCACATAGGCAAAACACCAAGGCATATAAAATAGAAATAAAGCTTAAAAGAAAAAAAGCTAGCTATAAAAGTGGAAGTTGGGCCTCGCCCTTCCCTGGTGGTGGAATACTGAAGCCTGTCACTAGGTGTCCCCACACCCTGTCCTAGCTAGTTTCACGTCAGTCCTACACAAGCTGGAGTCATCTCAGAGGGGACTTCAATTGAGAAAATGCCTCCATGTGAAGGCTCAGCCATAGGGCATTTTTTAAATTAGTGATTAATGGGTGAGGGCCCAACCCATTGTGGGTGGTGCCACCCCTGGGCTGCTGGCCCTGGGTTCTACAAGAAAGCAGAGTAAGCAAGCCATGGGGCGCAAGCCAGTAAGCAAGCATCTTCCCTCGACCTCTGCATCAGCTCCTGCCTCCAGGTCCTGCCCTGTTTGATCAAGTTTTTACCCTCACTGTGTTTGATGATGATGAACTGTTACATGGAGCTATGAGTGGAAGAAACCCCTTCCTCCCCAAGTGGCTGTGATCATGGTGTTTCAGCACTTCGCCACAGCAACAGTGCTTCTAACTAGGACAGAAATTGGTACCGGAAGTGGGGTATTGCTGTGACAGACAGATCTCACCATGTTTGTGGAAGGAGTTGGGAACTTTGGGCTGGAAGAGCCATTGAGTGTTGTGATCTCAGTGGGTGATTCCGTTGGAGCTTTAAAGATAAGAATATTAAGAGCTGTGCAGAAGATGGAAGCCAGGCTTGTGACAAGTTCAGAGGGCCACAAAGACTCTACCAGGCCATTTGTGTGAGGCATGTGTGGCGTCTGGTAAGCTGAAGGGTCGACTCTGATTTAGCAAGAGACCAGAACCACTAAAGTAAAACCTTCGTATTCCTGGGACAATTGGTGCTGGTTAGCTGGAGCTAATATTTGTGATTATTAAGAAGAGAGCATCATCGAGGTGAAATCTTTTGGGAGGTGTTTCCTGAGAGTCAGCACACAAGAGAAGCAGGGTCCCAGGGGTGCCAAGGTTGCATCTCATGCTGGTAGCTGAACTTGGTAGTGTAGGAGTCACCCAGGTGGCACTGGTTTTGAAGACATAAAGGGGTCATGGAGCTTGAAGGCGCAGCCATTGGTGAAGCTGCAGCCTCAGTGGCAGTTGAAGGCCCAGGATTGGGGGGGATGATGCAGAGCATTTGAGGCACCAGGAAGAGGAAGGCCTATTAGAGGCTCTTGGTGAAAGTGCAGCCCAGCTGCGGCAAGAGCCCCCAGCGTTTTGGAGATGCCAGCCCCCCGGGATGACCCCAAAAGCAGCAGCAGTGGTGGAGCAGAGCCGGGCAGAGCTGTGTGCTGCAGAGGGCGGAGCCAGAGGAGCTCCTCAGAGGAGCCCAGCTGGTGAGTGGATCCCAGACAGTGGACATTGCTTTGATCTGATTGTGACTGTGCCCTGTTCTTCCCTCTTGAAGGAAGAAAATATTTAACTTATTTGATTTTACAGGAGCTCTTAGTTGAGAGACTGAATTTTTAAAAAAACAACTTTGTATTGACTCTTTGTGAGTTTCACATCATGTACCCCAGCCCCACTCACCTCCCCACGCCCTCATATCCACCCTCCTCCACTCTTGCAACCTCCCCTCGCTGAAATAAAGAGCACAACTTAAAAAAAAAAACAACTAAAAGTAAAAGCATAGAAAACATCTCATCATGGAAGCTGTAGTGTGTCACAGTGTGTCCCACAGCACATCCCTCTGTCCACACATCTTCACCTGCAAATGTACATTCAGTTGGTTTGGTTTGAGGTCTCTGGCCTTTGTTACACCAGCAATATTAGATTCTCAACAGGGCTCCGCCCCGTTATCCTGTGGTTGACCTGTGTCATGGAGATCCTGCAGTTTTGGATCCATAGGACCGGCTGTTTGACGTGCCCCAACAGTTCACAGATGGTGTAGATTTTGGAGTGCGCCAACTCAGAGCCCTGCAGCTGGGCCTGGGTGGCAGCCGAGCTGGCCAGCCTGCTGGCTCTCCCTTATCCCCACCACAGGGTGAGCTCTCCAGCACCGCTTCAGCAAGTCCACCCAAAGCTGCCATCCGCAGGAGTCAGGGTCAGAGTATTCATGCCCCCAGACCAGCTCCACTGTGCGGCCCAGGCTAGGTGCAGGGTCTGTTCGCCTCAGAGCTACAGCCTGTGAGAGGCAGGACTAGCCCTCAGGGCCAGCCCACCTCCACGCCCTTTCCAGGGCCAGGATTCCTTTGCTCCCCCCACCCCCTACCCCCCTGGGCTGGCTTGTCTGCAGCCCTACCACCAGGGCCAGTTCTGTTGAGCTCTTCAGGTGAGGTGCAGGGCCCGCTCTTCTGAATACTACAGCCAGCCAGGGGTATGGCGAGCTCTCCCAGCTGCTGTCTGTGGCGAAGGGCAAACTGAGAAAGGCATCACCTCTGTGCCAGTGTCAATCCATAGCAGTCAAGTGCTCTTTCTCCAGGCTGTCTTTCCTGTGTCCCCACCACAGGGTTAGCTCTGCTATGCTGTTCCAGTGAGCTAGCTGCCTCAGGCGAGAGGTGGGACCAGCTCTTGAGAGCATCACAGCCAGGGAGGGGCAGGGCCAGTTCCGCTCAGCCCCTGTACACCCAGTGGTCCCTGGCAGCTGCCCAGACCAGGGATATCCCCATGGTCATCTCTAGTGGTAATATGCACAATGGGATGTTGACACCGACACCTGCCACTGTATAGCCACGGACCGAGACATGACCGTCTGAGGTAGAAGAGGTTGGGGCTTCACCATGGTGTCAGGTAGAAAGGCTGGCTACTCACAGGAGGCTGTTTCTCTCCATCCTCGTGTCTCCAGCTCCATCTCTCTTCATAACGCTCAAACTGTTCCATTTCTCTTTCTCTCCCATCTGTCCACCACACACTCGCACATTGTAGTGGCTCCTGCCCTAGGTGGGCCACGTGGCTGGTGGGCCTCTGGGTGACCTCTTTTGTCCCCACTGCTTGGTTGTGGACCTCTAAGTGTTTACAGCCCACCAGTGTGTCATGCCGGTGACTGTGGAAACCTTTCATCTTTTTCTGCCTGTACCACGTGCCATGGTGCTTGGCCGGTCTCAGTTTCTGAGAGACTAAATCTTTAAAGAGATTTTAGATTTTTAAAGAGACTGAATTTAAAGTGAATTTTAATTTGAATTTTTAAAAAGACTGTATGACTTTAATGTTTTAAAATCATATATATATATATACATATATATATATATATATATATATATATATATATATATATATATATATATATATTAGATTTATTTATAGAGTATTTTGTCCCCATGTATTCCTGCAGGCCAGAAGAGGGGGTCAGATCTCATTATAGATGGTTGAGAGCCACCATGTGGTTGCTGGGAATTGAACTCAGGACTGTTGGCAGAACAGCCCAGTGCTCTCACCTCTAAGCCAGCTCTCCAGCCCCAAATGTTGAATATTGTGATGTGTTGCTAATGTGTGATTTGGGAATGAACATAAAAGGAAAGGGTGTGGCCTAACAGCAATATGTGTGTGTATCAAGTTGACAAGGGGTCAATGGTCCTGACTAGTTTTATGCCACTGGATACAAGCTAGAGTCATCTGAAAGGAGGGACCCTCAACTGAGAAAATGCTTTCATGCGACCCAGCTGTAGGGCATTTTTTTTTATGTTAGAAATTGACGCAGGAGGGCCCAGCCCATTGTGGGTGGTCCTGGGTTCTATAAAAAAGCAGGCTGAGCAAGCCATGTCAGGAGACAGCACCCACCCACGGCCTCTGCATCAGCTCCTGCCCCCAGGTTCCAATTCTGCTTGAGTTTCTGCCCTCACTGCTTCTGATGATGAGCAGTGATGTGGACCTGCGAGTGAAATAAACCCTTTCCTCCCCAAATTGCTTTGTTTGGTGTTTCATCACAGCGGTAGGGACCCTGACTAGGACACTTGCCCTTCCCCGATGCTGTGGCGATGTAGAAGGCTTTCAGTAGGTGTGGCCCCACAACCTTGGACTTCTTCAAAACCTCATTCCAAAGAAATATCTTCTTTTTAAATTTTAATACTTTGCCAAGTCTGTGGTATTCTGAGCAGTTGAGATGGGCATGGGGAACTTTGGTCAGTGACTCACAGAAGTCCCTCCCTTTTTCTTTATATGCAGGAAGAGACTTGTGCAGGGGACCTATGAACTGTGGATAGTTTTGACTATTCCTTTATTTTCTCACTTACATAATTTATGATTTTTAAACATTATGTGTTACTAGGCTCATCATATAAGATCGGAGCTGGTGTCTGTCTTGTTTGGTGTTACGGTGTAATATTTCTGGATACACATGTGCTGATCTAGCTAACTACAGAAAGTCAAACCCAGAACCATGACAGCAGGGCCAGGAGGGTATATCTGATGCTAAAGTGTGCTTAGCATGTGGCAGGCCCTGGGTTCCCGCGCCAGCACCAACAGTAGGAATAGTACAAAATAGGGTTAAGATAGGGTTTTCAGGGCTGAAGATGTACTTGAAAGGGTGGACTGCTTGCCCGGCAAACGCAAGGCCCTGGCTCAATCCCAGCACTGTATACACTGGATGTGGAGGTTCACACTTGTAAGTCAGCACTGAGGAGCGGGAAGCAGGAGGATCTAGACTTCAAGGTCAGGCTCAACCACACAGTCTGAGGCCAGACCGGACTGCATGAGACCCTGTCGCTAAATAAATAAATAACATTTAAAGCTGATAATGAGAGAAAACTTGAAAAAAAAAAAAGAAAGAGAAAGTTTAGAGTATAGTAGGGTGTTTGTTTGTTTTTTGAAACAGGATTTCTCTGTGTAGCTTTGGCTGTCCTGTACTCACTTTGTAGACCAGGCTGGCCTCGGGACTCACAGTGATCCACTTGCCTCTGCCTCCCGAGTGCTGGGATTAAAGGCGTGTACCATAGTGTTGAGAGGAGGTGTTCAGCTAGGAAATTCCCAAACAGGATTGTAGAGTTAATGCATTGCAATTTATATAATCTATAGCTTGTTGGGAAAGAACTTTTTGATGAGGAAAACTCAAGGACTCATAGGGCCTTGTAAAGGGGAAATAATATCAATGAAATACAGTTCTTTTACCCTGGCAAATCGCAGCATCTTAGATCTGTGGGATGCAGGCGTGCCGACTACCGGAGGTGGTTGCCACAGTGTACTCCATACCTGGGTTCAGGCCCCCTTGAGGCTTAATTGTCACCGTACCCATCTGCAGTTGGGAGGCCCCGGGTTGGTCTGGGAAACCAGATACCATCAGCATTGGTTTCTGTTGAACAAGTAGGTAAGCAGTCAGGACCGCAGGAAGCAAACACAGGAAGAGTGCCCACCTGGGCAGGATGGGGCCGCTGTGCCTATGCACAGCAGACTTTGTAGCTCTTTCCTGGAGAGCAGGGAGCACCAGATTGATACCGGGTTCTCAAACCACAAAACGCACCAGAGCTGAAAGCACGGCCTCAGCTGTGCCGGATCAAGACATTCAGAGGTGGCCGGTGCCAGCCCTTCCTGTGGGACCTTCCTAGTCATTCAGAAGGTGTAGCAAGCTTGGGCAGAACTGGGAGCGCACTGAAGGATATTGGTGTCCAAGAAGAGCGGGCAAACCAAAATACAAGCATAGGTGTGCATCTTGGTTCAAGGAGCATCAAGAAGGGCTTTGCAGAGCTCTTCCCGCTTTTCCTCATGCTCCACCAATGGCTGCTCCCTCTGACCGGACATAAAGAGACACAATTAGAGAGAATTACTGCTAGGGTCTGAATGTTGGCAAAGGACAGTTTTTCTGATGTCTCCCAAACACTCACGTTGCAAAGGCTTGCCCAGGGTGATGCTATTCGGAGATGCTGTGGCCCTTTAGGAGGTCTTTGAGAGGCCCTTTAGGAGCCTTACAGGAGACTTTTCGGCTACTGAGAGTATGCTCTTGAAGAGGATTGCAGGACTGTCTGTGTCTCTGTATCCTGGTTTGTGGTGTAAGCAATGTGTCCCAGAGATTCTTCTGCCAGGATGGCCCTACTTGCCCAAAGCAATGGAGCTGTTCAGTCTCGAAGTGAAATCTCCAGAACCATCAGCTAAAATAAATCTCTTTAGTTCCTATGTAACTGCAGCCAGGATTTTGCTGTGGTTGATGGAAGGCTGGCTAATGCGGCTCCTAGCCGAGTCTGTCCTGTATAGTTTAAAGTGCATGTAAAAAGAAAGTTTATAATCCCAGTTTGAAAATGGTTGACAAGGAATAGTTGATCCTGCATGGGCCAGACATCTTTTTTGAAAGATGAGTTCAGGTGCAGTCAGGTATGTGCACAGCAGAAGAAAAGTTAACTGTCTGCTATCAGGGTGGTGATCTGGCTGCCATGGCAGCCGTCCCAAACAACAGCAGACTAAACAGGTCAGGAACAGGGTCTGTTGTGTAAATTTCCAGACACAAATGCTGAACTGAAAACACAGACTGTTGTGGGGCAAACCAGCATGGGTCTCGTCTATGGGGCTAACAACAATTTTTGGAGCCTTCTTTAAACATGGTAATAGATTGTTTCTAGTTTAAATTTAAGCTCAAAAGTAAACATTCGTTACGTATGAGAAAATAAACAACAAGTTCCTGGGACTTTGGTGTTTCAGACAAGATGGGCTACATTTAGAGTGGCCATAGACACAGCTGTGGCGCTTCAGGCCACCCTCCTGTCAACCTGCCATACATCCTCCTTTTTATCAACCTTTGAAAAGTATTATTATTGGGTGTGAGAGGAGGGTATTGCTGTGGCACTCTTGTGAAGTCGGTTCCCTCTTTGCACTCTGCCTGTGTCATGTCGATTCCAAGGGCCAAAGCCAGGCTTGAACGGCAAAGCGCCTTTCCCTCGGAGCCATTTGCCAGCCCTAGATTTGTGTCTCAGTGACAATCTGTTCTTTGCACGTAGAACTCACCACAGAACTCATCACAGCTGCAGCCACTACAACTCTCCCACGCACCCAAAGCAGTAAGGAGCAGCAACTCCTCCGTCGGCTCAGTGGCTCATCTACCTTGGAGCCAAAGTAAAACCCTCCCATCATATAAGAGTGCAGATAACACAGCCGGTCCGTTCCCACCATCTCCTTATGCATAGCCTCAGAGGATGTTAGTATTTGTGGGTGAAGGGTTCAGGAACATGTCAGCTCACTGTTTAGAGAAACTCCTTAAAGCAGTCAACAGATAAGATGAGAGCTGGAGAGCGCCTGCCTAGCATACACAGACCCTTGGGTCCGTTCCCTCGCACCTCATAAAACCAGGCATTGTGCGGTGCGTGACACACATGCCCACCACTGCAGCAGCCAAGGGCATCCTTAGCTACTTAGAGAAGCTAAGGCCGTTTCGAGCTGCGTGAGACACTATCTCAAAGTTTAAAAAGAAAAACAAAAAACAAAAAACAAAAAAAAAACGGGGCTTGAAATGGCTCAGCAGTTAAGAGCACTTGCTCAGTTAGCATGAGGACTAGAATTTGGATCCCAGCACCCCTGCAATAAGCCAGTTGTCCCCACAAATGCCTGTGACCCCGGCTCTTAGGAAGATCACTGGGGCTTGTTGGGTTGCTGGTTTCCAGCCTAGTTTATTAAGCATGAGCCTGAGGTCCAGGGAGAGATCCTGCCTCGGAAGACATGGGCGGGCAGCGTGCTGGCGAGTTTATGTGTGCGCTGGCTAGTTTATGTCAACTTGACAAAAGCTGAAGTCATCCGAAAGGAGGGAGCCTCGATTAAGGAAATGCCTCCATAATATTGGGCTGTAGGCAAGGCTGGAGGGCATTTTCTTAATTAGTGATTAAGAGAGAGGGTTCAGCCTGTTGTGGGTGATGCCCTCCTTGGTACTGGGGTCTATAAGAAAGCAGGCTGAACAAGCCAGTAAGCAGCACCCCTCCATGGCCTCTGCATCAGCTCCTGCCTCCAGGTTCCTGACGTGTTTGAGTTCCTGTTCTGACTTCCCTCAGTGATGGTTTATGATGTGGAAGCTAAGACAAAATAAATTCTCTCCTTTCCTCCCCAATTTGTTTTTGGTCCCGGTGTTTCATTGCAGCAATAGTCACACTAAGGCAATGATAGAAAACATCTGACACCTCATGTGCCCTCCTCCAGCACACAGGCACACATATGTTCACAGAGACACATATACCACATAAGAAACAAACACACTTTAACAAACAAACAAGTTTGCTGTATCTAAATGTATTAAATTAGATGGCCCTGGGATAATAACTATGGATGAAGCTCACTTTTTTTTTTTAATTCATTTCTTGTAGTTATGTCTCTGTATGGCATCAGTTGTCCCAGAACTGGAGTTATAAGTGATTTTGAGCCGTAAGACATTGGTGCTGGGAACCGAATTCAGGACCTCTATAAGAGTAGTACATGTTCTTAACCAGTGAGCCATCTCTCCAGTCCCACAGAGGTGCTGTCTTAATGAGCAGCTGAACAAACAGGTTGGACGGCTCTTTTGGATTGGATAAACTCTAAGGCATCGGTTTTTAACCTGTGGGTCCCGACCTTTTGCCCCCCCCCCTCCCCGGCGTCAGATATTCACATTACGAACAGTAGCAAAGTTACAGTTATGAAGTAGCAACAAAGATAATGTTACGGTTGGAGTCCCCACAACATGAGGAACTGTATTCAAGAGATCACAGCATTAAGAAGATTGAGACCCACCGCTCTAAGCTATGTAGTGAAAGGTCAAAGGGCATGGACTTAGCATAAGAACAACCTGAGTTGAGCCCCACCCCTTGCTTCTATGTCTTGCCAGTAAGGATGATTGTGAGCAAGTGTTTTAACCTTATTTGTGTATTTTTAAAATAAAAACGAAATGTGAATCATTTTAAACACCTGCCAACGTACAAAGAACAAAGCTAATAGCACAGTTCATTGTGAATTATCTATCTCCCTTTCTTCTGTCCTTTTTCAGTACCGAGATTCTACAACTCCATATGGACTCCAGGCGCTGTCTTAAATTAAAGAGCACTGGCCTGGTGGCTCAGTTGTAAGGTACGGTCCTGCCTTAGAAGCCTGACAAGCTGGGTTTGATTCTTGAGACCCACACGGTGAAAGGAGACCACACTCGGGCCCTCAGACTTGCAGGGCAACCACTTGGCTGACTGAGCTAGCTTCCCAAGCCAAGTCAATGGTCTTAAGAAGGCCTTGTGTATCTGAGGACACTTCTCTGGTGTCCTGCGTCAGGAGCATTCATTTGGTTAGCTATAAAACAATTTGTACAAATAAGCTTAATGCTTGGCTTAATAGAAGGCAGCTACATTCTCACATGTTCTTTTTTGTTGTTGTTGTTCTTAAAGATTTATTTCATGCTTTTTAAAATTTTTTTTATTAATTTATTCTTGTTACATTTCAATGGTTATCTCATCCTTGTATCCTCCCATTCTTCCCTCCCTCCCATTTTCCCTTTATTCCCCTCCCCTATGACTGTTCCTGAGGGGGATTTCCTTTCCCTGTATATGCTCATAGGGTATCAGGTCTCTTCTTGGTAGCCTGCTATCCTTCCTCTGAGTGCCACCAGGTCTCCTCCTCCAGGGGACATGGTCAAATATGAGGCACCAGAGTTCATGTGAAAGTCATATCCCACTCTCCATTCAACTGTGGAGAATGTTCTGTCCATTGGCTAGATATGGGTAGGGCTCAGATATTCTAATAGTCAATTTATTATATGGTCTCAGTTAGAAAACAGAGAGAAGCTGGCCTCCCGAGGATATAGAACTGGGAAAGGAAACAATACTTTATCTTTTCAGGTAATCCAGGGTGTTATTTCTCCACACTGTAATTAAAACCAAAGAAGAATTTGTTTCTTGTTTTGTTTTTATATGTATTTATTTATTTATTTTAATTTATATCAGTAATCTTTTTTCACACACACACACACACACACACACACACACACACACACACACACAGAAGAAGGCATCAGATCCCATTACAGATGGTTGTGAACCACCATGTGGGCGCTGGGAATTGAACTCAGGACCTCCGGAAGAGCACTCCGTACCCCTAACCACTGAGCCGTCTCTCTAGCAGGGATTTTTTTCTTAAAGCGCAGTAGTCATGTGGCACTACAACTCTGTTACCGAGCTTCCTGCTACATACAGGACCCTTTGGTCTGTATTTTCACAAGATGGAGAAGGAATCTTTCCCTGTGCACAACCTTGTGGCTACTGTGCACTTGACCACTGGTTCCCTGGGTTATGTACCTTGCACATTTCATTAAATGATGTCAAGGCAGTCAGAAGCATTTATGTGACCATAAGGCTCACCAGAAAACACTTTCAGGTCCTAGGGATCTCAGCCCAGAGAGACTGGCGCAGCTTTCCCTACACTTGAGTTGTTACTTAAAATCTCATCGTTTTCTGGTACTGAGGATTGGGCCGAACACTCAGTACGCTAGGCAAGCATCACCGCCAGCCTGCATGGCTGACTCGAGATCTCAAAGTTTCTCACTGGCAACACACACTGTCAATTGTCTTCTCTGAAATAAAAGGATTGTTCTGTTTGTTCTTGGTGGGTTAGCTGCCGCCTGCACACCTGTTCTCTTGGTACTCCAGTAGGCAACTGGAGTGTTTGTGGATAATCTCAAGTTGTTCTGTGGAATATGACAAAAAGATGTACATTCAGACCCAAAACTTGATAAAATAAGCATTTTTCTTGTTCCAACAAGAACAGTCTTCTTTTCCTGCAAGCATGTCAAAGTGAGTGACAACCTGCACAGTTGGTACTGTGGCATGGAATCACAGCACAAGTGACACCACCAATAAGGGGCCTGTGGTGAGCTAGCTGTACAGGGAAATGGTCTTGACTCCACAGTAGCCTTGGAAATATTTAAAAGATCCTCAGGGGCCCACGGATGGTGCTTTGAAAGACACCCATTTTACTACATTCTCTTGGCTCACTTAGGACCAACAAAGTCATAATTTTCCTTCCCCAAACTGACATCTATTGTTCCGTGGACATCTTATATTTGGCTCTATAGGGAAAAAAATTAAATCAAGAATGATGTTTTTTTTCTTTATAACTGACTGCTTTTGGAACTGATAATATTATTTTCTTATTTTGTACCTGGATCTAGATAACTTTTTCTTCAATCTAATGATCTTTGAGCTAGAAGCTTAAAGCCTTTTTTTATTTTGACTTCCTTCCATCCTTTCTTCTACTTAGGAACAGCAGTAATTATTTTTAAATCAGTTTTATTTTATTTTTGTGTGTAAGAGTGTTTTACTTGTATGTATGTCTGTGCACCATGTATGTATGCTTGGTGCCCATAGAAACCAGAGGAGAACATTGGATCCCCCATGACTGGAATTATAGATGTTTGTGAGCCACTATGTAGGTGCTGGAATCAAATCTGGATCCTCTGCAAGAGCAGCCAGTGCTATTTAACCACTGATCAGTCTTTCTAGCCCCTGGGAACAATAATAATCCTTGAATTTAATGTTTTCTGTCCTCTCCTGCTATAATTTTTTCTCATTGTTTCATTCACTGGAATTTTAAAATTACATTTATTTATTTTATGTGGGAGAAAGCTGTGGCAATGTGTGGGGGTCAGAGGGCAGCCTGCAGAAGTTGGTTCTCCCTCCCTGGAATTGAACTCAGGTCGTCAGGCTTGTCAGCAAGCACTTTTATCCACTGAGCCATCTCAGCAGCCCTTTCATTCTTTTTCCTTCTTCTCAGCATGTTAGTCTTTCTCCCATTAACTCCCTGAAGCGTCTGTGGGATGCTCTATGCCACTTCATGCTTAATTATGTCTGCGTCTTTTTCTTGTTTATTGATGTTTTGATTTCCTTATAGTGTTCCCATAGTTTACTCTCAGTGTGTTTTATCTTGCTGTCTTTTCAGCTCCCTTCTTCCCCCACTATGGCTTTTTGCTCCCTTTTGCTCCCAGGATGTGGCCCTTGACATCCTGATGAGGACCTAGTTACTACCAAGTATAACAGGAGCTGTGCATTTTCCTTGGCCCTAGCATCACTCGTCTTTGGAGCCTTGTCAGGGCTCTGGCAGTTTGGCGGCTCACGGGAAGGCCAGCATCTGATCCTTTTCGCTGGGCCTGTCAAGCATCTCCTCCAGCAGCCTTGACAGAGCAAGATGACATCTTCTAATTTCTGATGCTGAGATGTGGGGAGAGTGCAGTTTGCATCACTTGGCATTTTCCTCAGTGTGAGAAGTTCTTGCGTGGCCTCTATACCATCGCTCATCCTGAGCTTTCCTGGGAACAGAGAGGATTACTTCAGAGATGAGTTTAGGAAGGAAAAAAGAGTGGGTAGCTTCTTTCTTCTCTTTCTGTGCAGAACATGGAATCTTCTTCTCATTATTCTCATCTGTGCTGTAAGATGGCCATGGACAAGCGCCACCTCAGTAGGAAGGGCTGAGCTAGTTACTGATTGTCAACGGCATCTTCCTCCCGCCCCCCCCCCCCAGACAGGGCTCTATATAGCCCTGGCGGTCCTGAAACTCAATTTGTAGACCACGCTGGCCTCAATTTCACAGAAATCTGCCTGCCTTTGCCTCCCAAGTGCTGGGATTAAAGGCGTGCATCACCACCACTTCTGGCTGTCAACAGCATCTTAAGGAAGGAAGGTTTGTGTTGCTCATAGTTTGAGAGGAAAGTCTGTTCTGTAGCAGGAGCCTGAGGTGCCTCTCACACTGTGTCCCTAGTCAGGAAACAGACGAGAGCTGCTGCTCAGCAGCGGGCTTTCCCCTTTTATTCAGTCCAGACCTATGGTAGTGTTGCCTACATTTAGGTTGAGTCTTCCTTGATCTTTTTGAAACATATTGTTATTATCATTCTCATGACTGAGACAAGATCTCACTATGTAGACCAGGCTGGCTTGGAACTCACTATGTAGACCAGCATTCCATCCCTGGCCCATTAAAAAAAAAATCTCATTTTTATCTCATAACGGCTTCCTCAACACACGCCTCGTGGTCTCGGCATCTCCCATAGCTTGAGGGAGCATCGCAGGATTCACCTCTACAGCTTCTCAGTAGCCTCTCAGAGCATCCTTTGCAGAAGTCCTGACTCACGTTACTTGTCTTCAACAACCTTCTGGAAGCTTTGCACAGGCCTCCCAGCCCCTCTTACATCTGTCATGTTTGGCTGTCAGCTGAAGCTGTTGTTCCTGGCACTGTAGCCCACAGTTGCATCCATCTCAGAGTCTTCCAGACAGATCCTGAGAACCTTCCTCAGGAGTGTTTGTTTGTTTGTTCGTTCAAGCAGGGAACCTCTCCAGTGGCAAACGTAAGTTTGTGTTCTCCCCTTTCAAATAGACTTGTGTTTTCACAAAATGGAGCCTTGAAATTAGTCACTTTTGTCTTTGTTTTTGTTTCGGGGGCTTGTTTGTTTGTTTTCAGACAGACTGTCTGGAACTCATTATATAGACCAGGCTGGCCTCGAACTCACAGCAATCCACCTACTTCTGCCTCCCCAGTGCTAGGATTAAAGGGTCGTGCCATGCCTGGCTCATAGTTGATTACTTTTCAGTTCAGCTTCATTCAACTTCTCAGGGCACAGGCAGAATGTAGCCAGATTCTTTCCTAGACTGTACCACAACGGGCCCCAACTCTTCCACATTTCTCCCACAAGGCAGTTCGCAAAGCGTGGGAAGCACACAGTCAGCCTGATCACAGCAATGACCTCACTTTCGGTACCAATGTTCTGAACTGGTTCCTTCCTTATGGCTGTGACAAAAGCAGTTTTAGGGAGGATTTATTTTAGTTACGGTTTGAGAATCCCGTCCATCTTGCCAGGGGAGCCACAGCAGCAGAAGCGTGAGGCAGCTGACCAGCATTCAGGTGCAGTCAGGAAGTGGAGAGACACATGCTGCTGGGCTCACTCTCTCCTCCTCCTCAGTCTGGGATCCCAGCCGTGGAATAATGCTGCCACACTCAGGGCAAGTCTTCCTTGCTCTATTAAAACTCTCTGGAAACACCTGAGAGACATATATATCCAAAGGGGCTTTGCGGGGGGGCAGTTTCAGACTTATTTGTATTCCTTTAATAATATGTATGTGCATGGGGGTGTGCACGTGAGTGCAGGTGTCCCCTGAAGATAGGGGTACAGGGAGTTGTTAGCTACCTGACATGGGTGCTGCTGGGAACCAACCTCAGATCCTCAGAGGGAGCAGAAAGTGTTCTTAACCACTCCCTGATGGTCCAGTGGTTAGGGGTCTGTACTCTCACTCACTGAGCCATCAGCCCACCCCCACAATGACTCTGATTCTCAACAAAATGACGGCAAAGGTCAACATTCATGGGAGTCCTGCATTTGGGGAGCATAGCCCTCCAAACCGCCGTACGCGGTGGACTGCGAACGCCGGTTCATAAATAGGGAATACATTTTTAGTTGACAAAATATACACACAAAGAGGCTTCTGGTGAGGGAAAGGATGTGGCTTTGAGCTTTCAACTTTAGAGTGTGCTTGACGCGCTTTAAAGATGTCATATTAAGCCAGGTGGGTTTTTATACTTGCAGCTTTGAACTTTTGCAGGAGCCTTTAAAGTCTTAAGCCGCCTCTTATTTTGATCTTGGCAGGTTACTACAGCTTGTGTGGGGACTTTGCAGCTTGTGTCCCCACCAAGGCAAACTCACACGTGCTGGGTCTTAAGCAGAGATCCAGATCCCAACCGTGCAGCTTTCGGGCGGGTCCAAGTGCCTGTGTCTGCTGCATTCACAACTTTCAGATCAGGCCCTGGTCTTCTGCCGCCTCTGTGGGCTTTTGTGGCAACTTCAGAAGTTACTCAGAGAATCTAGAGGGCCTCAGAAGCAGACACAGCCAAAGGAAGAAGGTGAAGTCAAGAAGAAAAACCGCCATCTCACGTGTGCTGCTTTTAGGAGCATGTAGGCAGGAAAGCAGCTGCTTTTAAAACACAAACGGGTCAAATCCATGTGAACTTTAGGCCCTTGTGAAAAATGACTTTAAACTATTGCTCTTGTCCCCCAGGAGGCTTCTGTTTTATGGCAATGACCTTTTAAAAATTTTTGCTTACTTACAGTTTTTGGTGTTAGGATTTAACTCATAGGCAATGCCTAGGAAAGCTCTCTGCCCCTGAGTTACACACCCAGCCTCTGTGGTAAAATTGTCATGAGCTGGGTGCTGGTTACTGTGCGTGGTGTTGTGTGTGTTTGTGAACATGCACTGAAATGTCCATTTGGTTTATACACTTTTGTATTTGAATATTTACTTTGGAAGAAAGTTTATTTGAAAAACCGAGCCGGGCATGGTGGCGTACGCCTTTAATCCCAGCACTTAAGAGGCAGAGGCAGGTGGATCTCTGTGAGTTCGAGGCCAACCTGGTCTATAAATCCAGGGCAGCCAGGGCTGTTTCAAAAAACCAGAAAAGAAAAGAAAAATGATTAGTGCCCAAAGATTAGTAGACACCATTATCTGATACAAAAATCATCCTATACGTATTTTTTTCTTTCTTCATTTTCCCTCCCTCCCTTCCTTCTTTTCTTTCTTTTTCTTTTGACATTCTAAGGCAGGGTAATAGCCCTGGCTGTCCTGGAACTCTCTTTATGGACCAGGCTGGCCTTGAACTCACAGCTATCCGCCCGCCTCTGTCTCCGGGGTGCTGGGATTAAAGGCATGCACCATTATGCCCAGCTTTCATTTACTTCTTAATTTATTTGTGGGCCTGTCAGAATGATTTACAAAAGTAATGATTCCTGACATAGCTATTAAAAATAGATGGGCTGGAGAGATGGCTCAGAGGTAAAGAACTGTCAGTTCTTCCAAAGGTCCTGAGTTCAATTCCCAGCAACCACATGGTGGCTCACAGCCATCTACAGTGAAATCTGGTACCCTTTTCTGGCCTGCAGGCACACATGCAGGCAGAATATTATATAAATAATAAGTAAATAAATCTTGAAAAAAAAAAGACTTCAAAATAGAGCCAGGTGTGGTAGCACACACCTTGAATCCCAGCACTCAGGAGGCAGAGGCAGGCTTTCTCTGCAAACTCACTGTTATTGCACACACACACACACACACACACACACATCTTAGTGTTCTGTTGCAGTGAAGAGACATCATGACCATGGCGACTCTTTTTTTTTTTTAAAGGACTTAACTGATGGAAGGACCCAGAGGGTTCAGGAACCCCACAAGGAGACCATTAAGGCCAGTGGATCTGGACCCAGGGGGGCCTGCACAAACTACTGTACCAACCAAGGATAATGCGTGCAGTAAATCTAGACCCCCTATTGGGATCTGCCAATGAACAGCTCATTCTCCATAGTTGTGGGGAGAGCAGAGACTGCCTCTGACATGAAGTCTGGTGCCTGGAATTTGATCACTTCCCCTTGGTGGGGAGGCCCTGCAGGCACACAGAAGCAGGCTCACAGAATGAGACCTGATAGGCTGTGGTCATACGGTGAGGGAGGAAGTCCTCTTCTGTCAGAGGTCTAGGGGAGGGGAATAGGGTGGAAGAGGGAGGGAGGGTGGGAACGGGAAGATACAAGCGAGGGGATAACAATGAGGTTGTAATCTGAATAAATTATGATAAATTAAAAATTTTTTTAATGGGGAAAAAAAAGCATTTAACTGTGGGTTGCTTACAGTTTCGGAGGTCTAGTCCATTATTCTCATGGTGGGAAGCATGGCAGGCCACGGTGCTGGAAAAGCAGCTGAAGAATTCTACCTACAGATCCACAGGCAGCAGGAAGAGAGAGTGACAGTGGGTCTGGCTTGGGCTTTTGAAGCTTCAAAGCCTACCCCCCCGTGACACACTTCCTTTCCTTGTTCCATTTCCTGCAACAAATAGTGCCATTTCTTAAACATTTATGTATATGAGCCTATGGGGACCATTCTTATCTAAACCCCCACATACATGTATATATGTGTGTGTATCCCCAAATATCTCTTTAGCTCTTTCATGTAACGTTACTTGTATATATGGTTTCAGGGCGGAGCACTTGGCACTGGACGACCAATTGGTGTGCTCCTGCTCTCAGCTGTCATCACTTGTGTGGCGCCGAGGCCTCCAGGGTCTTTGCCACCCATTTTGTCCTGTCTACTGGTGCCATCCTTGTACATTAGAGCCATCACGTTGGTGAGACCTTGTGGGTGTAGCTTCAGAAATTCTGAGATTCTTCTATAAGATAATCCACCGGTTTCTACAACTGAGCCATGAGAAATCTCTGTGCTAGTGGCCTTAAGGTCAATGAAGAACGTCTCTTAAGAAATTACTTCGAGGCAGGTAGATCGCTGTGAGTTCAAGACCAGCCTGGTCTACAAAGTGAGTCCAGGACAGCCAAGGCTACACAGAGAAACCCTGTTTTGAAAAGCCAAAAAAAAAAAAAAAAAAAAAAAAAAGGAAGAAGAAGAAATTACTTCACACAGTGTGGGAAGCTTGAATTGAGGGAAAGCATAGTATTTACAGGATCTAATTTAAATTATATTACAGAAACCAGGTGTGATGGCTCATGGCTGAAATCCCAGCATGTGGGAGGCTGAGGCAGTTGGATTGCTGTAAATTCAAGATCAGCCTCATCTACATAGCAAGTTCTGATGAACTAACCTGATCCCATTTTAAGATTAAAAGCCATCTTATTACAAAGTCCACAGGTTTTCTGTAAAACTTGAATTTGAGGTGGGCCTGGTGGCACACGCTTTTAATCCCAGCACTCAGGAAGCAGAGGCAAGTGGATCTCTGTGAGTTCGAGGGCAGCCTGGTCTACAAAGTGAGTCCAGGACAGCCAGGGCTACATACAGAAACTCTGTCTCAAAGCAAACAAACAAAAACACAGCACAACACAACAAAACAAAAACCCTGGATTTGACCTGGTCTTGACCTATTTTCTGGAATTTGACATGATCCACACCCTATGCCCTGACCTCCATCCTGATAAGATAAAATGGTCTGCCCGTTATGTTGAAAGTTCTGCCAAGTTCCTACATAAACAAAACCCCCTGGGAACCTCCTAGCCTTGCAGGACTTTTGGCTATATTCCTGTGTTCACTGCTATTCCTTCAAACTCTGCCTTTAGGGAGATAGCCCTGTCTGACACAAAATAAAACTTGCTTAATTTTTTAAAAAGATTTTATATATTTATTTTATTACACCTGCATGCCAGAAGAGGGCATCAGATCACATTACAAATGGTTGTGAGCCACTGTGTGGGTGCTGGGAATTGAACTCAGGACGTCTGGAAGAGCAGACCGTGTTCTTAACCTTTGAGCCATCTTTCCAGCCCAAGCTTGCTTAATTTGACCAAAGAATTTAGATAGTGGATTTTACTCTCATTCAGAGGGATTGACACTTCCAGGTGAGCTTGTTCTACATACGCTGAGACAGACATTTAGAGCTTTGGTGTGGACTACAGGGCTGGGAATAAACCCCTGAAGCTCTAGGCACAGCCATCCAACTCAGGACAAAGGTGCCAAAACAGCTCCTTTAATGAGCACCCCTGAGAACACTGGATGCCCATGTGCAGAAGACTGAAACAAAGTACCAGCTCAAAATGGATCAAAGACCTTAATATAAAACCTGAATATATGAAATTGCTGGAGGAAACACTTCAAAGTCTAGGCATGACAATGATTTTGTGACTAGGACTCCAGTAGCTCAGGAAAGAATGAGTCTTGGCAGAAGGGATTTAAAACCTTCTGTCTAGTCAAGGAAATGGTTACCAGGGTGAGCCTTCAACCTACAGAATAAATGAGAGAAACGCCACACCAGCTCTTCATCTGACAGGAATTAGTATCCAGAAGAGATATACGAAAAACTAAAAACTTAAGCATCAAAAGAATGAATAATCCAGTAAGTGAATGTGCAAATGAAATAAGCAGACATGGTTCAAAAGAGGTATAAGTGGCAAGCTGAAGCGCTTCCTCTTCCGGTCTCTTAGGCCTCCCTCAGGGGCAGAAGCAAGATGACGGAAGGAACGCCATCCTTTGGAAAGCTCCGCAGTAATTCGCACGCGTTGCACCACCGCTGTGGCTCTCAAGCCACCTTCAGAAGCCAAGCGGTGGCAAATGCAGCTGCCCTGCCAAGCGCAAGAGAAAGGACACCTGGAGCGCCAAGGCTAAGAGATGAAACACTACCAGGACTGGGCGGATGAGGCATCTCAAAATTGTCTACCGCAGATTCAGGCATGGATTCTGTGAAGGAACAGCACCTAAGCCCAAGAGGGTAGCTGTTGCAGCATCTAGTTCATCTTGAAGATTTCAATCAGTCATAAAATAAATGCTCTGGTTAAAAGTGAAAAAAAAAAGTGTAAATGGCAACAAATGAATGGAGACGGAGATGGAGAGTTGGCTCAATAGTTTAGAGTGCTGGCTGTTCTTCCAGAGAACCAGATTTGATTTCTAGCACCCACAAAATGGCTAACAATTGTCTGTAACTCAGTTGCAGGGGATCCAATGCCCTCTTCTGGTCTCCTCTGGCACTGCATGCACATACTACACGGATATACAGTACCCTTACATATAAAGTAAAACCAAATATATACATATGTATATATTTTAATTTGGGGAAGCTTCCAAAATTTAAACAAACAAACAAAAAAAACCCCAGCATATGTAAGTTAATATAGTTAATAAATTAAGTGAATTCCCAGTAGACTAGCTTCAAAGGGTGTATATTTGCCATAGACATCATTTTAAAAAGAATTAAAGAAAACAAGAATTACTTCATCACATACAAGTGATCTTCAGTAAGAGCGATAGCTTATTGTCATCAAAACTCAGTGAGATCAGAAAACAGCACTATGACATAGAATTCTAAAGAAAGACTTTTAGAGGAAAAAAAAATAACCAACAAAGAATTCTATACCCAACATAACTATCATTCAACAATGAAACAGAGTCTGCTGGAGATATGGCTCAATGGTAGAGCACTTGGCTACCATTCACAAAGGCCTAGATTGGAGTCCCATCACTGACAGGAAAAGAAATGAAATGAAATTAAACCAGTGTTGGGGCTGGAGAGATGGTTCAGTGGATAAGAACACTGCCTACTCTTCCAAAGGACCCGGGTTCAATTCTTAGCACCCACATGGCAGCTGTCTGTAACTCCAAGATCTGACACCCCCACACCAATGCACATAAATTAAAATTAAATAAAACATTTTTAAAAAGAAAGAAATGAAACCAGTATCATGTGAAAAAGCAAGTAGAGAATTAATTACTAGCCGTCTGCTCTATAAGAAACTAAAAGGAGTCCTTCCCTTATAATGACAAACACAAATTCAATCTCAGTAATTACACCGGGATGGGGGGCAGGGTGTAGTTCAGTTGGTAGAGTTCTCACCTACCACGCATGGGGCCTCGAATTCCATCCCCAGTACTGAATGAAGCAGGCATGGTGGTGACACATGCTTTTAATGTCGGCATTCAGGAGGCAGAGGCAGGCAGATGTCTGTTTGTTCAAGGCCAGCCTGGTCTACAAAGGGAGTCCAAGACAGCCAGGGCTCAGCTACTCAGAGAATCCCTGTCTTGAAAAACAAACAAACAAAAAAATGTGAGGGTGGAAGAAAGTAAAATGCAGATTCAGGGCCAGGCACACAGTCTACAAGTAGATCAACTGCCTACTGTATGCAAGGTTCTAGATTTGATGCCCAGCACTGTTACCAGGTGCCACTATCTGGACAGAGTGTTTCCAGGTCCTTAGCATTTTATTTTAAAAAAAAAAACAAACCCAAAACAAAAACAAACAAACAACAACAACAACAACAAAAAACAACAACAGAGAAGCACACACAGATCGCAAAATGGCAGGGACCTTTACTCAAAAGCAGAGTGACAGTACAGATCAGGCATTTGCAAGCAGTGGCCTGTCAGACATAGGGGGCTGGAGCTCTTCAGATACTGTTCTATGGGGGCCAAAGAGGAGACGAGGCTCATCACTAAGGGTGGGAGAGGTTGCCCCTCTATTTTTCTTCACAGACTTGACCTATATAAGCTTTTCTTTATTGCTTATCACTTTCCCCATAATGCATCAGGTTTTAATCAGGATGAATAAACGTAAGGTGGCAAATGGGATATTGTATGCCTAAAATTTCATTTTGAGAGCATTGTTTGCACGTGCACCCAAAAATCATTTCAGGCTGGATTAATCCCTGTCTCCAGATCCTGAATAGATCCAGGAATATGTTTGAATAGCAACTAAGCCCAGGGCTGTGAGGGATGGCTCGGCTGTTAAGAGCACCAGCTGCTTTCCCAGAGAACACAGATTCAATTCCCAGCACCTCCATGTTGGCTTCCATCAGTTTGTAAATTCAGTTCCAGGAGATCTGACTCCGTCTTCTGGCTCCAGCGGACACCAGGCATGGTTTTGGTCTTTGGTTTTTGGTTTTTAAAAAGACCCTGTGTTTACTTTCTCTGCCCCTGTACATTAAAAGAAAACAGAAATGGAACACAAAGAGGGAGTTATTGATGGTTGTTAGGAAAGAACTTCTTCCATTGTTGGGAGCTGGGTGTCTGTCCAGCTCAAGGCAGATGGGGGTGCTAGGCTTCTCTGAGCATTGTCGGGAGAGGGGTGTGCACACAGCACATGCAGATAGGGTGCTAGGCTGCCAGGAGCCCTGTTAGAAGAGGGGTGTGAGTATACGCCAAGCCAATGGGAGCCCCAAGTTGCTAAGCTATGCCTTATGTACCTCAGCACCATGAAAAAATAAAGGAAAATGCAAATATTGACAAGAGAGAGAGAAAACATGACCCAACCATATGCCGTGCAAAAGAGACACACATCGCAGACTGAAGGACACAGAGGTTGAAACTGAAAAGCTAGGGGGGGAAATCTACCATGTGAATAATAACCAAGAATAGCTCGAAGGGCATAGTAACTCATAGTACACAAACAACTGTTAGTGGAGGCAAAGAAGAGCGTGTTATAACAGGAGGCAAGCAAGAGCAGGCATGGAGGGGCGTGCCCGCCACCGCAGTACTCAAGAAGGCAGAGCAGGAAGACTGTGGGTCTAAAGGAGTCGGCCATTGTAACAAGATTCTGTCTCAGAGGGTGTGTATGGGCGAACCAAGCAATAATTCATAACAATTCTAAACATTTGTGTACTTAACAATTGAGCCTCAGAAGCGGACAGACTTGAATGGAGCTGTGAGATGGTTCTCTAAATAATAGCTCAAGACTTCAATGCTTCACACTCAATCGAGCTAGTCGGGATCAAGAAGGAGGCTGACCTGAACGTCGTAAACGGAGGTAACTAACACTCCCCCGAGCCCAGCACATTCATTCTCAGATGTGTATCCTCCAGGACAAGTTCACGGGATCATCTCAACTCAGTTAAAAGGATGCAAATTACACAACCTTCTGGCCTTGGCGGTGTAGGACTACAATCTAGCTGAGGTAAGAGGCTCACCGTCTCGAGGTCAGCCTGGGCAACTTAATTCAACCTCACCTCAAATACATATAGTGGCTTTTGATACAACTCAGCCATAGAGTGCTTGGCTAGCATGTATGTGAGCCTGGGCTCAGTCCACAGTACGGCACATGAATAAAGTATGCAAAGTGCAATCAATCAATGGAATCAATGGAATGGAATGAAATCTGAAGGCTATCTGGACGAATCTGGACATTTTTTTTAGATTAAAAAAAATGTGTATGGGTGCTTAATCTGCATATACACCAGCGTGCCAGCAGAGGGCACCAGATCACATTATAGATGGTTATGAAGCACCATGTGGTTGCTGGGAATTGAACTCATGACCTCTGGAAGAGCAGACAGTGCTCTTAACCTCCCAGTCATCTCTCAAACTCCACCACTCCCCCTCCCCTTTTTTAAAAGATTTAAATCTGGACATTTTACACACGCTGTTAAGTATCAAAACATAAGGAACATGACAAGTATATACACTCTTAAGATATTATTATTATTATTATTATTATTATTATTATTATTATTATTATTACTACCACTACTATTACTTTGAGACAGCTTCTCACTGTGTAGATCTGGCTGGCCTTGAACTCACAGAGATCTGCCTGCTTCTGTCTCTTGAATCCTGGGAGCAAAGCCGTGGACTGCTACACCCAGCAGGTCTCCAGATTTTAACTGGCCTTTCCTAAAAGTCCTTACAGGAAATAGCTTTATAATTGCCTCCCTTTTAGAGATCTCTTTGTAACAATTAAAACATTGACCATCAAGTCCTTTGGAGAAAGTTTAAACGTTTTTTTTGTTGTTGTTTGGTTGTTTTTTGTTGTTGTTGTTTTGGTTTTGTTTGGCTAGGGCCTCTCTGTGAGTTCCAGATGGCCTAGAACCTCTGTAGTTAGGGCTGCACAGCCTTCCAAGTGGCTGGGATCTGAACAGAAGCCTAGGCTTTGTGCGGCCCAGGCTCTGCAACTGAGTGCGGCCTGGCTCCTGGGTGCTCTGCCACTCAAGGAGGATAGAATGCACTGGGGACCTTTCTGGGTCCCCTGGGAGTCGCAGTGGCTGCCCGGGCCGAGGAAGTCTGCTCGCTTCTCTTCCACTTCCGTTTCTTTTTTCTTTCTGTGAGTCTCGAGATGAAGCAGAGCTCTCACTGCTGGGGTGCGGCGCGGGCTGAGTCTCTCTGAGCTCACTATCGTCCCTCCTTTGTTCTTATCATGGGGGTGTGATGAGAGCCAGCAGTCAGTAGTGCACTTCCAAGCCAGTTGTGGTGGTGCATGCCTTTAATCCCAGCCCTCGGGGAGGCAGAGACAGGCGGATCTCTCTGAGGCCAGCCTGGTCTACAAAGCAAGTCCAGGACAGCCAAGGCGACCGACACATAGAGAAACCCTGTCTCGAAAAAAAAAAAGTTGTGAAGTTGGGTTTCTATGATGTGTATTGTGCAGGTCCACTCACCCATGTTTGCACATGTGGACAGAGGCCAGAGGTTAATGTCTGGTGTCTTCTGGCACTCTTGACCTTTCTAATCACTTATTTATGTTAAGACAAGGTCTCTCAGCGAATATGGGGCATAGAGTTGTGGTTAGACTGGCTAGCCAGCAAGACCCCTGAAGTCACACTCTGCCTGCACGAGGGTTGCAGGAACCCAGCTTTTAGCTGGGCGCTGGGGGACCTAAACTCACTTCCCCCATCACTTCCACACCATTTACTCACCACCACCACCACCCATGCCATTTACTTTTAACCTTTGCATCTGGCCTCATGTTCTCATGACCATGAGGTAAACCTCTTGGAATGTATTGTTAAGCTTAGTCAATGTTTGCCACGGTCTGATGAAAAGCAGACCACTAGCCTCCACCAACCCTGAAGCTGGGAGGCTAACAGATAACATCTGAAGCCCACTGGGAAGATCTGCTCCATGTGGCCCCGGGACCTAATCCCCCGACCAGTGTGTTTGCTAAATGTATTGATTTATGGGGCTGGTGGGATGGCTCAGCAGTTAAAAGCACTTGCTGCTCTTTGCGGAAAGATCCATCCATAACTCCAGTTCCAAAGGATCCGATGTCCTCTTCTGACCTCTACAAGCGCCAGGCACACATGCATGAAAGCAAAACATTTGTGTGCATAAAAAGTAAATAAACCAAAAACAAAATTTTAAAAATGCATTGGTTTGTGGTTTGCTTTCTCTCTTTCCTTCTATTTTTTTGTTTTGTTTTTGGAGACATAGTTTTTCTGTGTAGCCTTGGCTGTCCTGGTCTCACTTTGTAGACCAGGCTGGCCTTGAACTCACAGTGATCCACATGCCTCTGCCTCCCTGAGTGCTGGGATTACAGGCTTATGCCACAACCACACCCAGTGGTTTGTGGCTTTCATTTTACTTTGACCTCAAAAGCCTATATAACATCTCCTCCTTGGGAGTAGACTAACCTGAATCCAAATTCCTGGGTCTCAGTCACTCTGATTTCTCTCAGGATAGACCATCTCATACGTCCTTTAACGCCGTTACTGTTTATGTCCATACACACCACTGCTGACATCTGCCTCCAGTAGCCCTGGCACATGAGCCAGGATCAGTATCTGGGACTGCCTTGGAAGTTTCCTTAACCCCCTACTCCAAGAGGAAATCTTTACAATGGTTCAGCATCTTCTACAATGGTCAGAAAGTAGAGCTGTTGCAAGTGGCTGGTCTTGATTGCTTTGTCCAACCAGAGCCAGGCCACCGGGCTGGGGTCCTGGCTTTCCCAGTCTCTGGTATTGTGACACTCTTTAGGGTTTGCTTAAGCCTGAGCTGACGTCTTAGAGCCAAGACTCTTGCTCTTTCCTGCCTGACCACTTACACCCTAAGCCCAGGAGGGCTTTCACTTCCATGGCGACAACATGTAGTGCCCCTTTAATCCCAGCACTCAGGAGGCAGAGGCAGGTGGGTCTCTATGAGTTCAAGGCCAGTCTGGTCTACAGAGCAAGTTCCAGGACAGCCAGGGCTATTACACAGAGAAATCCTATCTTGAAAAAACAAACAAAAAGAACATATAGTACTTTCCTGCCTCTGTGCACTTCTAACAAATTAGATTATAAGCTCTCAAATGACAGTTCTATATCAGTTGGCTTCAAGATAAATAATCATTATATAAATTTAATATTTTCTAAAATTCACAAAAATTAGGGAAGCTGGTCCTTTAGATCTCTCTCTCTCTCTCTCTCCCTCTCTCTCTCTCCCTCTCTCTCTCTCTCTCCTTCTTCTTCTTTTTGTTTTTCGAGACAGGGTTTCTCTGTGTATCCTTGGCTGGCCTGGCCTGGCTTTATGACCAGGCTGGCCTCGAACTCACATCAATCCGCCTGGCTCTGTCTCCTGAGTGTTGGGATTAAAGGCGTGCACCACCACACCCAGCCTGGAGCTAGTCCTCTCTAGAAGCATCTCGAAGTGGAGTGATGAACAGCCAAACAATAGGAAACGATGCCAAGACCAAAATGCCCAGCCTCTTGTTTTGGATATATATATACATACACACTAGGATGTTTATCAGTTGGCAAAAACTATGCTCCTGAAAGAGGCAGTTCCTCTTCTAGTAGACAAACAACACGTGTCCTCCCATAAGCTGTTTCCAGCAAACACCACACACCCTCACACAAGTCTGTTTCACATCCTACACTCGGAATCAGAACAAAAACATGTTTTTATCCACTCCACATATCCTATTCTGTCAAATCCTTCTCTATTTTTTCCGCCACTCAATTAAACATCACTTCCAAACATGTGTGCTTCCTTCTACAAACTAACTTTACCTTTATTGTTTGATATTAAAGGCATGTACCACCATGCCTGGACCTAAGCTTTTCTTTACCTGCCACTTGCTCTATACCAAGCTGGCCTTGAACTCAGGTCTGTTTGCCTCTGTCTCCTGGATTAAAGGCATGTTTATATTTCAGCCAGATCACACAGACCTAGAAGGTCTTTGGATGTAATCTCTTGCCAGATCAGCCATGCTCTGAATTAAAATACCTCTACAAGGATGTTTTGCCTGATGTATGTATAGTATACATGTATATCCAACCATGTGCATGCTATACCTGCAGAGTCCAGAATATAGTGTTGGACCCAATGGGACTATAGTTCAGATGGTTGTGAGCTGCCATGTGAGTACTAGGAATCAAACATGGGTTTTTGGAAAACCAGCAGTGCTCTGAGCTATCTCTCCAGTCCCCGACACCTGACTATTTCAGGAGGCTTTCACTATTATTTTATTACTTTGCATATATGAATGTTTTTCCTGCATGTATGTTGGGACACAGATTGCATGTAGGGTGCTTGGATGCCAAAAAGTGTGTTGGGTCACCTGAGACTGGAATCAAACCCAGGCCCTCAGGAAGAGCAGCCAGTGCTTTTGACAGAGGAGCCTTTGCTCCTGCCACATCCATTTTTTTTTATATGGGTGTTTGGGATTTGAACTCATATCATCATGCTTGCACAGTGAGCACTCTTACTCACAGAACCCTCTCCCTGGATCCAGAAATGGTCTTTAGCTAAATTTATACTGGCTGAATAAGTTAGCATTACTTCTACTTAATGTTTTAGATTATATAAAGTATAACTTTATTTTTTAACATGGAGTATTTATTTTGACACACATCAGTAAGTATTACCACAGATTTCCAAGATTTGGAGCAACTTAAAACTTTGGCTTGATGCTAAACACAGCTGATTCACCAGATAACTAAGATTTCCAAAATGCAGTGAAGATGCGTTCTGTGTATAATTTCTCCTCTTTGCTTATTTTTATGTGCTTCATACAATATGTGTTGACTCCATTCTGCCACTATGACAAGTGTGTAAAAGCCAGTTTGTGACAGTGTATGATAATTTATTGCAAGAAAGGAAAAATCTCCTGAGTTCTATGACTGGGAAGCTAGAAATTAAACTGGTATAAAATAGGAGACTATAGAGATGGCTCAGTGGTTAAGAGCACTGGCTGCTCTTCCAGAGGATCCACGTTCAATTCCCAACATCCACATGGCATCTCACAACTGTCTGTAACTCCAGGAAGGACATCTGATGTAGACTCTCTGGGCCACTTCTAGTCTAAGAGTCTAGAGTTATCTCTGGGAACTAACTGTCTAATAGACGCAGGGGGAATACAACTCCATGGCAGAGTCTCACTCACTGAGTGTGAGACCCCGAGTGTCAGCCCAGCTCTTAAAAAACAATGGGCTGCAGAGATGACTCAGCAGTTAAGAGCTCTTACAGAGGACCCAGGTTCGAATCCCAGCATCCACATGGTAGCTCACAACCATCTGTTAACTCCAGTTCCAGGGATCTGACACCCTCTTCTGGCTTCCATGGGCACAGCATACACATAATATTCCAGCAGACATGCAGACAAAACACTCACGAACATAAAATAATTGAGCAACACAAACCAGAACAGTTGGTGCTCATCCTGATAAAGAAAGAAACATTTTTACAATTAGAAATCATGTCTTGCTTTTAAGCAAGTAATGGGAGGGCAGGAGACATTTAGGTGTCTTCCAACATCTCAATTATCTTTAACGCAAAATAATCCTTATGGGAACAAGACAATTACTACTGTGGGCTATGTCACCCCCTAAACCACCTCTTGGTTGTCAAATGATACACTGATTAGTCAACTGGCACAATCTTTTACTCTAAAACTTCCACCATCTGTTGAGTCTGTTTGTGTCTTTCTTTGTGTGTCTGTCGAGGAGGGTCTATTGTATTCTAGGCTAGCTTGGAAGCAACTATGTGGCCAAGCTACACACATCCACAAACATCTACCTCATAAGCCTTTAGGCTATAGGATGAGCCACCAAGCCTTGTTTGGTGGTGCTGGGTTTGAACCCAGGGCCTCACACCTGTTAGGTACGTATCCTATCCACTGAATTACGGCCCTAATTCTCCCTTGTCATTTTATTTCTAACCTCTCCACTTACCTTCAGAATTTCGTCTTTTCTGTTTGTTTGTTTATTTGTTTGGTTTTTTTTTTTTTGAGACAGGGTTTCTCTGTGTAGCCTTGACTATCCTGGACTCGCTTTGTAAACCAGGCTGGCCTTGAACTCACAGTGATCCACTTGTCTCTGCCTCCCGAGTGCTGGGATTAAAGGCGTGTGCCACCACCGTCCGGCCATAAATCTGCCTTCTCTATTTTTGCTTGGACAATTGAAATGCACCATCCGTATCCTTCCATAATATTTGTGATGTTAAAATCAGACTGCAGTACCTCTCTGCAAGATGTCAGCTTCTGCCCATTGCTCAGTCCACCCCATAATTCTGCTCCAACTCCATCTTCCGTCTCTCTCTCTCCCTTTTTTTTTTTTTTTTTTTTTTGAGACAGGGTCTCTCTGTGTAACCTTGGCTGCTCTGGACTCGCTTTGTAGACCAGGCTGGCCTCGAACTCACAGCGATCCGCCTGCCTCTTTCTCCCAAGTGCTGTGATTAAAGGCGTGCACCACCACACCTGGCTTGTGTCCCCTTTCTTATTCACCCACTGCACGGACCAACCCATAATACTATTCCAACTCAATCTTCGGTCCATTTCTTCCTCACCAACTGCTCTTCTCCTGAACCATGAAGGCACCTGAAGTCTCTCTCCATGAGCCTGCTTCCTAGCCCAGAGCTCTCATGTTTGCTGTTCTTTCTGCCTGGATGCTCTGTGAGATAACATGAACATGCTGTTCCCCCATTTCCTTTCAACTTCCTGTGCAACTTCCTAGGTCTGGGGAGTACCTTCCGTCTCATGATAAGCCTCTGCCTCATGCACACCTGGGCTTATCTAATAATTGTGACTCAAGATTAGGTCCGGAGCTAGCCTGGCTAAGCGGAGCCAAGGCCAAGAGATTAGAACACTCCAGGGTGGGAAGGAGGTGAGAAGGAGGAGGAGGCACCCGGGTGTAAATCCCACTGAAACCTGACCAAGGGCTTGAGATAACTCAGCCTGACTAACTGAACTCAAACTTCAAACCCTAGACCCCACGTGGTAGAGCAACAATTCCTGCAAGTTGTCCTCTGACTTCCATGAGTGCCCTGCTCCCCAGTAAATAAACACAGGGTTTTGTTTGTTTTAAACACAGTATGTGATGAGTTTCCAGCTTGCTAAACACATGCCCAGGCCTGGAAGGCCTGCAGGCCCCCACGTTCTCCCTGTGCAGTTAGCCACGTATCTTCTAGTATCTCCTAGAACATACTGGAACACACTCAGTATTCTTAACAAGTCATCAAACCCAAGGAAGAGGACCAGGAGCCCAGTGTATAGTCACGCAAGAGCACAGATTGTAACTTGGTGACTTGACTGGGCACTTAAGGCAGAGGCAGGTTTGCTTGTTTGAAACAGTGTCTCACTCTGCAGCCCAGGCTATCTGGAACTCACTAGGCAGCTGTCTTCCAACTTTTAGTAATACTCCTGCCCCAGCTTGGGATTACAGACAAGAGTCACCAGAACAGCCCGAGGCAGAGCAGTGGGTGGGTTGAGACCCCGTTGCAGGTCGAATGACCCTTCTGTAGGGGTCACCTAAGACCATCAGAAAATACAGATATTTGCATTACAATTCATAACAGTAGCAAAATCACAGTTCTCAAGTAGCAGTGAAAGTAACTTTATGGTTGGAGAGTCACCAAAACATGAGGAACAGTATTAAAGGGTTGTGGCATTCGGGAGGTTGAGAAGCACTGGTGTAGCGACAGTTTCGTGGGTCATCATCAGCCTGTGGTGTCTGATGCGTCTCCAGGTACGTCGGGTGTCAGAATGGAACTGAAGTGTAAGACACCCAACTAATGTCCTCCAAAGTCTGCTCATTGGTCAGGAGAAAAATCTAGACCCTTTTCTTCTTCTTCTTCTCCTTCCCCTTCCCCTTCCCCTTCCCCTTCCCCTTCTTCTTCTTCTTCTTCTTCTTCTTCTTCTTCTTCTTCTTCTTCTTCTTCTTCTTCTTCTTCTTCTTCTTTTTCTTCTTCTTTGTCCTGTTGTTGTTTTGCTTTGTTTTTTAGACAGGTTCTCCTGTAGCCCAGGCTGGTCTCAAACCCTTCTGTAACCGAGGCTAGCCTTGAACTCCTCCGGTTTCCACTACCATTCTCAGCTCCCTGCGCTTTCTGATGACCACAGTGGGTGAATCGTGTGTACCATAGGATGGGACACAAGACGGGAAAGAAAATCGCTTTTAGAGGCATGCTCCAAAATCAGCCGGAAGAGGCTGCCCCTTGAAAATGCTTCTGAAGTGCCTTTAAAGCCTGTCTGTGGTTTCACCCAAGGCTCTGGAATGTACAAGGAGTAAATCTATGCTCAGGAATGAACCTGCTGTTTGTTTGGACACGTGACTGTGACTCGGGAATGAGCTCACGTCTGTCTGTGCCCACGTGCACAGAATCTGAGAGGACTTTCCCCACATAAAAGCAGGAAACATATTCAGCATGGCAGCTCCATTACCTTCCTTCTCGCGGCAGCAGCTGACTCTGTCTGCTCTCATCTGGGGGCTGTGCACTGACCGAGGAGCAGAGAAGAGCTTTTGGGTCTGGATGCATGTGTGTCACAGCCCTTCCTCCCGCGACATCCGGACAGAGTACCCGCTCCCATCACCTTCCCATGTGACACCCAGCGATAAAATCGCAATGGAGCCTTGTTCTTAGGTGAAGGACCATCCACAGCATGGCCTGGCTCCTCCAAAGCTGAAAGGCTAGGCGTGAGTGGGGCCCACTGGCCTTCCTTAGAACCCTGGGCCTCCAGTCACAGGCCCAAGAGTGCAGGGATGGGCATGGAGTTGCTGTGTGCTTATCTGGGTAACCTACCCAGGAACGCTGCCCCTTCCCCGAGGCCACATGCCATTCCTAGTCCTGCAATGAAAGAGGCCCCTCAGCTCCCTAACCAGAGGCCTTTTACAGGAGCCAAGGTCTGGGCTTCAGCGATTCTTAACGCTGTCTCCATATTCCTGGTCAGATATTCAGGAGTCCGTGCCTGAGCACCCACCTCTCATATAGAACAAACCAACATTCCTTCTTTTTATGTCTTAAAAAGATGCATTGCGGGGAGGGGGCTGCTGAGGCCAGAAGAAGGGTCTGGTCCATTGTAGCTGGAGTTCTGGCAGCTGGGAACCACCTGACATGGGTGCTAGCGACCTAGCCCAGGTCCACGCTTAACCACTGAGCCGTTCCTCCAGCTTCCTCTTCTTTACTTGTTAGCCTCTGTACCCCTACACCTTGTTCCTTCTCACGACCACACCTTCTTTATCCACTCCTCCCTCTCTTATAGGTTCCCTTTGTCCTCTTAGATAATTTTACTTCTAATTTCAAGCTATATACATATTACACACACATCTTTTTTTGTATCTATATAAAACTCTATGAACTATAAATGAGAGAAAACACACAATATTTGTCTTCCCGTGACTGTCTTAATTTGCTTAATAGGATCTCCAGTTGCGTCCATTTTCCTGCCAACAATAACTTCTTTATGGCTGAGAACAATTCCGTTGGGCCCCATATTTTCTTTACCCGTTCCTTTGTTGATGGACATTTAGACTGCTTCTGCAACTTAGCTATTGTGAATAGTGCTGCAGCCAACATAGACGTGCAAGTGTCTCTCCGGTAAGTGAACGTGGGAGTCTGTGAGTAAATACCCAGGTGTAGTGTGGCTGGGTCATATAAAAGACCTGTTGGGCTGGAGAGATGGCTCAGAGGTTCAATTCCCAGCAACCACATGGCTCACACCATCTATAGTGAGATCCAGTGCCCTCTTCTGGTGTGCTGGCTCACATGCAGATTGAGGTAAGCTAGATTCTGAGTGTAGTTTAGATTTGCATTTCCTCTGTGGTGAGTGAGGTTAACACTTTTCTTTCTTTTTAAATAAAGATTTATTTATTTATTATTCTGTATACATTGCTCTACCTGCATGTACACCCGCAGGCCAGAAGAGGGCATCAGATCACATTATAGATGGTTGTGAGCCACCTTGTGGTTGCTGGGAGTTGAACTCAGGACCTCTGGAAGAGCAGTCAGTGCTCTTAACCACTGAGCCATCTCTCCAGCCCCAACACTTTTTGTGATATTGACCATTTGAACATCCTCTTTTGACAACAATCTGCTCATCTCATTGTTCATTTTTCAACTAGGTTGTTTGTTTCCTTGTTGCTTTGGTATTTTTTGTTGTTTGGTTTTGTTGTTTGGTATTTTTTGTTGTGTTGTTTTGTTGTTTTGTTCTTCCTGCATTCTAGATATTAATCATCTCCCAGAGGTACTGGCAAAGATGTTCTTCCATTCTGTAGGCTGCTGTCTCTTCACTCCATTAACTGTTACCTTTTCAGTACAGAGCTTTTCAATTTCTCGCAGTCCCATTTGTCAAACAGTGGCCTCATTTCCTAAGCAACTTGGGTTCTACTGAGAAAGCCTTTGTATATACTTAAATCTTTTGTTTTATTTTTAATTTCTCCCCTTTATTTTATGTGTATGGGTATTTTATCTGCATATATGTCTGTGTATCGCTTGTGTGCCCTGTGTCTTCAGGGGCCAGAAAAGGGTGTTGGATCCTTGGAAGGGGAGTTGTGAGCTGCTATGTGGGTGCTGAGAGTTGAGCCTGGGTCCTCTGGAAGAGCAAAGAGCAGCCAGTGCTCCTAACCACTGAGCCATCTCTCCTGCCTCTTCATCTATATCTTGGAGGTTTTTTTTTTTTCACCCCTACATTTCCTTTGATTTCAGAGATTCAGTCTTACACTAAGGTCTTTGATCTATTAGGAGTTAATTTTTGTCATGGTAAAGTGTGTTGGTTATTTATTTATTTATTTTAATCAGCTTGGCACAGGCTAGATTCATTTGAGAAGAGGTAATCTCAATTGAGAAAAGAGCCCCATCAGACTGGCCTAAAGATAAGCAGTGGGGCACTTTCTTGATTGATGATGTATGTGGAAGGGCCCAGCCCGCTTTGGATGATGCCATCTCTGAGCAGACAGCCCTAGGGTATATAAGAGCAAACTAAGCAAGCCAGAAATGAAGCAGTGAGCAGCACTCCTCCGTGGCCTCCATTGACTCCTCCAGGTTCCTGCCTTGAGTTGTTTGTTTGTTTGTTTTGAGATGTTTCTCTGTGTAACAGCCCTGGCTGTCCTGGACTCACTTCGTAGACCAGACTGGCCTCGAACTCACAGAGATCTGTCTGCCTTTGCTTCCCAAGTGCTGGGTAAAGGCGTGCTCTGCCTTGAGTTATTGCCTAGGCTTTCTTCAGTGATGGCCTGTGATTGGGACATGTAAGCCACTAAGCCAGCAGTCCTCAACATGTGGGTCCCAACCCCCTAAGGGTCATATCAGATGTTTACATTACAATTCATAACAGTAGGAAAATTGCAGTTATAAAATGGCAATGAGATAATTATAGGGTTGGGGTTGGTCACCACAACGTGAGGAAGCTTATTAAAAGGTCGAGGCATTAGGAAGGCTGAGAGCCCCTGCAAACCCTTTACTCCCTGGGTTGCTTTTGGTCAAAGTGTTTTAACACAGAGTAGGAACCAAACTGAGACGGTGAGATAAAGAACGTCGGTCCATTCGGCAAAGAGGCTCTTTTCCTCCTGTGTGTATTTATGGCAAAGCTGCCGTGGTGCTTCTCCATCGATGTGCCCTGCTTCTAAAATAAACAAACCAAAAAACAAACAAACAAAAATAGTTAGTCTAGGGGCTGGAGAGATGGTGCTGCAATTGTACAGAAACACATACAGGCAAAAATACCCATACACATAAAATTTAAAAAATATATATTTTGGGGGCGGGGGTGGCAGGTATGTATCAAGACAGGGTTTCTTTGTGTAACAGCCTTGGCTGTCCTGGACTTGCTTTGTAGACCAGGTGGGCCTGGAACTCACAAAGATCCTCTTGCCTCTGCTTCCCAAGTGCTGGGATTAAAGGTGTGCGCCATCATACCCAGCTAAAAAAAATAAATCTTAAAAAAATAATTATTGTTGTTGTTCTACCTACTCTGTAGCATGGATGAAAGTGAACTCACCCTCCTAGGGCGTGCTCCCGTGGCCTGGGGTTTTACCTTGATTATCCAGGCCAAGATTCTTTTCTCTTGATCAGTTTTCCTTTAATGAGCATTGTTGGTGTTGCTATTGTGGTTGTGGTTCTAACAGTATTGTGTCATTTTTGTTACTATGGCTCGGTAGTATAGCTTGAAATCAGATATGATGATATTGCCAGCATTATCCTTTCGCTCAGGATTGCTTTTGTGAGGTAGAGGGTTTTTTTTCTTCCATATGAATATCAGCATTTTTTATACCTATGTGAAGAGTGCGGTTAGAATTTTGACTTGGTTTACACTGAATTTGTAGATTGTAGATTGTCTTGGGAGAATGACTTTTTGTTGGTTTTGTGTGTGTGTGTGTGTGTGTGTGTGTGTTGACTGTTTGCTTTACAGTATTAATTCTTTCACTGGGTAGGAGTGGAGAGAGTGGATATTTTTGTTGCATTCTTGATCTTACTGGAAAGGGCTAAGTTTTTCTCCATCTAGAGCAATGTCAGACTTAGTTTTGGTCAATGTTATCACGTTGAGATTCTTCACTCCCCCTCCTAGTCTCTTCTGGGCCTTTTCATGAATGAATGTTGAATTTTGCAAAGGCCTCTTTAAGATGATCATGTGACTGCTGTCCGTGAGGCCAGAAATATTTCATTTACTGATTTGTGTATGTTGGACCATCCATGTGTCTCTGGAATGAAGCCAATGTGAACACAATGAATGATCTTTTGATGTATGCTTGAATTTATTTGATTTGCAAATATCTATCTAACTGAGAATTTGTTCTCACTGGGGAGGCTGGTGTGTAATTTACTTTTGTTGTTGTGTTTTTAGCTAGTGTGGTGGTTTGAATAAAAATGGCCCCCATAGACCCATAAATTTGACTGTTTAGTCATCAGGGTGTGGCACTACTTGGGAAGGATTAAGAAGTGGTGGTGGTGGGTGCACACACCTTTAATGCCAGCACATAGGAGGCAGAGGTAGGCAGGTCATGAGTTCGAAGCCAGCCTGGTCTACAGAGTGAGTTCCAGGACAGCCAAAGCTACACACAGAAAAACCCTGTCTCAACACCTGCCACGGCTCCCCTCACCCCCCTTTGATAGCAGATTAGAAGCATTCTTTCCTTTCCAATTTTATGGAATAATTAGAGAAAGATTAGTGTTAGTTCTTTTTTTTTTTTTTTTTCATGTGCACTGGAGTTTTGCCTGCATGTATGTCTGTGTAAGGGTTTTGGATCACCTGAAATTGGAAGTAGAGACAGTTGTGAGCTGCCATGTGGGGCTGGGAATTGAACCTGCGTCCTCTGGTAGAGAAGCCAGTGATCTCAACTGCTGGCCCATCTCTCCAGCTCCTAGTGTTAGTTCTTTAAAGGCTGGGAAGAAATCTATAGGGATTCGTTCCATCTAGGCATGGGTTTCTTTTAGTTTTTGTTTTTTTTTTTCAAATTACTGCTTCCATTTCATCACTTGTAGATCTGTTTAAATTATTTAATTAATGTTGGCTTAATTTTGGTAGGTCATAGACATCTGGAAACATAGCCATTTCTTTTAGATTTTTCCTGTTTAGTATAATATGAGTTTTGGGAACATCTTTATGATTCTTCTGAATTTATTAGTTATCTATTGTTTTGTTTTTGAGACAGGGTCTTACTATGTAGCCTTGACTGGCCTGGAACTCACTATGTGGACCAGGCTGATCTTGAACTCATAAAGATCCTGCCTCTGCTCCTGGGATTAAATAAGTGTACCACTAGACCTGGCTCATTGATTTCTATTGTAGAGTCTCTCTTTTCACTTTTAATTTTATTAAGCTGAGTCTTTTCTCTTTTTTGGTTCATTTCATTGATTTCCTAAGAATTAGTCAATTCTATTTCTTTTTTCGAAGAATCAACTTTTTCACTTTTTTCATTTTCTTTTGTATTTTTCATTTCTATTTCCTTACTCTCTGTTGTGAATTAATTACTTTTATCACCATTATTGTTGTGTTTGGCTTATTTGCGTTTTTATAATTCAGACTATTTCCATTTTTTTTGTACCATGGATTTTGGTGTGTTGCATTCCCATTCTCATTTGATTTTAAGATTTTTAATTTTTCTCCTTTTTGATTTCTTCAATAAACCTTCCACCATTCAATAATCTATTGCTAAATTGCTATGTTTGTGAATTTTCTGTGATTTTGCCTGCTGTTGATTTTTTAGCTTTCTTACACTGTGATCAAATAGAATACAAGAAATTATCTTTTATTTTGTTTCCTAATACACGCTCTATTTTAGAGAGCACCCATGGGCTGATGAGAAGAACGTGTTTACCTGGAATATTGAAAATGTGCCTGTGGGGTCTATGTGATATGTCATTTAGTTCCAATGTTCCTGTGATTAATTTTTTGTTGGAATGACTTGTCTGTCGAGGGATTTTATTCCAGCAGCAGGGCTACTCTGGCTGGAATACAGACACGCCCTTAGCACGCCGTTAATCCCAAACAGTGAAGGTAAAGTTAATTTGTAAAAGGAAGCACCAGTGTTTGAAAGTGATGTCTAATTGAGGGGCAGACAAAGTGAAAAGTCAGAGAAAGATTTAACCAAATGAGCCAGAGATAGGAGACACCCAAATCTCACCAGAGGAGACAGGGAAAAAGAGGGCTTAGAGCAGCCCAGAGAGCAGGGAGGAAGCAGTTTTCCTGGGAGAGGTTTTTAGGTTTTTGTTTTTGGGTTTTTTGTTTGTGTGGGTTTTTTATTTTTGTTTTTTGTTTGTTTGGGTTTTGTCGTTGTTGTTGTGGGTTTTTTTTTTCCTGTTTCAAAAAGCTTTGTTTTTACTTGGTCCAAGACTTGGGAGGGGCTCCAAGGCGGTTACAAAGCTGCCTAGTGGCTTGAGAGGTTCATTCAGGTGGAGGTCCTAAGGCTGGCTGGTGCGGAGCAGAGGAGGGACCGTTGGAAGGGCGAGGAGGCCTCCTAGTCATGCTTGAGAGTGAGACGCTCAAAGGGATTCTTGCCCAGACTACCAAGATGAGACTTGTTAGCTTGCCACCGTAAAGTGGGGGAGGAGACTCCCCTCGGACATGGACCTAAGGGAGGGTAGTAGAGTGGGTGTGGGAGGGTAGTAGGACCGGAAGGATACGAGTGATGGGAGAACAATTTGAGTTGTAATCTGAATAAGTTAATTTTAAAAAGAGAGAGAGAGAGATTCTCGCCCAGAGCCGCCTGGGGCTGTCCCGTCTGCGCTGGCTGCGGCCCACAGCCGACGGATGCTGGTCAGGTGGTTGCCCATCTTCTTGATGCTTCACCTCCTCATCCAGGAAGTGGTTTTCCAAGAGCAGAACGCAGGGAGTGAAGATGCAAGAGGGCCTGGTTCTGGTTCTTCTCCACGGCCAAGGCGGCTTCCACGGCCTCCTGGGTTTCACCCCACTCATCTTGAGACGGCTTCTGCACATGCTGGAAGAGTGCACAGCCACCGCGATCGTTCTGCAACTCGAGGAGACACTTGGTGCCCTTGTGCTTCTCCTCAGCCAATTCTCCGAAAAAGTAGCCTACACCCTCCAGAGCCACGTCTTCCAGATCAAAACAGTTGCCCAGAGAGAGGCAGGTGCAAGTTGATCAGGTGGTTTACGGCAGCTTCCGCTTCGGTGGAATAATTCTGATGAATCTGGGAGGTCATGGCCGATCCGCAGTATGGAGCTAACGGCAAAGAGACGGTCCTGGCTGGTCCTAGGAGCCGAAGGCAGCGAGAAGATGGTCCCGGAGGCTGCGGCTGGGGAGATTGTAACGTGGCTGGAAGCTAACAAAGAGGGAGTCCCTGGGTCTGTTCCATCCAAACATTGTTAAAGTAAGACACAGATCCACGGGACCTCCAAGGCACTGCTCTGGGGCTGAGGCAGGGACGGTCCTTTTATAGTCTGCTTACTGGGAGAGTTTTACAGAGACAGGTTGAAAAAGGAACAAGCTAGACACAGGTGAAGACAGAAGGAGCCAGAGATGGGAACGAAACAGAAGACTAGAACAGATTGCTAGAGTTAGTCTGATACCAAGCAGAGCAATTCAGGCAGAAACTGAGAGAAGCCAGTTTGAATTAGTCAGCTTGGAGATGAGTTTGATCTGGAACAGCTGTGTTGAACCAGCCAGCCAGAGTTCAGAAAGAGCTAAAAAAAAAATAATAATAATAATAATAATAAAAAGGTGAGCCTATTCAACAGTAAGTCTCAGAGGCTGAAAACATCTAGGCCTAGGTTAGATTGTATGGAGGCTCGAAGCTTCCAGGACTAGGCCTAGGTTAGCAGATAACTATTACATCAGGCAAAGAAAAGTTACTTTAACGCTTGTCTGTTGATGAGAGTGGAGCATTGAAGTCACTCACTACGGTTGTGTTGGTGTTAATCTGTGACTTTACATCTGGTAGCATTTGTTTCATTAAGTTGGATGCCCTTGTCTTTGGCATGTATGTGTTTAGAGTATTAATATTATAATAAAAGACTGTTCCTTAAATCAGTATGTAGTAGCCTTATTTATCTCTTTTGGCTATTTTTTGTTTGTTTGTTTCTTTGAAATCTATTTGACAGATATTAAAACAATGACACCTGCTTGCTCCTGGTTTTATTTTCTTTGGCATGTTGATTGTGAGGTATGTTTCTTAGCAACAATAAACAGGCATATCCTGCTTTTAAACCCAGGCTGCCCATCTGTGTCTTTGAGACAGGATTTCTCTGTGTAGCCTTGGTTGTCCTAGACTCACTTTGTAGACCTGGCTGGCTTCTAACTCACAGCGAGCCACCTGCCTCTGCCTCCCGCATGCTGGAATTAAAGGCGTGCGCCATGGCGCCCAGCTATCGTCTGTGCCTTTTTATTGGGAGAAATGAGATTATTAATGTTTAAAGTTATTGTTAGAAGATGTGTATTAACTCCTACCATTTTATTGATTTCATAGTGTTTGTCACTTTCCTAATCCTTACTTGCTTAACTGTTGTGCTAGCATTGTTTGCTGTTTCCCACAGCCTCTTGGAAATGTTTATCTTCCTCTTTGTATGAAGAATTCCTTTCAATGTCCTCGGTAAAGTTGGCTTGGTAGTCATAAATTCTTTAGCTGGAGTGATAGCTGAAGTTATGTTTTAAGTTTAAATTACTGTGCTTAAGAGATCTATAAAACAAAAAACACCTCAAATAAGTACGACCCACTTTCCAAAGGACAGAACTTCCTGAATTAGGGGAGGGAGCTATTGTTCATATACAATAATAAGACATGCTTTTTCACTTCAGTAGACATGGTTGGTTGCCCCAACTGCCCAGGATGTGCTTGATCAGACATAGGAGGGAAGTATGCAGGAAGTACTTCAGGATGTATGCTTGCTCCTGATTGGACAAAAGTGGAAAGCACTTAGCCTTGTGGGCTTCACCTTTAAAAGCTCCAGACTGATGCAATTTGCAGCTGATCCCTGGGAATCCTGGCTATGGACTGGCCAGTATTTAATAAAGCTTGCTTCAAATTTGCCTCAAAAATTGTGATTCTGATCTTATTCTCACCCTGCTTATATCGTGGCAAGCTTTTCATTCTCCCTGGTTATGACCATTATGCACGTATGCAGCTGTGCTCTTTCAGAACCTGAGGCACATCGTTCCATGCCCTTCTGGCTTTTAATGTTCCTACTGGGAGAACAGCTCTTGTTCTGATGGTCTTGCCTTTACATGAAACTCGGTGTTTCTCTCTTGCAGCTCTCACCTCTCATTTTATTGTTGCTGTGTATATTTTGTGTTTTAACTATAATATAATGGGACTGGGTTTCTCCTCATGTCCTGTGTATTTGCTACTTTGTGTGCCTCTTACACCTAGATTGGGAGGGCTTTCTACTATGCCTGCACTGAAATGTTTTCTGTGACTTTGCATGGAATTCTTCCACTTCTTCTATGCCGTTCATTTCTAGGGTGGGTCTTTTTTATAATGTGCCAAAGATCTCACATGTTCCACTTGTACTTTTGTTTTTTACATTTATTCAGTTAGTTAATGTGCTGGGCGAGTGAGAAGAAGGGCCATCTCTCATCCCCAATCACACACTTTTTAAGAATCTTCATCCTAGCCGGGCGTGGTGGCACATGCCTTTAATCCCAGCACTCAGGGAGACAGAGGCAGGCGGATCTCTGTGAGTTTAAGGCCAGCCTGGTCTACAAAGTGAATTCAGGACAGGCAAGGCTACACCGAGAAACCCTGTCTCAAAAAACAGACACGAGAGAGAGAGAGAGAGAGAGAGAGAGAGAGAGAGAGAGAGAGAGTCTTTGTCTTTAGCTGAATGCTTGGATTCTTCTGCTTTGTCTTCTGTATAACCCAGCCTATTGGCGAGGCTTTCCCCTGAGCTTTTTTTATTTGACTTAATGAATTTCATTCCCAGCATTTTCTTGTGGGTTTTCTTCAATAGTTCTCTTTATTGAATTCCATTTTCACATTGTGCATTGACTTCGTTCTGCCATCCCTACTCTTTAGAAATTCATTCAAGAGTTTATTTGTATCCTCTTCAACTTCTTGAACGTATCGATAACCATCCTTTTAATGTCTTTGTCTAGAATCTCATCTTGACGTAGTCACTGTCGTTGGAACCATTACTGTGAAACTGGTATTTCAGGAGGAGACATGCTGCCTTGGTGTCTGGGTTAGGGTTTCTATTGCTGTGATAGAACACCATGACCAAAAGAAACTTGTAGAGGAAAGGGTTTATTTCACCTGTGGTAACCTGTTTAACCTGCTTAAACTTTATAGCCCCTCCATTGAGACCTACTTTTACTTCCTAGCATGACCGAAGTTCCTCTGTTAACACCAGCTCTTAGCATATCAGAAACCATTTTGACTCCAAGTCTCCATTTAATTATAAGGTGAAATTAAGTTCAAGTTCTCAGGCCCTAAGTCCCTGAGACGTACAGTTCAATGCTTGCTGCTTAGAATAAAACAATAGATGATAAATGCGTGTTCTACCTGGGTTAAAGATAAAAGATGTTCTATTAGAGTTGAGGCTGCAGCATCCTGCTATGCTCCTTGCTCCCAGAGAGCTGGGAAGACCCCCCAAAGAGCTCTGCTACCCTAAATCCCAGCCAATCAGCTGAAAATGTTTTCTCTAGCTACAGACATTGTGCTCAGAACAAAATCGATTCTTCTTATGTTTAACTGGTCAAAATGACGCCTGCTGCCCTCTCCCTTGCTTCCCACCTGCTTACCTGCTTGTTACCTAGTTGCGGTTTTTCTTATTTTAAAAAAGCCTGCTTTAGGCGGATCGCTGTGAGTTCGAGGCCAGCCTGGTCTACAAAGCGAGTCCAGGACAGCTAAGGCTACACAGAGAAACCCTGTCTCAAAAAAAACCAAAAAAAAAAAAAAAAAAAAAAGAAAGAAAGAAAAAAGCCTGCTTTAGAAGCAGACCAATGTAACAGGTAGGCACCCAAGTTCTTTCTGTGTCTCTTGTCATGACCAGTCTTGGGTGTGGCGTTCTCATAAGCCATCAGCAGCTCATCGAGATTGGTGCTCCAGTGGTTTGTGTGGCAATTCTTGTATTTTTTTTTAAGATTTATTTTTTTTATTATTATTATGTACACAGTGCTCTGCCTGCATGTACACCTGCAGGCCAGAGGAAGGCATCAGATCACATTATAGATGGTTGTGAGCCACCATGTGGTTGCTGGGACTTGAACTCATGACCTCTGGGAGAGCAATCAGTGCTCTTAACCTCTGAGCCATCTCTCCAGCCCCTTGTGTGGCAATTCTTGTACTAAAACAACCTAATAGCATAGAAGTCTCTCCCTGAGGGAAGGTAGGGCAGGAACTGAGGCAGAAACCGCGGGGCAGTATTGCTTATTGGCTTGCTCCTTAACACTTACTCAGCTTGCCTTCTTACGGCACACAGGGTCACTGGGGTGGGGGTTAGGAGGGCCAGGGGAATGTGGGGGGTGGGGTCGGGGGTGACGCTGGCCACAGTGGGCTGGGCCCTTCCACATCAATCATCCATCAAGAAAATGTATGATAGGCTTGCCCACAGCTCAGGCTACTAGGGAATTTTCTCAGTTGAGAGTTCCTCTTCTACAAGTACCCTAGCCTGTGTTCAGGACACTTGGTGTGTCATGTCACTTCTGTTTTTGAGTTGAGACTTATGCATCTGATGCTTAAGTGGTTATTTTTCTTTTTAAATTTAAATTAATCTTCTCCTTTAAGTGGAAATGTCTGCAGGGTGAGGGAGTAACTAAGTTGTAGTAGCAAGAAGATGTCACCTTCCTCTCTTAGACTGGAGATTAGACCACTAGGCTCCACCTCCTGTGTCCCCCTGAGAGTAGAATGCTGAAAACAGTAATAGTCAACTGTGAAGCGGTCACCTCCTGTGCATCAATCATTTTAGGAAGTAAAGGGCTATTGATAGATAGCAGATAAGACCTTAGCATGTACTGATGTCTTAACTTCTGTGGGCATGCGTAGAAAGGAGAAAAGCATTAAAATAGTCATTTCTTTGTGCTGGAAAAACTACAGGATGAGGGCTTGGGAGATGGCTCGGCAGTTAGAGCATTCATTGCTCTTCCAGAGGATATGGGTTCAGTGCCCAGTACCCATGTAATGGTTCACACCCATCAGTAACTCTGGCTCTAAGAGATCCAACAGCCCCTTTTGAGTTCAGAGAGCATCAGGCATGCACAGGGTTCATAAGCAAACATGCAGATAAATTCTCACACACATAAAATTAAATAAATCTTAATAGAGAGATTAAAAAAAAGAGAAGAAAGTAGATGAGGAGGATGTAGATGGATGGTGGAACTATGGGAGGAAAAGGGAGGAGGAAAAGAAGAGAGTTTCCGCTAGCTGAGCATGGTGGCACACACACCTTTGGTACCCACACTTGAGAGGCAATGAGTTCAAGGCCAGCCTGATTCACATAGTGTGAGTTCCAGGGCAGCCAGGGATACACAGAGAGACCAAACAAAAAACAAAACATATAAAGAGGCTGGAGAGATGGCTCAGTGGTTTAGGACACTGATTGCCCTTCCAGAGGCCGTGAGTTCAATTCCCAGCACCCACATCGTGGCTCACAGCCATCTATAAGTGAGATCTGGTGCCCCCTTCTGGCGTGCAGGTGTACATACAGATAGAGCACTCATACATTTAAAAAACATATGCATGTATGCATATGTGTGTGTGTGCGCACGCGCGTGTGTGCGTGCATGCATGTGTGTGTGTGTGTGTATGTATGTATGTGTGTGTGTGTGTATGATACTGTCAAATAACACAGAAAGTCTCACAGGTGGCTGAGCTTCCAAGATCCTGCAAACCAGACCAAGCTATGCTCTTCGCAAGAGGGACGAAAGAACAAAGACATTGTGATATAAATGCACAGGAAAGAGAGCCGACTGGCCTGATTACTGCGGTCCCCTCACCCCTAGGAGTCCCTCCACCATGGGCAGTCCTGCTCTTCTGAGCCCTGGAAGCTCACCTGCAACGGGTAGTCCCATTGTCCTGTTTGAGTCTTGCTTAAGATGTTTGTCTTACAGAGGCTGGTTCGGTCCATGAAAGAAAATGTCCGTACGCGCTTAGAGTCTCAGATGCTGGCCCTTTGCTGTGTGTTCCCTGCGGGGTTCTGGTTGCAAATACTGACCTTCCTGACCTCCTGAGTGCCACCTGCAGTCTGTGTGAGAGCTCTGCTGCAGACTTTGGTCCCATTGGGTTTCCCACTCCCTGAATTCTGTGCTAACCTGATTCAAAGTTTCCTCTCTCTGTGGTCTAGCAGGATTCCAATAGCCAGGTTTTAGTTCCTAGCCCTGGGACCCTGGGTCTGAGTTTGCTGAAGCAGTCTTGAGCTGCCAAGCCATTGACACAGAGGGTTTTTTTGTTGTTGTTGGTGGTGGGTTTTGTTTTTTTGTTTGTTTGTTTTTTTGTTTGTTTGTTTTTGGTTTTTGATTTTCAAGACTGGGTTTCTCTGTGTAGCCCTGGCTATCCTGGTACGTGCTCTGTAGACCAGGCCTGCCTCTGCCTCCCAAATGCTGGGATTAAACACATGCGCCACCATGCCCATCAACACAAAGCATTTCTGTTTTGTCTTGTTTTGTTTTGTTTTGCTTTGTTTTTTGAGACAGGGTTTCTCCGTGTAATAGCCCTGGCTGTTCTGGAACTTGCTTTGTAGACCAGGCTGGCCTCGAACTCACAGTGATCCACCTGCCTAAGTGGTATCTTACTTCTGTTTTGTCAAGCATCTAATGCTGAGAAAAGAGGAGTTTTCCTGGCATCTCTTGGTAATGCTATTGCTGCTCTGGGTATGGCCTTTTAAAAAGATGTTGAGACCGGCTGTTACTCTTCAGACAGTTGCTTGTCCACCTGGAGGCAGGCAGACGCTGTCTGGCATCACCCTGAAAACGCCTGTGTTTGTTTCTTGCTGTGTGCTTTGGTTTGGTTTTTGAGAGGAGGCTTGCCTCAGACTCACAGTGTAGCTGAGGCTACCAGTGAGCTTCTAATCCTCCTGCCTCTAGATGCTGGGCTCTCAGGAGTGTCACAGTGCTCAGGTTAGATGGTGCTAGAGACTAAACCCAGGACCTTGTGCATGGCAGGCAGGCACTCTACCAGTTAAGCCACAAGCCCGGCCCTCAGCATTTATTAGGTAGGCTGTGTCTGGCCTTGGCATATTATTAATTTATTGATCTGGAAGTTCAGGGTCTTTCATCTTCTTGTTTGGTAACCTTGAATTGGACCTTGTCTTATCGAACCTGGTCTGTCGAAGAACCAAATATTCTGACTGGCCTAGTGGTCAGACAGTGGATCCACAGGGAGTGCCAGGTGACATGGTAAACACTTGGAACACTGGGAAAGAAGGGGAAGAAAAGGCTCTGCCTGGAGGAGCCAGCCCAGCGGAACTTACGGGAAGAGAGGAGAATCAACACGCACAATAAATGAATGAGGATGATGGGCAGTGATAAGAATATTCTTTGGAGGGAAAAAAAAATAGAATAGACTGGGAGAGGGAAACAAAGAAGCCCAGGTGAGAGTGTGACATCTGAGCAAGACTCGCAGGAGCTAAATCAGCCTCTTGTATATCTAAGCACACAACATTCCACAAACAGGGAGTAATAGCTTTGAAAGCCTTAGGCTGGCACATGCCTGGCACATGGGGAACGGCCATGTCTCCGGAGTGGTGAACGATGTGGTCAAAGGAACATGAGATCTGATCACATGAGGCCTAGAAGCCACTGTGCAACCCAAGGTATTTAACCTGAGTGACATAGGAGTTGTGTCAGCATGTTCTTAAATTATTGTATTTTATTCTATTCTATGTGTGTGGGTGTTTTGGCTGCATATATGTCTGTATACCACATGTGTGACTGATACTTTCAGGGGCCAGAGGAGGGTGTCAGGTTCCCTGGAACTGCATTTATAGACAGTTGTGAGGTACCGTGTGGGTGCTAGGAAGTGAATCCAGGTCCTCTGGAAGAGCAGCCAGGGCTCTTAATATCAGAACCATCTCTCCAGCCCCACTGTGTCAGGATTTTGAGCAAAGGACTAAAAGGACTCTTAAAAAGATGTCAAGCAGCCATGTTGAGAACAGACCTGAGCTACAGTGTGGGTGTTAGTGTTCTCCTTCAGTCTGCCTACTTGTGATGTCATTGCTTACCTGCCACGGGGGTGTGGCCCTGCCCAGGACTATATAAAAGGACAGTCCTACTTGCCCCTCCCTTTCACTCTTCCTCTTTCTTTCTCTCTCTGTCTCTCTGTCTCTCTGTCTCTCTGTCTCTCTCTCTCTCTCTCCCCTCCTCTAGGGTACCCCTCCCCCTTTCCTTCTCTCCCCATGCTCATTTAATAAACTCCTCTACAACATGATATCTGGTATCTGGTACCTTATTACCTTATTGCCTTATATCTTACTGACTTAATTATTAAACATAAAAGTGGGAGCTAGGTGGCCTGTCACTATCCTGCTAATCCAGGCCAGAAGTGATGGTGACAATAGGGAAAAGACTAGAAAATGGTTGGATTCTGGGAATCCCTTGAAGAGAAGCCCACAAAACAAAATGGACACCGCATTTTGAAGAGAGACTGTTTTCAAGCTAAGTGAGGTAGTTCATGCTTACCGTCCCCATACATTCAGAAGCTGAGTCAGGAGGATTGGCAGGAGTTCAAGGGTTACACAGTGAGATACTGACTCAAGAAAAGGCCGGGTTGGAGCTAGAGAGGTGGCTCAGTGGTTAAGGGCACTGGCTGCTCTTCCAGCAGATCCATGGTTCAATTCCCAGCATCCACATGCTGGCTCTCAACTGTCTATAATTTCAGTCCCAAAGCATCTGACACCATCTTCGGTCCTCTGCAAGTACCAGGCACACACATGAAGGCAAAACACTCATATACATTGTGGTGGTTTGAATGAAAATAGCTCCCTATGCTCATAGGGAGTGTCACTATTAGGAGGTCTGGTCTTGTTGGAGTAAGTGTGACCTTGGAGTAAGTGTGACCTTGTTGGAGTGGGTGTGGCCTTGTTGGAGTAGGTGTGGCCTTGTTGGAGGAAGTGAATCACTGGGGGTGGGCTTTGAGATTTCAAATGTTCTAGCCAGGCCCAGTGTCTCACTCTCCTCCTGTCACCTACAGGTCTAGACGTAGAGCTCTCAGCTCCTTCCCCAGCACCATGTCTGCATGCACGCTGCCATGCGTCCCACCATGATGCTAATGGACTAAACCTCTGAAAGTGTAAGCCAGCCCCAGTGAAATGCTTTCCTTCATAAGAGTTGTCATGGTCATGGTGTCTCTTCACAGCGATAGAAATGTGACTAAGACACACATTAGAAAAAAGGGGAGGTGGGCCTGGAGAAATGGCTCAGAAGTTAAGAGCACTGACTCTTCTTCCAGAGGTCCTGGGTTCAATTCCCAGCAACCACATGGTGGCTCACAACCATCTATAATGTGATCTGATGCCCTCTTCTAGCCTGCAGGTGTACACAAAGGCAGAGCACCGTATACATCATAATAAATAAATAAAATTAAGGAAAAAAGAATTAAAGGGGATTAGGTTGCAGCTCAGTTGATGGAACATTTGTCTAGCATGCACAAACCCCTGGGTTCAGTCCCCAGCACTGAGTGAAACTGGTACATGTCTGTGATCCTACGCTTGAGAGATGGAATCGAGAGGCTCAGAAGAAGAATCCATTCTAAGCCACATAGCAAGTTTGAGACCACCATGGGATACATAATACTCAACTCAACTAAGATGAAACAGTAAAATAAAATAAGATCTCCTTCCTTCCCTTAAATGTTTTTTAAAAGGAGTTCAATATGACTGCAATGTGACTTGCTCTCATGCAAATGGAATATAAGGTCATCATCGTCATCAGCTGAGAGAGAAAGAGAAGCTGAGTAGACGATCTGACACTTAAGTCAGGAGCTCGGAGGCTAAGGCTGGGGTAGAGTGTAGCTAGCACCCTGCGGGCATTTCCTATAAAGAGCAGCTGTGTCCACTGGAGTAGACACCTTGGGTATCCTGGCAAATCCTATGCAAACGCATAGAGAGGAGAGACCACCATGTAAATTTGGCCGTTGTTACTTAGCAATATGTAAAATACTTCAAACCTTATAGCAATATGTAAAGTACTTCAAACCATATGTCGGATGAGAGTGTCCCTGTTGGCTAACTCCAACAATCCCAGCTACTTGGGGACTGCGATGTGAGGGACGCTGGAGGCCAAGCACTTGAGAAAAGCCCAAGCAGCAAAGGGAGACACTGTCTCAACAAACAAACCAAAATATATCCTGACAAAAGCCTGCAATCTCAGCCCCCGGCAGCTCTGTCTCTCTCCTCCTTGATTCTGCACACAGGCGCCAGACTCCAGCTACCAGGGCTTGTCAGAGCCACACCCCCACATGATGGACACACCTCCCCACTTCTCCCACATTCTCAAGGTTACACATTCCTTCCCCCCAAAACAAGACTTGCCCCTCCCCTTGCAGTCTGGGAGTCAGAAAGAGCCTGACTTCAAGCAAGCAATATGTATTTCTCCCCTTGTATGGAAACTCCTCGGGTCCTAGGGATCCGAACTTTCCTCAGAGACCCAGCCATGCTACCTGATGTGGCATTAATAACACCTCTGATAAATTTCCTACAAAAGGACAATCCACCTCAGCGTCATCCCCCTTGAATCTCAAACCAGAGACTTCTCAATCAGGAACCTCAGCTACATACTGAGGTTAGCCCAGACCGTTTGACTCCCTACCACAAACAACCAAGTGGATGAAAGACTACTGCAGGAGCTGGCTGGCTGTGGGAGAGTCCATGGTGGAAACAGCAAGTTGTAATAAAGAGGGACAAGGGAGGTAAAAGGAAGGGCAGGGCTAAAACCGCCAAGTGAGCCTGTGAGCTACAAAAACCATGGGTGCAATAGTGGCCTGAGTACGACGGGAAAACTGAATTAAAAAAAAAACAAAACAAAACATGAGGACATGATGGTGGAGAAGGTTTTTATTGTAGATATGAGGGAGAAGAGAACCAGAGGCATCTGGAAGGGTCTAGATTGAACTAGGCCCTGAGAGGAGAGGGTAGAGAGAAAGCGAGAGAGGAAGACAAGAGGATGGATGGACAACCAGACCAAGAAGCCAAGAGAGCAAGAGGCAACCAAGAAAGCAATTGGACAAAATCGCCAAATTTACGTAGGAAAATTTACGTGGGAAAGAGAAACAGAAGCTCAGACCTTGGGAGAAAGATGCATAGGGCAGGGGCCGGGTGAGAAGTGCTGGGAGGAGCCACTGGTACTGAGTGATGCTGTGACAGCTAGCCAGCTTCCACTTTGGTATGTCAATAGGTCCCTCAGCCATTTGTCCCCATTTGTTTCACTTTCTGATTTGATTTAAGACCCAATCAGCTGGGCATGGTGTTGGTGGTGGCGCACATCTTTAATCCCAGCAGAGGCAGGAGGATTGCTGGGAGTTTGAGGCCAGCCTGGTCTACAAAGCGACTCCAGGACAGCCAAGGCTAACACAGAGAAACCCTGTCTGAAAAAAAAAAAAAGGAAGAAAGAAAGAAAGAGGGGGGGGCAGGGAGGGGGAGAAGGAAAGAAGGAAGGAAAAAACAAACAAACAAAAAACCCAGGACATCTTGAGGAAATTTATGCCGGGTGCTGCAAATCTAGCCAAGAACCCATGGCTGAGAAGTTCAAGGGCCTGAGGGGTGAACCTACACTATTATCTTTTTTTTTTTCAACATGTATCAAACAAGCTTCTACACACTCATTACTATACCAACAGATTTGTGCGGCTTTCAGTCCTCAACAGAGAGTTGCACAGTCAACAGGTTAATACAGAGGCTCACAAGTGATCAGAGTGCAGAGAATAAGAGACTAAAGAAAACTCTCCCCTAAATGGGACTTCTACAATCCATTCCTTCCTACAAAGCTCAGGAAAAGGGGGTGGAAAGGTTGTGAGAGCCAGGGGTGGGGCGGGGAGTGAGGGAAAACAGATCTTTAGACTAACAAACTCAAAGCAGCTCTGGAAGCCTGCACGGGACCTAGACAAGGTGGACAAGACCAAGCCAGACAACAAAGTTAGAAGGGGAATGTTAGCGGGGACCCAGGAGGGGAGCCCGAGGGGGAGAGGTGAAGATGGTTGAGTTACACCGTATGCCTGGGTGCTGGCTAGGTTTATGTGAACTTGACGCAAGCTGTAGGCATCTGAGCAGAGGGAGCCTCAGTTGAGAAAATGCCTCCAGAAGATCTGGCTGTAAGCAGGCAAGCCTGTAGGGGGTTTCTTAATTAGTGATTGATAGGGAGGACCCAGGTGGTTCCATCGTGGGTGGTTCCACTCCTGGGCTGGTGGTCCTGGGTTCTATAAGAGAGCAGGCTGAGCAAGCCACGAGGAGCAAGGCAGTAAGTGGCACCCCTCCACGGCCTCCGCGTGAGGTCCTGTTTCCAGGTTCCTGCCCTGCTTGAGTTCCTGTCCTGACTTCCTTCAGTGATGGACTATGGTGTAAAAGTGTAAGGCAAATAAACCATTTCCTACCCAAGTTGCTTTTGGTCATGATGTCATAGCAGTAATAGCCTAACTTAGACAATGTGTATGATATTATGAAGAATAAATTTCAAATAATATACACATAGATGATAATAGATAGGTAGATGATAGATAGTAGATAGATAGACAGATAGACAGATAGACAATAAATAAATGGATAGTAGATAGATAGATAGATAGATAATTTTTTCTTTCTTTTTCTTTTTTTCTTTTTGTTTTTTTGTTTTTTTGTTTTTTGGTTTCTCAAGACAGGGTTTCTCAACAGCCCCTGGCTGTCTAGGACTCGCTTTGTAGATCAGGCTGAGAGATTTTTTTTTCTTTTTAATCAGCTAAATGGCCAGGCATGGAGGCACATGTTCTTAATCCCAATGTTCATAAAGCAGAGGCAAGTGGACCTCTGTGAGTTTCAAGTCAGCCAGGGCTACACAGTGAGACCCTGTCTGAAAACAACGAAGTCAGTCAAATCAGGAACACTAGGGACAGGAAGCAAAGTGCTTGCAGCTGGGTAGGAGACAGCCAGACTCACAGATCAGAAAACGGACAGGGCTCTGAGCCAGTGTTCACCACCCCCACCCCCACCCCCACTCTATCCCCCAAAGCCCTTGAAGAATGCATGAGACACTATTGCCTTTTCGTACCTCCTCACTTCTACTACAGCTCACTGTAACAGACTAAGTAAAGAAACCTTCTAAGAAAGCCTCTGCCCATTTCGGGAACCAGAAAGGACCCCAAACTACCCTGTAGACAGGGAGCTAAGAACAGCTTCTTAGTCTCTGGGAGAACAAAGAGAACTTAGTACAATTAAGAACGCTTGAGACATCAGCAAGATTGGAAGAAAGCTAGAGACAATCATAGGCAATAATGAGCAAAGCCAGAGGCAGAGACAGAAATAGAGGGCTTCAGCTACCGCCCCTAACTGGGAGGGCAGTGCACGGACACCTCACTAGCTGAGTCAGGGCACATCATGAACACAGCCTGTGGGCCTTCTATTGGCTGGGCCTATGATGGCCCAGAGAACTAACCAATCTCTTAGCTATCACCTCAACCTTGGTCCTGTTTCTGCCACAGCCCGACAGGTGGTCCTGGGTGGTATAAAGCAAGCAGGCTGAGCAAGCCATGAGGAGCAAGGCAGTAAGCAGCACCCTTCCATGTCTCTGCCTCAGTTTCTGCCTCCAGGTTCTTGCCTTCAGTTCCTGCCTTGACTTCCTTCAGTGATGGGTAGTACCTTTGAGTTAAAATAAATCCTTTCCTCCTCAGCTTGCTTCTGGTTATAGCCTTTACCACAGAGATAGAAAGCAAACTAGGAACACCTGTACCAATTCAAAACCTTGCAGGGGAGACTGAGGGTAGAGAAACAGTGAGGATCCGAGCCTGGGTCCGAAGGCACTTCAGGATTTAAAACTCTGTTGAGGACCAGATACATGGCTGAGTGGATAAAGGTGCTCGCCACCTAATGACCTGAGTTCAACCCCCAGAATACAGATATTCAGATAGTGGAAGGAGAGAACCAACTCCACAAATTGTCCTCTGACCTTCACATGCACACACACACACACACACACACACACACACACACACACACACACATGAATGAATGAGTTAGTAAATAAAGGAATAAATAATAAAATTTTAGCTTAAAATAAAAACAAATGACCTGCAGAGATTGGTCAATGGGTAAACTGTTCTTCCAGAGGATGTGGATTCTTTGTTTTTATTTTTCGAGGCAGGGTTTCTCTGTGTAGCCTTGGCTGTCCTGGACTCACTTTGTAGACCAGGCTATAGAACTTGAACTCACAGAGATCTACCCGCCTCTGCCTCCCGAGTGCTGGGATTACAGGTGTGCTCAGCTCTGAGTACCTTGGGTTCTATTCCCATCCTACAAGGCAGTTCACAACCATAAAATACCAGCGCACATGAAACAATAAAATAAACCTAACAAATATAATATAAAAACAGAGAGAAGCCAGGTATGGTGGTGCCTGTCTATAAAGCCTGCAATTGAGAGGCTGAGGCAGGAGCATGGCAAACTGTGTTACTGCAGCCTCAGTTCAGCGCAGTCCAGGAAATACCAGCTGGCATGTTGGGGTGTTCCCATGTTGGGGTGCTCACGTTACAGACTGAGAAGAGAGGACAGGCAAGAAGGGCAAGAGGGCCTCGTCTGAGGGAGAAGGAGAATAAAAACACCGTGCTGTGACGTGGCTAGTCAGGTTAGCAGGCTAGACTAATTCGGGATGAACTCCCCCTCACCATCAGCTTGGGGCTCTGCCAACTGCGCCTCTGTTGAACAGGAATGTGAAGGAAGGTGACAGCATTACAGTCGGCTTCTCAAGGCGTCAAACGCTCTGTGCGGGGATGGCTACCACTCAGACAAAGGAGTGGCTCAGCTTTGCTGAGTCCCATTAGGGAAAGGCTCTCCAATCTCACACAGATGTCTGGTACACCGGACTGAAAACTTCCACTCCACTGTACACAACTCTGTGCCATGGAGTTGGTATTACAGAAACCTCTCAAAGATGCTGGCTTCCTTCCTTTCGGTTTTGATAGTCTCTGGCTATCAGACATGACTATTTTAAAAGATTTATTTTTTTTAATCTCTTTAATTCTCTTACTCTTCTTTGTTACAGGAATTTTTTTAGTCAAAAGAAGAAAGTGTGAGATGTATCTCTGGCCCCGTGGTGAGATGGAACTCTCAGAACCGCCAACAAAATGGTGAGATGCATTTCCAGCCGGAAGCTTTCTGGTAAAGAACAAAGGCATACTATTGTCCCCTCCCCAGAGTAAGTCCAAATGGGCCTGTCAATCATAGGAGCAGGAAAACAGCCCTCAGGAAAGCTGTCTGTTCCAGAGACTTTGGGAAAAGAGCCTGCCTGAACACGCAGGGCCCTCCATGACTCCTTTCACTACTGTCCCCTCAGCTCAGTGCTTCCTGCTGTCTGTAATGCATCTCTTGTACCTCTTTTCTGAATTCTTTATTTTGTTTTGTTTGCTTTTTTTTCTTTCCCCAAGACAGGATTTCTCTGTGTCCTGAACTCACTTTGTAGACCAGGCTGCCCTCGAACTCACAGAGATCCATCTGCCTCTGCAGTGCTGGCGATACAGGCTTGCGCCATTGCGTCCGGCTTTTCCTGGATTCTTCTGATGGAGATCGTAAGAACTAAGGAGACAAGGACCAGCTAGCTCAATATACCAGACACAGTATGCGCTATAGATGTAACATAAAGAAGTTGTTGGCTGAATCTAGGCATGGTGGCTGGTGGCACACACCTATAATCCCAGCAGAAGGATCAAGAGTTCAAGGCCAGCCTGGCTCTAGGAGACCCTGTCCCAAAGCAAACAAACTGCTGGCTTGGGAGTGGGTGGGGGGTCTTTTCTGTTGTTGCTATTTTACCAGTGAAGAAACAAGCAAGGACTGCTGCATAGTATGAGGGTGTGGGAGGCTCTCAGGGTACGAAGCAGCATGTGTGGACCAGGAGAGTAAGGAAGAAGAGACAGAGACGGGAGGTACAGGGGATTGAACACATGACCTTGTGCACATAAGGCAAGCACTCTACCACTGAGCTACACCAGTAATCCAACAGTCAGGAGATCAGAGTTGCAACCAGTGAACTTGGGTGTTCTACCGGTGCTTTGGCCAACTTCTTGGATCTCAACAGGGTAGTGGGTCTTTGCCTGATTTCTTTCGTCTTTCCTTCCTTCCTTCTTTTCTTTCTTTCTTTCTTTTTGGTTTTTCAAGATAGGGTACCTCTGTGTAGCATCCCTGGCCATCCTGGACTCATTTTGTAGACCAGGCTAGCCTTGAACTCACAGAGATCTGCCTGCCTCTGCCTCCCAAGTGCTGGGATTAAAGGCGTGACGCCACCACTGCCCAGCTCTGCCTTATTTCTTGATGCTATTTGTTCTGGTTAGGTATTGAGGTTGCAAATATTAAATCAGTTCACAGTGAGTACACCCAGAAGGAAACTTCTTAGAAGAATTCTGTAACATTTTCAGAACTCAGTGCTGCCCAGAGAGGCAGGAAGCAGGGGGCTGTCAAGCACCTGGCTGAAGGCACTTTGGCTGGCCTCTTCCTCACCCGGATGTCTCTTTCCCCCCTCTGTCCACTTCCTGCAGAGGATGGTCCCACCATTTCTACTAGGGTTGTTTGCCCTTTTCTGGGACAAAATATGAATATCCATTTGCCTCACACAAGATCTGACACAGTGACAGACTAAAAACCAATTCCACCCAAGTCTAACTTGGTGAACTGATTTATTTATTGATCTGGGTGACTTATAAGAGGATGGATGAGAAATTACTTACAGGACCATGGATAACTCAAAGGTGTAAAAGTAACTTTTATTCGTCTGAAGTAATTGTTGTCTGGGAGGCTTGGCGCCTCTGTCTGCTAACCTAGGCCTAGTCCCGGAAGCCTCTAGCCTCCATACAATCTAACCTGGGCCTAGAATGTTTTCTGGGATTTACTGCTGAATAAGCTCCCCCTTTCTAGTTCTTTCTTAACTGTTGCTGGCTGGTTCAACTCAGCTGTTCTGGCTCAAACTCCTCTCCCAGCTCACATATTCAATCTGGCGTTTCTCTCAGCCTCAGATTTGCTCTGCTTGGCCTCAAACTAACTCCAGCAATGTGCTCTAAGCTCCTGGCTCCTTCTCATTCTCTGGCTCATTCTGTCTTCACCCGAGTTCTCTTTCTCTGCAACCTGTCTCCCTATTACTGTCCTGGTAAAACTGTCACCTCTCTCTCTGCATTGCTCCTTAAGTAGCTTCCCTTTCCTCTCTCTTCTCCTAAAAGTTGGGCATATCTTCTTCTTCTGTCAAATCCTCCTTTTTCTGCCACTCAATTCGACATCATTTTCAAGTATGGTTGCTTCCTTCTGCAAACTAACTTTACCTTCATTGTTTGGGATTAAAGGCACATATCACCACGCCTGGACCTAAGCTTTTCTTTACCTAATACTTGCTCTATACCAGGCTGGCCTTGAACTCAGATCAGTTTGCCTGTCTCCTGGATTAACGGTGTGTTTATATTCCAGCTGGATCACACAGACCTAGGTCTTTGGCTGTGATCTCTTGCCTGAGCAACTGTGTTCTGAATTAAAATTCCTTTACATAAAGGCAGTCGCACCATTGAAAGCCCTTTTGATGACTTATGAAAGCTGCATTCTAAGATGCTGGCAGCTTGACTGGTCAGAGGACCTGTCCTGAGCTGTCCTTAGTACTCTTATAACCCTGGAGCAGGATTTGGGGGTAGGGGTTGCTTGAGGATTTTTTAAGTTTCAGGGACTCCCTAGGCTTTTTGAGTTTGCTTCCTGAGTGAGTCTTGTAAGTTTACTTTACTTCCTGAGTATTATAGGACCTCCCTCTGAGACTTAAGGAACATCCCTCTAGGAAGGAACATTTTAAATATGAGGAATTGCTACACAACAAATAATAATCACTATGTATGTAGCCCAGGCTGGTTTAAAGTTCACAGTCTTCTTGACTCAGCATCTTGAATGCTGGGATTATGGGCATAAAACCACATGCCTAGCAATAAAGGCTAGTTTTTAAAAAGAGAAAACCTAGGGGCTGGAGAGATGGCTCAGAGGTTAAGAGTGCTGTCTGCTCTTCTGAAGGTCCTGAGTTCAATTCCCAGCAACCACATGTTGGCTCACAACCATCTGTAATGAGATCTGGTGCCCTCTTCTGGCGTGCAAGAGGTACATGCAGGTAGAACACTATGTATAATAAATAAATCTTTTAAAAGAGAGAGAGAGAGAGAGAGAGAGAGAGAGAGAGAGAGAGAGAGAGAGAGAGAAAGAAAACCTGGCTTGTTGGATGGCGGAGTACATAAAGGCACTTGCCTGACAACCAGGATTTGAGCCCTGGGCCCAGACTGTGGAAGGAGAAAACTAATTACCCCAGGTTATCTTCTGGTGGCACAGATGCCACAGACATATACCCAGACACACATACGTACATACATGTGTACATACACAACAAAAATAAGTGTAATTTTTAAAAGACAAAACCAACTAGGGTATGGTGACACATGCTTTTTTACTCTCAGAACTGGGTCAGGCAGAAGCAGGTAGACCCTGTGAGTCAGAGGCCAGCCTGGTCTACACAGCAAGTCCCAGGCCACACTCAGCCTGCACGTTCTCAGTATTGTTTGGCACTTACTCGTTTGAAAGGTGAGGTTTTCCACCATACTGCGTGACATTCTACCATAATTGCACACAGTGAGGTCCCAGATAGCCATGTTCCATGGCAAGTGTGTCTTGCTCCATCACTGTAGCTCACCAAATTCTATCCTTTCCTGCACCGGTCTCTTAGCCATAGCCTCTTATAACAAGTAATGAGGAATATTAGACCCTTGTGAGCAAATGCTCACAAGATTTATGCTCAACTTCAAACAGCAGGATAAAGTGAACCTACCATTTTTCCTTTTTTTTTTCCCTTTGAGAACATAAGGCTATATATTTTCTCCTTGCCAGAATTAGTAGCTATTAGCCGTCATTCTTTCTAGTCTGTTGCCTATTGGGGCAGATCGGATTACTGTCCAGAGTGATTCCTGTCCCTTCCTCAGAGAATTACGTCACCTCTCCGATTGCCCCTGGCTTGGAAGACAAGTGCCACTAATGGCAGGCGTCCCCCTGGCTGGTCTGGAGGGTGGAAGGCTCTCGTACCCTCCTACCATATGCCTAGCTTTTCTGGGAAACAATCTCTTCCCAACAGAGGTTTCTGCTTCTGCTTAAGGTTTTTAAATAAAGAGAACTACAGGGCAGAGCCTTGGGCAGCCTGAAGCCCATAGAGGCACGGTGCACATGGCTTCCCGAGTACGAGCCTTCGGGACTGGGGGGTATTGCTTGCTGCGATGATGATCTTCTTCCTCCATTGATAATTCTCTTATTTATTTACTGAGTGTTGATGATGCAAGCCTGGGCCTTGGGCATGCTAAGCCAGAACCCTACCACTGAGCATCACGCCCAGTCCTTCGTGTTTGCATGTGTGTACGTTTGCATAGGTGAGAGAGAGAGAGAGAGAGAGAGAGAGAGTGTGTGTGTGTGTGTATGTGTATGTGTTCATGCGTGTGCAAGTGGAGGCTAGAAGTCAACCCTTGGTGTTATTCCTTGTTTGTTTGCTTGTTTGTTTGTTTGTTTGGTTTGGTTTGAGACAGGGTCTCACTATATAGTTCTGGCTGGCCTGGAACTCACAAGAGATTTGCCAGTCTCTGCCTCCTGAGTGCTGGGATTAAAGGCTTGTGCCCCCGCTCCCAGCCATATTCCATTATTTATTCATTCATTTATTTGAGAAGGGTCTTTCTCCCCGGAACCTGAGGCTCACCTATTAGCCCAGAATATCTGGCCAGTGAGCCTGCCTGTGTCTGCTTCCCCAGTGCTAGGATGACAAGCACGTGTTATGATGCCTGGTTTTTCTCGTGGGGGCATTTCACAGGCTGAGCGTCTCCCAGCCCCAGCAACTGTCTTTCCAACTGTGCGCATGGACATGGCCCTCTGTCCCATCTGCAGCCCACATTTTCATCCTTCTTGGTCAATTCTTTCTAGTGGGAAGCTAGGGATAGTAAACTTCCTGGGTTCTTAGCTTTGTTTAGATGTCTTTTTTTTTTTTTTTTAAATCCTCACTCAGGCACAGACTCTTCCGTGAAACATTTTTTTTTCTTTCTTTCTGCACTTTGGTATTGTATTTTACTGGCTCAAGCACCCATCATTCCACATGAGGTTTGGTTTTAATGTAACTGTAGTTTCTGGGTAAATAATCTGCCTTCCTTCTTAGATAGCTGTAAAATGATTATTAATAATAATGTATGCAGGAAATTAATATGGCAGCAGTTTTCTTTAACCAGCTAGTTCCCCCAGTGATTAATAGAGAGAGACTATGATTTGTTAATAAGTTGTAGGCATTATGCTGGGCAGATTCTGAGCTATTCTAATCCTACAACCATTAAAACACACATAAGTGGCTGGCCGTGGCGGCACATGGCTTTAATCCCAGCACTTGGGAGGTAGAGGCAGGTGGATCTCTATGGGTTTGAGACCAGCCTGGTCTACAAAGGGAGCCCAGGACACAGAGAAACCAGGTCTTGGAAAACAAACAAACAAACAAACAAACAAACAACCCACCACACATAGATGTTGCCAATCTGATGATTCCTGGTGGCTTCTGCTCCATCAGTCTGTCACCAGGGCACGTTTCCATTGGTCACGTGGTCCTACTCCATCGTCTGCTCTCTCTCCCTCTTCACCTCTTCTCCTCTCTCTCCACCTTGTGCTCCCCACTGAGACCCTAAGCCCGGGAACCTACGCCCCTTCTACCCCTCTTCTGCCCAGTCACAGGCTTCAGCAACTTTATTAACTAATTAACTTTGAACTCCGTAGAGCAAGGTTTACACAACAAAGACCGGTGTATGTGAGGATGTACTCGGCTGGACTGCAACCAGACCTTAGGAGCCATTAACCAGTGTTAGAATACATAGCCCCAGACCAACCCCCAATAGATAAGCTCTGGAGGTGTCCCTTTCTCATTGTCAAGTGTGGCTATGAACCTGCTGTCCCTGTCCCTTCCTGGGCTTGACAGCAGTGTCCACATCTCGGCCTGTGTGACGTAAAGCAGCTTGGCCAGTCTGGATGACCCATACTGTTGTGAATCATCCATTCTTAGGTTGTGCTGCAAGAGGTGGATGCCTGTAGATCCTGATAAAGCCCCTAGGGCTCTTTGGCCTAACTGCCCGTGGTATCAATACGCTCCTGGGGTTCTGTTTGCTTCCAGTTCTTGTTAGCTCCCATGTCATCTGTCTTAGTTACCAAAGCAACTCTTTTATTTTCTTTTTAAAGATTTGTTTATTTATTATGTATACAGTATTTTGCTTGCATGTATGTCTGCACACCAGAAGAGGGCACCAGATCTCATTATACATGGTTATGAGCCACCATGTGGTTAATGGGAATTGAACGCAGGACCTTTGGAAGAGTAGCTTGTGCTCTTAACCTCTGAGCCATCACTCCAGCCCCAAAGCAATTCTTACAAAGGAAAACATTTCACTGGGGCTGGCTTACAGTTCAGAGGTTTAGTCTATTATCATCATGACGACAAGCATGGCGGCGTGCAGCTAGACATGGTGCTGGAGAAGGAGCAAGGAAAAGATTGTGTCACATTGGGCATACCGTGAGCATATAAGACCTCAAAAACCCCACCCCCACAGTGACAAACCTCCTCCAGCAAGGCCACACCTCTTAAGAGTGTCACTCCCTATGGCTAAGCATTCAAACCCATAAACCTGTGGGGGCCATTCCTGTTCAAACCATCACGCCATCTAATGTCCATCCACCCATATCTAGCCATGATAGCCAACCTGGAATCTCAATTTGATGGAATTTAGAATCAAACCCTTGGGTATGTCTGTGAAGGCATTCTAGGCGAGGTAGTTGTGAGAAAATCCACCCTGAATTGTGTGGCCCTGTTAGTGTACAGGTGATTCAGCTGGCCTGCCTTCAGGGTCCCAGCAACCGCTTACGTTATCACCTGCCACCTCCAGGTGCACAAGGTGTATGGCCAAACTCTCTCTCTCTCTCTCTCTGTCTCTCTCTCTCTCTCTCTCTCTATCTCTCTCTCTCCCGCCCCCATCTCTCTGCCCTCATGCCTCACCTCTCTGCCTTCCCCCTCAATAAACCTTCTTTATAGCAGATCTGTTGTGTGGCATAGTTGCTCAGGAGAGGTACACCTTGGCATGGGCCCACCATAGTGCCCCCCACCCCCACTAAATCATCATTAATGATCATAACAGGCACCATTCCCTGGGCTGAGGTCTTGAGCTAAATGAAAAGGAGAAAGTATGCTGACCTCTGGCACTCACCCATCTGCTTCCCGACCGAGCAATGCAACGTGGCCAGCCGCCTCGGACTCTCACCATCAAGCCTTCCTCGACACACAAAGTGCTTGTGTCTGGGTACTGTGCCAAAGCAGCTTGGAACAGTAACTGACACCAGAGCCCTGTGAGCCTTGCTGGGCCTCTTCCGTGCTCACCAGCCACCTCAGGAGATGCCTCAGCACATACCTAGTGTATTCTCTCTGCTCTCTGTCTACAAGATCAGCTACGACTTCACTTTCACAACCTGCAGGATTATCCACTCCCTCAAGGAAATTATGGGACAGCTCTTCGGACTTCCTTTTCTACTAATTTAGCTAACAGAAAGAAATGGCCTAGGGATGCCTTTCCCTGTCCATAAGCATACACTATTGTAGTAATGAATTTTATCAGACTCCTAACAAAACATTAAATTAAAAGGTTTAATCTAAGCCAGGTGTGGTGGTGCACACCTGTAACCCCAGCACTCAAGGAGGCAGAGGCAAGTGGATCTCTGTAAGTTCAAGGCCAGCCTAGTCTACAGAGTGAGTACAGGACAGCCCAGGCTACACAGAGAAACCCTCTCTTGAAAAACAAAACAAAAAAAAGCTTTAATAAAGAACTTTTTTTCACCTCATTTTTCACATAAGAAAAAAAAACCAACTTGCCTGCTGTGGTGGCACACAACTTTAATTCTAGCACTCAGGAGGCAGAGGCAGGTGGATCGCTGAGTGTGGACAGCTTCGTCCACAAAGCAAGTTCCAAGACAGCCAGGGCTACACAGAGAAACCCTGTCTCAAAACAAACAAACAAAGAAAAAAAAAAGAAAAATGAAAAAACAAGTTTAGAGTCAGACAATTTGACCTTAGGTCATGGCATATCAGCAATCAGGGATTTGTACACTTATTCTTGCTTGGCCTTCCTCTTAATTCAGGACTTCGAAACTCTATGTCCTTCACATAATGACTGCTGGTGCTCTAGCCATCACGACCACAGCCTACACCTGGAAGAGACACTCTACTTCTTATATTTGGTTGGCCCTCTGTAGCTGTAAGGAAAAACCCTGTTCTCTTGAATAAATCCAACATATTGGCTTTACTTTTTTGTGCATCTGCACCCACCATGATGCCTGGCTAGTGTATTGCCTTCACTACCACTTTGAGGCCGGGTCTCATGCCAGTGTTGATGTGTAGCCAAGGATGGCCTTTAACTCCTAATCCTCCTGCCTCCGCCTCCCATGTGCTGGGGTTTTAGGTGTGTGCCTCCAGGTGTTGTGTGGTGCTGAGGACGAGCCCAGAGCTTTGAGCACACTGAGCTAGCCTTCTACCATTGAGCCTGCGCGCCACACTCCAGGACGTTGCCTTACAACAGAGCTTTTTTAAATATGAAAAATAAGATATGAAATAGGATATAAAACAAGATATTATATGGAGAGGTTTATTATATGAGTATGGGGAAAGAAGAGAAAGAGAGAGAGAGAGAGAGAGAGAGAGAGAGAGAGAGAGGAGAGAGAGAGAGAGAGAGAAACAGAGATAGAAGAAAAGAGATAGAGACAGATGAGACAGATGAGAGAGTAAGAGAAACAAGAAAAGAGAGAGGTAGGTGGTTTTTGCCCTTTGATATACTGGGTAGCTGGCCTACCTAGTGTCAGGCAGAAAATGACATCATAGGTTGCTAGGCGGACTGGGGCAATATGCTAACAGCCAACATTGTTAGCTCACTTCCCACTTCTCAACTTTGTTCTACTTAGAGGCCTTGATTTTTATAGACCTCAGCTATTTTCAAAGATCAAGCCAGGAGCTGAAAAATGGATAAAACACTAAACGTCAAAATCATCGACTATATCAAACTGGAAATACCACCCAGAGCACCGTAGAATTGGCAAGAGTGACATGCGTGTCAGTTAATTCAACTCTACATTTCCTGGGCTGCGGAGTCCTAGCACCGGCCACCTGTAGTGAGCACTGGGGACAATTGAAATGGCCCTGTCCTTGAGGAACTCCAGTTTCAGTGATGTGTGGGCTAGGGACAGAGGAAACGTGACAGCCACTTCACTCACACACAAGCCAGATGAGGGTCAGTCACACTCATCTCTGAAGGTGACTTCAGACGTGCACCATGGGGTTTGGGGGCGGGGGCGTTACTGGTGAGGGGCCTGGAAGTGGACGAGATCTCCGGTAGGTCCCAGAATCCTTACCCACTGTTCCCCAGCTTTAGGGTTTCATGTATAAACTTTTGTATAAGACCTTCCCGGAAGTCCTGAAGTAGAGTGGCAGGTTGGCGGGACAGCAGCCATGCCCTCCCTAGGTTGACAGAAGTACAGAAACTCCTATCCGGGTCAGGGTTACAAACTGGATCCCACTGGCCCCTTGCCTTCAAGGCAGGGCCCTAATACTTTAGGTCATCTTTTAGAAACCTGTCAGTTATGGCTGGAAAAGTGAGGTGGGCACAGGACAAGGCAGGAATCAGGGGCAATCTGGGACTTGGAGAGGACCCTGCTGTCTGCTGGGCCTCCCGGTGGCTTCCTCTAACCCCAGACTGCCCCCTCTCCTTCCGGTTCCCTTTCCTTCTCCAGCTCTGCACAGCCAAGCTTAGCTTCCATGCAGACTTTCCGGAAATCCCCTACCCAATTTCCACCTCCTGAAACAAAGGCTCTCCAGAGACTTTGCCCATTGTCCTTGGGACAGGAACAATGAAAGGGCGGGGCTGCCTCCGGCTGCCGGCGCAGGCCCTACTCCGGGCCAGTCTCCGGTTAAAGCGTTGGGCTCTCCCTGCTAGGCGGGCGCAGGGCCCCACGCTCTTGGGCTCAGCCTGCAGCCTTTCTTCTCTTAGTTGAACCGCAGAGTCCCGGGAGCTGGCGCGGGACACCTGCCACGCCTCCTGCAGGCTTTGGGTGGCCCCGTTGCCTTCTAAATGCCCCAGGGCCCATTCTGCTCTTGCTCACCCCTAACTTAGAGTCCGATCCAGCTCTGACCCTGAGGGCCCCGGCCCCTTCCCTATGGCTCGCCTTGCGGGGCCGGGTCATGGGAGACCGAAGGATTCTGATGTGCAAATAAACACAAGTGGCTTTGAACCAAGTGCCCTGGTCACCAGAAAGGGGCGCTTGGAAGCCGGCTGAGGAAGAGCGCGGGGGAGTTCTATTCCTTTCGCTGTTCTGAAAACCCATTTTGTTTGAAAAAGAAAATAGGCGATCCTGGGAGAGGGCCCCCGCCAGGCATTTTAGACTTTCCCTGGAACCGAATACCCCAGGAGTGGTACTTTCTGTTCCCTGTAGGGGGTGGGCTGCCTGGACCCCACCCTCCCCGAAGGCCTCGCCTTTGGAACGTCTCGGGTGCCCTAGGGAGAGAGGCAGAGGCAGAGGCAGAAGGGAGCGGGGCTGGGGTGGGGCCGCAGGCTGGGAGGGGGCCGGGCCTATTGTCTCCCTGGGCACCAATCCACAGCCCCAGGCAGCTTAGAGAGGGCAGACAAAGGAGGGGATGGGAGGCACAAAGGGGCGCGGAATGAAACGGTAAGTAAAGGCAAACAAAAGTGAACCAGGGAGACAAAAGCTGGGAACAATATTCCCCAGGCAATAGGCTCAGGGAACAATAGGGACACTGACAGCCCCACAAAGACACCAGTGTCTCCAAGTAGACGTTATCTCAGGCAGTGGTTGGCAGCCCCGCTCTGGCTGCAGCTATTTTCAGTGCCGCTTTTGTGCCATGCTGAACAATATTCCTTGCATGGCTGCTGATAGAAAGATGAGAAGGTTTCTGTTTGATTCTCCCCTTCCTTCCCTCCTCCTCCTCCCCCAGTTCCAGCCCCACCAGCTCCAAGGCATTGCAAGCCCAAGGAACTGGCCCCATTAGGGGTGTGTGTGTGTGTGTGTGTGTGTGTGTGTGTGTGTGTGTGTGTGTGTGTGTGTGTGTGTGTGTGTGTGTGTGTGTTGGAGACCCAGGCACCAAGCCAAGAGGGGTCTCTTGCAGTACTTCCGCCTGCCCTCCACCTGACCAGGGAGGGCCTCAGTGACTGGAAGACAATGGAGCTTAGGGCTGGGCAAGTAGAGCTTGGGAAACCAAGTATGTGAGGTCCATTGTTCAGGGTACGGCTCTGCTTTCACCCCCAAGTCGCCAAATTACTAGATGTAGTGAACCCTAAAGAGCCCTGCTTCTCACGCTTGGTGCTTGGCCTCACCTCACCGTTCCTGACTCTTCAGCCAAAAGGGCTCCCACCCTGCCACTCTGTCTGCTGTTTCCTCTCGTCCGGGTTTCCCCACCTCACTGCTTCCTTCCCTCCTGTCCTTAGCTTTGCTAGCCCCCAGCTTCCCTGCCCACCTCCACCACAGCAATCCTAAGGGCCCAGCAACGCCTGCCCTAGTTTCAGAAAAGCACGTTTGTAGAGTACTAGCCCTTCCTAGATCAGACAGACTTTGTTCAAGGCTGCACAAGTCCCGTGCTGCTGTGTTAGCCTCTGTGCCACCTGGAACTCTGATCTGGAATTCTGGGCCAACGGGTCTTTCCCATGGCTACCCTGTCAATGAAGAGAGTGACCTGTTATGCACGGCTTCACTGTGGGGAAGAGGGGGGGGGGAGAGGGGAAGGAGAGGGAGGGAGAGAAGAGAGAGAAAGTAAGAGGGAGAGAAGGGAGGAGGGAGGGAGAGAGAGAGAGAGAGAGAGAGAGAGAGAGCAAGCAATGACATCACAGGTAGGCTGACTGAAGCCGAATGCTAACATTGCTGCCTTGACCTCTTGCATCTAACTGATAGCAGTATTACCATGTTCGGGTCAGTGTTTTTCTACGTAGCTCAGCCACTCTGAGTTTTCTAGCTTCCTTCAACAACTGGCAACCAAGCTAGTTAGGAGAGCGCTGAAAACCGAGTGCGGTGGCCTGCGCCTTTAATCCCAGCTCTCAGGTGGCAGAGGCAGAGGCTGCCGATCTCTGTGAGTCTGAGGCCAGCCTGGTCCACAGAGCTAACTTTAGGACAGCCAGGGAAAGAAAGAAGAAAAGAAGAGGGAAGACACTAGGAAAACCTAAGAAACCAGCTGCCTAAAGGGAGCCCAAACAGCTGCTGTGCCCCCCACTTCTGGCAGGAAGTAACATGCTAACAAGATTCCTCATAATTCCTGTGATCTGGGTGCCAACCTTGAGACTCACTCATATTTGTCATTTGACTATTAACACACACACACACACACACACACACACACACACACACACTCACGGGAGTTTGGTCCTAGCATCTTTACACTCAAAGCTTGGTGTGGCACAGATGTGAATCCTCTGTCATGACCTTATATGAGCCTCTGGTGATTGCTTTGACCGGGACAGGAAGTACCCAAACACTTGATCAGATATTACCCTGGATGTGTTGTTAGAAGGGATGAGCACCTGACTTAGAAGGCTGAGGGAAGGGCCTGGGTGGGCGACTGGGTGATGGAGCGCCTGTCTGGGTGCCCCCTAATACCAGATTGACTGAGTTGAGCGTGGGAGTGGACCTTACACAGAGAGAACAAAAGATGGAAGAGAAGGGCACTCCCACCTCCACCTGGCTCCCTTGTCATCTTTGCACACGCCTTTGCATTCTGACATCTTTGCACATGTCTTTGCACTCTGGCATCTTTGCACATGTCTTTGCACTCTGGCATCTTTGCACACACCTTTGTACTCTGGCATCTTTGCACACACCTTTGCACTCTAACCGAGATGCTGTTTCTCGGTTCTCCGGCCTTTTGACTGTTGGACTTGACTTCGCAAATTTGACTCTTCCACTTCTCAGGACTCAAACTAGAGCTGCACCATCGTTTCTCTAGATCTCTGTTGGCTGATAGAGATTTAAATCCCCTAACCCTAACCTCCCAACACCCAACCCCGGCCTCTGTGGTCATCAGTCAGTTCCTTATACTAAACCCGTTCATCTCTCTCATGCACACACCCACACCCGATGGCTGTTTCCCTAGAGAACTCAGGATGATACAGTCTTTGGTGCAGAGAAGTGGAAAGCTACTGAATGGATACTTGAATGTGTTTTCTTGTTGTTATTGTTTTTTTGTTTTGTTTCTGTTTGGGGCTTTTGAGAC